>NW_023339751.1:18858562-18858690 GCF_004916995.1 Morone saxatilis | reverse complement strand
GTGTGTGTGTGTGAGAGAGAGCAGAGTGGTAGAGATCAAACACAACTACTCTCAACACGCCAATGCAAGTGAAACAAAAGTCCTTCAAACAAGAGTAATTAATGAATGGAATCCACGCAAAAGATGTA
>NW_023339751.1:18855140-18858462 GCF_004916995.1 Morone saxatilis | reverse complement strand
GAGGGAGGGAGGGAGGGAGGGTGGGAAAGAGAGAGAGGAGAGTGAGAAGGCTACCTTATACACACGCACACATTGAAATTAAATGACTTAAATGTGTTCGTCCAAGCCCTGTGGATCTTTTTTCTTTTGGTTATTCTTGTGTCAGGCTCAGGACAGTATTGTGAAGAATGATTGCATTGATAATGTTGAAATCTAGTGGTTTAGGCTCACTAATTGCAGTCAGTTTGTCTGTGTATGTTAAATGACTAAAATCATAGTAAGAATGAGACAGATTTACTAATGGAAGATGGCAGCTTTTTTCTTCAGTGTCCCTCAACTGTCCTAAATGCTACAATACATTTTCAGATAGATCCCCAGATATCTGACAGTTTAGGGCACAACCAGAACTGACAAACTAAAGTGGTTAGTTCTAGTTTACAGCGAGGGCAGGTAAGGTCAGTATTAGGGAATATCGTTCCAAGTTTAGTCCTGGACCAACTACTGAATAACACAATGCCTTGCATTCAAAAAGTGGATCATATTTAGAATACAGTTCCATGTGTCCTCATCAAATTCTCCCTCCAGGTCATTTTCTCATAGGACCTTGAAGGGAGTTAGTGGCATCAGAAGGTTATTAATAATATTGTTCATAATTGAGATTACACCCGTAGGCTCAGAATACCCTCTAAAAGGGTTCCTGTGGGCATATTGGGGAAACGGAGTGTGTTTCGTGTACAGAATCCCTAACTTGCAGATAGCAGAAAAATTGAGATGCGACTTAAACTTTTCTTTAAGCTGAACAAATGAGGCAAATGTGCCATCAGTATATAGGTGTGATGAGGATGATATCCCTGATTTATGCCAAACCCTAAAGACTCCATTGTTTAATGATGGGGGGGAAAGGGTTTCTCAAAATATGAAATAAAGGCAATCAAGGGAAATTGATTCCAGGGTGATTGTTTTACCACTAGGTAATCACATTTTCTGAAAGGAAATGGAAAAGAGAAACATAGCAAAGAGGACAGAGCAGCAGGTTTATATGATTCTGACTCTAGTTGGGCTCAGAGAGGAATTCTGTGCCCTTGATGTGGTGGTATCCAGTGTAGAAGGCCTCTGAAAGACCCTCCAATTCTTTGCAGTTTTGTAAGTGCATATTTCTTCACCTTCCCAAATAAAAGACAGAACAGTTTGTTCAGGAGCACATGAATTTTTAAAACAGTGACTTGACCAATGGGTGAAAGAGGAAGATATTTCCAATACATAAATGATTGCTTGAGGCTATCAACTAGAGCAGCAATATATGTATTGAATAATTATGAGTACTTTCATGCTACATCAACTCCAAGACATGTAAAGTGGTCACGGACCTCTCTGAACTGGACATTTGAATTAGCTATTCAAGGCAGCATTGTTTCCTGGGAACAGTAAAAAAGTTTTACATTCAAGAGAGAAGATCAAATGAACTATTTCAATATTTACAAGCTCAAACAAAACTATTTACATATAGGAACACCTTAATCCAGAGATCCGGAAAGAAAGAGTCAGAGAAGGTCAAACTAACTATTTACTTATTTACAAGATAAAGGAACACCCTAATCCAGGGATCCAGAGAGAAGGAGTCAGAGAGAAGGTCAGATGTGCCCCAAACGCCAGTGATGCCACACCTACTGACGCACATGACACAAGGGGAGAGGGAGAGATCCCAGTGCTGTTGGCAGGAGATTGCTCTAAACAGCATGCTATGGGAATGAATTACAATATAATTTATTTCTCGCCTTTGGTCTAAATTAATGCCTACATTTGTCACTAGTCGCCTTTTAGAAGTAAAGTTGCTAAAAGGGTCTGAAAAGTTGCTAAATCTAGTGAGAAAATCACTAATTTGGCACACACTCTGTTTGATTTTGTTTGTGTAAGTGCGTGTGTGACATACCGTAGAGCTTGTGCCAGTGCCACCTCACATTTTTCAAACACCTATCAATTAACATTTTATATTTCATGACACATTAATGTAATTATTGGATGAATTTCTCTATTGTCTCAGAATTGTCCCAGACACTGTACCTATGTGTCCCAGGTGCTTATTGTCCTTGGAACAATGGGACATTCTTAATGTTGAGCCCTGTTAGTCTCCTTAACACATTTTTCCTTAACACATCATTACACTTCAAGACAACATTTACATTAACATAATCCTTGTAGACTAATTAATCAGTCCCAATGTTGCTGCAGTGTGTCATTTTGTCAGGTTTAGTGTGTTTTTTATTGTGCTGCTGGTTCCTGCTTTCTCACCATTAACAGAGCAGATGAGCAGAAACTAGGGAATGATATTGACCACAAGAGGGCAGTCTACCCTAAGATCTGTGAAAACGTTTTTCAAACACTATTAAATCTATTGGATAACCCCTTATGTCACCTGTGTTTGTCTGTGTATGTGTGCCAGTAAAAAGGTATATTTGTGCGGCTGCATGTGTCTGCATGAATGGAAGAAGTATGTTTGAAGAAAGGTAACGTTATCCAAACATATTAAATGTTTGAATATGTCTGATCATGTTTCCTTCTCACTTTGCATGTGTGTGCATGATTGTATAGACAGCTCAGACCCCCCTGCTCACACACCACCCCCACCTTTGACGTATCTAAGCTAATATAAAGTCAGTGATGAATGAATGTGGTAGTGAGTGCTCCTCTGACGAGGAGGAAGAAGAGAGGTGAGTTCTCCTGACCCCTCATCAGACGGCGAAGGAGAAAGGGGAAGAATACGCCATTGTGCCCGAGTGCCGGAGATGATGAAATTCAAGATCCCCGCGCTGTGGCTTCGTCTTAATCTGGGGGCCCAACCTCGCACTAGGCTAATCCCTCCCCGTCGAATTACTGGCCCTGGTTAGATTGTATTTTGTCATTGAAAATGGCAGTGTCAAACACTACCTTTTTCTCTCCTCTATTTGTTCGTCTGCCAAGGCGAATCGCATAATCAAAAGATGGAGAGTGAGAGAGAGAGAGAAAGCGATTGAGAGAGTGAGAGGGAGAGGTGGCAAGCTGAAAATGGCTACACAGTAGTATCTCTAAATTGCATGCTACCCTTGCCTTTCACCCTTTTTCAAATAGGCGCGTATTATCAAAAAGGTGGGCAAATTGAGAGTCAAAAGATTGGACGGTTATATTTGAAGGCATTGTGCTGACAGGCTCTTTTGTGTGTGTGTATGTGCATGGAGGGGGGGTTAATGTGTGTATGTATGTCTGTGTGTATTCTCTCTGCGTTTGCATATCAACCAAAGCTGGAGATGACCAACTTCCCTCATCTTCAAAGCTTTGTTGGAGGATTTAAATACACACACACACACAC
>NW_023339751.1:18854402-18855115 GCF_004916995.1 Morone saxatilis | reverse complement strand
GTTGTGTGTGTGTGTGGTGTGTGTGTGTGTGTGTGTGTGTGTGGTGTGTGTGTGGTGTGTGTGTGTGTGTTGTGTGTGTGTGTGGTGTGTGTGTGTGTGGTGTGGTGTGTGTGTGTGGTATTTAAATCTCAACAAAGCTTTGAAGATTGAGGGAAGTTGGGTCATCTCCAGCTTTGGTTTGATATGCAAAGCGCAGAGAGAATACACACAGACATACATACACACATTAACCCCCACACACACACAGAGGACTGTTATATTTAAAGTGAGAAGCTATCATGTCTGAATACACTGAATATACAGTGATACATACTCCAAGGCCTACTACTCCTCCCCCGTCTCTCTCCCTCCAAGTCACACTTCACCTTTTTCCCTCACATTACATCAATGTCACTCAGAAAAGAAGGAATTTCCAAATCTATGGCTGCTCTGCCAAATCACCGCTTACACTGTTTGACAGCCTGTCTGCTACATGTTTCCACATTTTGAATATAGGTTTTGAAATTGCCACTTTAAGGACTCGCGGCCTTTAACTGACTCTTTTAATACTTTAAACCTACACAATCATCGCATTAAGGGTGGCTGTATGAAGGTAAAAAGATTTGTCACACCCGTATAAAAATGTTACTGAATGCTAGCTTTTCTATAACGTTTGCTTACTTTTACTTAAATGTGATGTATTGACATCCAAAAGAAAGGTGTGTGTGTGTGTG
>NW_023339751.1:18852384-18854340 GCF_004916995.1 Morone saxatilis | reverse complement strand
TGTGTGTGTGTGTGTGTAGACAATTTGTAGCTCATTACAAACCAATGTTTGACATATTTGACTGTATATTGATTTTGAATTTTTTATCATGGCATATGATAATGTTTCTGTCACCCCTTCGGCCATGTTCTTACTGCTTTCTTTTCCTTTCTCTATTTATTTTCCTCTAAGTCTCTTTCTCTCTTTCAGTCCTCTCTCTGAGGTGATGTCCTGTCTATTGTGGACCACATCCAACTCCATTAAGGCCATTTCCACGCCACATACCTCCCACTTAGACACACTCATACAGTCACACACGGTCACATACTGACACACACTCATCTCACTGCAGACACTGCGAAAAACCGCAACCAACCAAACACACACACACACACAGCACACAGGCCGACCTACCTCCATCACCTTTACACACACTCCCTTACACACACACACACACACCCTTCTTTCTGTATTGTACTCATACCATGGGTGTGTATACTACCCCTCCGCCTCCTCGCTGTCTGAACACATTACGTTAGGCCAGTGGCTTGTGAGCGCGTGACTGCGGACCTTGTCGGGAAGGAAGAAACACAATGTATTTCAGGCCCTCGGGCTATCACGCAAAGGTGACAAAGCTGTATGAAAGTATGAAATCCACAAAAGTTTCTCCCGTCGAGCCGACAAAATTGGGATTAATTTGCGCTCGGTTGCACGCGGTGTGTCTCCAAAAGTTTTCACCTTGGCTTCGTTGTCCAGTTTCTTAAATAGTTTGGGAACTCAATGAAGCGCCGTAATTTATTGTGTCAGAAAAAAGAGCGTGTGTGTTTGCCCGTGTTGTTCATGTGTGCTCACAGTGCTAATTTAAATAATATATGCTTTTTAAAAGCTTGAAGGGATGTAAAGTTAGTGGTTTGTGTGTGTGTGGTGTGTGTGTGTGTCACTGTAGGAAGTGCGGTAAAGGGGGGTGTTCTTCGTATGGGATCACACATTCACCACAACGCTTCCCAAAATACATATTAATTCTTAAGTTAAGTCCGCCTGAAGAGAGGCCAACAGATGCTGGCATTACCCCCGCATGCCTGGCCCCGCGCGCGCCGCGCCTCCCGCGGCCGTCCCTGGCGCAGGCATGCACACAGAAACAACCACACCTAGAGGCGCACCGCACGATAACTAATACGATCTCAAAGCAAAATATATTTGTCACTGAAGCACATACTTGATTGTAGGCTGAAAAAGAAATGAAGACACTCAATACGAATATGAAAAATACCCCACATTTAATCTAAAAAAAAAAACAAAAACGGTGCAATGTAAAAGTCGTGTGTATCTTATCTTGTCTGTTGAGGAAACTGCACCTGGTGTCTGTTTAGGGTTAGGGTGCTCTGTGGTGTGGTGTATGGTAGTAGGGTGTGTGTAGATGTGTTTGTGTGATTAAGTGCGTTGGGTGTGCGTTCGTGCGTGTGTGTGTTGGGATGTGTGGGGTTGTTATGCGTGGCTGTGGAGCCGTGTTTGTACTCTCTTTGTCCTGTCGCCGGCTTAAAGGCTTTTTACTGTTCCCTGGTAATCCTCCGCCACACAACCCAAATACCCATGGTCTGTGGATACTAATGTCTGTTACCGCCGCCATGAGTGTTTTGATAGTTTAAGTAAAAAAGGGTAGTGTGTGATAGATGTGTCGTCACTATGTCTCTGTGCAAGGTGTTGTATTTGTGTAGAATATATGATAGAGTCCAAGAAAGTGATTGAAGGGTATGGTAGGGATATAATAACATAAAAGTGAATTAATTAAATCGTGTTGGAAGGTGATATACGTATGTATATTCTATAAGATAAAGGAGGAAAACAGATGAAAGTATGTATGAAAGGACTTAATGAGAAAAGGTGGAGAAGTATTATGTTTGATTTTGTGAGTGAATATAAATAAATAAAAATCAACGTATTATGTGGGAAATAAAGATTGTGAAAATTGTGAAAGCT
>NW_023339751.1:18851473-18852359 GCF_004916995.1 Morone saxatilis | reverse complement strand
GTGTGTGTGTGTGTTGTAGGTGGCTGTGGAGGCCGGGTGGTCCCTCCTGTCGCCCTAATAGGCTTACTGTTCCCTAATCCACACCACACACCCCATCACATGGCTGGTCTGCTGACTAACTGTTACCACCACCATGAGGTGTGTGTGTGTGTGTCTAACTATGTCTCTGTGCAGGTGTTGTATTTGTGTGTGACCGTATCTGTGTCTGAATGTGTGTGGGTTGGTGGCCATTTGTGCATGTGTGTATTTGTATCAATTATTTGGTTTGTGTTTGTGTAATTAACACAATAGATTAGTTGATGATCAAACTTCTAAAATGTGAGAATCTGCTGATTTTCTTTGTTTTATTGTAAATGAAAAAACTGAAGCATGTACCTGAGCTCTGGGAACTTGTGTGGGGGCATTGGAATCATTTTTATAGATTTAAAGAGAAAAAATAATCTAATACATCTGTAATGAAAAGCATCCTTTTCACAGCCAGACCTTAACACGTCTATTGATAAATGTCTCTTCTAGCACACACATGCATAAACTCATACACACAGGCACACCCTGCTCTGTACAGCCTTTGGCACACACTATATCTTCTATCTTTGTGTGTGTGTTTTTGCTTACATGCATGTGTTTGTTAATTAAACTGATTAAACTGTTGCCCCTGATGATGTGGGGCTTTGCTTCTGTGCTTGCGTCATCTCTTTCATACGGTCTGTTTTTTCTCTTTCTCTCTGTTTGTGTGACTTTGTATTTAGTCTCTACGCATTGTTTTGTCTGCTTAACTGTTTTATCTTTTGTCCTGTTTATTCTTTAGTCTATCGTCCTTGTGTACTTGCATGCCCCCCCGCATGCTGTGTGTGTGAGAGACATATGTTTGCAGTGTGTGTGTGTG
>NW_023339751.1:18850953-18851435 GCF_004916995.1 Morone saxatilis | reverse complement strand
CATGTGTGACTTTGTATTTGTGTGTTGTGGAAGCGAGTGTGTCTTGTCCCACTGGTCCAGGTTGTGACCTCGGCTTTCATCTCCTTAGTCTGAGGCTCCTGCAGCCCACTGTGCTCCGCTCTCAGCCAACAACGCAGCAGATGTCACCAGACACTGCTGCAAACACACACAAACATACACGCCACAATACGTACACTATCTTATACACACAGAGCCTCTCTCTCATATACACACACAGGCTCACAGCATGTGTAAGCATACTGTATATAATCTCACACACAGACACACTCGCATCCTGTCACACACATACGCAGACACATATAGATACATTTCTACCCCATACACACACATCCAGAGTCTAAACTAGCCAAAACAGGTTTTTGTTTTGCCTCATACGGTGTTATGTTTGACCCCAAAATAAACATTACCACACAAGTGTCACCTGGGAAACATCCGTATTCCCACCTCACAGCTTAAGTTAG
>NW_023339751.1:18846932-18850877 GCF_004916995.1 Morone saxatilis | reverse complement strand
GTGTGTGTGTGTGTGTTTTGACTCGGGATGTTGATGTTACAAACTGCGGATCATACCATGTGTCCAGTATTTTTGGCAAAACTTAAATGGATAATAGTGCATCTCACACTGCAAAATATATACTACAAAAGGGGAGTGATACTGTAAAAGGTCTAAACGAGGAGGTAAGATACGGTGTTTGGTCAAAATGGAAAATGCAATCCTGTTCAGGAGGCAAGACGTCTATAATATAGTGTTATCAGACCGCTGTTGAATGCTGCACTGCAAGCTAATACTGATATACCGGCGAGTTACAATCTAAGCAGACACAACTTGCTTGTTGCTCAAAACAAATCGAAATATGAAACCAATTATGTTTTAATTAATTTAATTAATGTGTCCCCTTTTTTTGTCTATTTGTGGTGGTTGTCACTGCTCATGTTAACAGTTCTTTTATTGATACCAGATGGAAAAAAACAGCGTGCCAAAGCATTTTTCTAAGCCAAGACTCACCTGATACTGTGTGCTTAAAACAGAAAATCTTGTACATCCCGGTATGCTAGAGGTTTATAACACGTAACTCATAATCTCACTGTCTGTGGTTCGATTCCAGCTGGCAACCTTTATTACATGCAGCCCCCCTCTCTTTCCTGAATTTAACATGACAAAAAAAAGACTTTTATATCAATGACAATATTAGGGACCAGAATATTAACTCAAAGGAAGCTCATTACTGTTACAGTATGGTAATGGCTGTCGTCCCAGGCCAAGCCCGTGCTGGCCCTGCAGGGGCTGCCAGCTCACTGTGTACAGGCTTGTGCCAGTCTAGAAAACAGGCTGTACCGCCTCCTCCTGTTACTGCCTCCTGCCCCCAGGCTGACCCAGAAGACACACTGACTCACACAACTAAGCACTCAAAAGCACACACACACATTCACCAACAGACATGCACGCTGGCAAGGTTCAGCAGAGGTGTCTACTGTATCAGGTTTTTTGGGGGGTTGGTGTAAAATAAGCCTTGAACCAGCAACAGTGAAAGGGGGAGGAGAGGCTGGGAGATAAGAGGAGGTGAGGAAGGAGGTAGACTAGATGCTGTGTGTTCAAGGCGTGTTACTTGTTGACTTGTATTTGTAGACGCCATGCCACTCACTGACGGTCTCTCTTCTTTAAATTGTTCTGTGTGTGCAAAACCTAATAATTTCCCCCTGGGATTATTAAAGTATTTCTGATTCTGATTCTGATTCTGAAACCTGATGTGCAACTACACATCCAGTGCTCACATGCAGCCCTGCAAGCTGCAGACAATGAATAAAAACAAGGTCATGAGCTTAAATTATTTGTGGAACTAGTTTTTAACATTGACAAATGTTGACATATGGTCTCCAGTTGTCTTTGATAATTTATTGATTCATTTATTTCCTATCATGTCTCCCTTTTCCACTGTATGTACCTCTTAGTCTTTCATTTTAAAAATAGTTTCTACACAGCTACAGTCCTGATATCTCATCTGAGGCTCCTAGTCGTACGTATTGGCTGCCACACCCTCAGTTATCAGTCATCTCTGAGGTCGTCCTCTATCACCTCATGGCTTGGCATGGCATGCTCATCTCGCATTGTTTTCGGTGTCTTACATGGCGATGATGGGTGGTCAGACAGTTCTGGTGCGATGAGAGGCGCGATTGGACGACAACAGCGGAACAGTTATTATCTCCATCTCTCGGTTATTTATTTTTCCTCTATGTGACTTAAGATGGCTGCTCGTGATGGAGACAGGCCTGTGTGGCCCGCAAAACACTGCCCTCTGCAAATCCCCCTGTTTATCCACAAGCTTGACCCGCTGGGCCTGTGTGGGCGGGTCGTTCACTCGGTAGATCTGTGTGATGTATGTGTGCGTGGTGGTGGTATGTGTGTGTGCACGCACAGAGAGGTTTGTGATGAACTTCGGTTAAACTTGTGTGTAGGGTGACTCGTTTGACATTATCTCCTCAAGATCTGCTCACAGTGAGAACACACGAGTGTGTGTTTGTGTATGAGCATTTTAGGGAGTGAACACACACACACCATCACGTTCCCCACACCAACACACACACACACAACACAACACACGAACACCACACACAACACACACACACACCACACACACTACCACACACACACAGTTACTGGCAAACCGAGGCGACTGTTCTGCTAAGTGGCAATGAATAGGGTCTTGTGATGTGCTCTGATGCCATTGCTAAGCCAGCCACTGACAGTTAGACTGATCCCCAAACATGTCTCTGTCTCTGTTTGGGATATAAATCTGTACGTGGAGTACCGCACCCAGAGAGGATGAGGTCAGGAATTCGAGGTGACTTGCAGTAAAGGTGTACACCCATGGGTGTAGAGGAGATGAGGCGAAGGACACATTCCCATTGTCAGAAGTGCTCATATTGGGTGGGTGCTACTTGTCACAGTTTGCTTTTAAGTTTTCTTTAAGCAAAGGTGATACAAATAAAATATTATTACAGATAAATAGAAAATCAAACACATTTGTATTTTGCTCCTCTTGTGTTATCAGTTGACAGGAGTAGAATCTAAATGGCTCATCCACAATATACACATTTAGGTATGAGAGGGAGCCGTTTGTGTTTTTGTTAGTGCGTCTCACATATAGATGCACATAAACGAAAAAAGAATTTGGGAGCCTCATTGTTCTTTCGCGGAACAGAATTTCAAAGAACAAGCACTCACCCATGCACACATATGCACACACATGCACACATTAAGGCACACCAGCTCCTTATCCAATCCCTCCACTAATTCCCCCTTGGTAGAAGGTGTTCATTGTTTCTCTTTCATTCTAATCTCTCCCTCTCCTCTTTTTAAAATCCATATTAGATTCTCTTTGAGTTGGCCACAATCAGAGGCACTGAAGCAGAGCATCACCCTGCTAATGCTCTTTGTCTCCCCAGATTTGTCACTTAGCATGGAGAGTACACCTTTGTCATGGAGCAGGGTGGGAGAGAGACAGACTCTCACTTGGGGCAATTGTTTCTTGTCACAGGCCATCTTAACCCCCCCACCCTTACGCAAATCAGCTTTGCTCTGGATTAGGGCCGTATCATAGCTCTGTCAGATCTCAGCAGCCTGCCTAAAACAGCTAAAACAAACAGATCCTCAAAGTGAGAATAGAGTGGATGTGGAACTTCTGATTCCCCCCAAAAACCCCCGTGTAGTCTTTACCTGGAAATCATGCTTTGATATCTCTGAAATATGTAGAAATTCCAGTCTGAGATCTCTGAGAGCTTCTTAGCATCCTCTTCTCGGTTATCTGGCAGTGATGCTAAAACAATATGAGAGGAGTATCACCATAGGGTCATCACAATAACAAAAAAATCACCATAAATAATAATCACCAAAATTAAAACAGATGCTTAAATAAGAATTTAGTTAGCCAGTTATGAGTTTGAACCTGTCAGAGATTATTTATCTGCTTTCACAGTGAAAAACTTCAGGTTAAGTTTTCTCCTATAGGTGTGTGTGTTTTGTGTCAGTGTGTGAAATGAGGTGAAAGCTCACAAGAACTTGGGTGGTCGTTCGTTCTGTAACACATACACAGGCTTTCTCACACACACAGACACAATCATTCCAACATCTTTCATGAACTCAGATATGTCCAACTTTATACATGTACACATGTGGACACAGATGTTATTGGACACACAGCTCCGCCAATGCCCGCCAATGTGGTAAATCTGCCGTCCTGATATCTGAACTGCCGCTTCATGCAGGGGGAGTAATCTATCCCAGATACAGTAGCTGGGGCTATTGGCTCAGTGGCTGTGTGTGTGTGTGGTGATGTTATTGACCATTTTAGGCCTCTGTGATGGCCAGGGATGGTGAAATGGTGGGAAAAGTGATGAGCAGGCACTTCATAGACCAGGATGAACTCCTGCTATAATCCTGTTGACCTCTCTCTCTCTCTCT
>NW_023339751.1:18841246-18846857 GCF_004916995.1 Morone saxatilis | reverse complement strand
CTCTCTCTCTCTCTTCCCCCCCCTTGGCTCTGTCTTTCTTTCTCCATTCCCGCTCTCTCTCATTTTTGCCATCTTTTCCCTTCTCCCTACTTTTCTTTCTGTCAGTCCCATCTCTATCCACCTCTCTGTCTTTCATTTTCATCTTCTCTACCCTTCTCTCTTCCAATTTCTTGACCACCCCCCTTCTTTCCAACCCCCCCCCACCTCCGTGTCCCTTTCTCTCTCTCTAGCAGAAGTGCAGAGCCAGGGCTTTTGCCTGCTGGTAATTTATTTTCCCATTAGCCCCCTGTCTGAAGTGCATGCTCTGGGTCTGAGTGTGTGTGGGGGGCACTGAGGGCCACCCAAAAGAAAGACCCGGAGAGTCGAAGAGAGGAGGGCACCCTGGACACACTGATAAGACGAAGAGGGAGAGAGGGAGGCAGGGAGGGAGAGACAGAAATGAAGGGAGAAAGGGCGGATATGAGATACTGACTGGTGTCCATCTAAGCATTTTTGCTGGTTATGAATAATGATGCAGACTAATTAGAAAAGCTAAATGTAAATGGAAGATTTCAGTGGAACAATTACTGTCATTGAAATGATTAGCTGATTAATTGATTGTAATAATCAATTAATTGTCATTTGTCAAACTAAGTTAAACATTTGCTGTTTCCAGCTTCTCAATACTTCTCAATATTTAGGATTTGCCTCTTTTCTCATTTTATGTAACTGTATCTTTGGGTTCTGTTGGTCAAATAAAACCAGATAACACCTTGTGCCCTTTAAAATTGTGATGGGTATCTTTTACTACTTTCTGACATTCACTAAATGATTAATAAAAATAAAAAAAACAGCAAATGAATGGATAATAAAATTGTTAGTTGCAGTCCCAGTGTTTATACAGTTTGCTTTTCTCATCATAGTTCTCATCCTAAAGAGGTTTTATGTCCATGCTAAGGGTCTCTGGTTAATGTATTCATTTAAATATCTGTCCAGTTAAATTTGTCTTCCTTTTCCCGCACTCCCTGTTCCAATCTTAACATGGGATTTAATGTAAACATCCACTGTAGTATCCGTCATGCAGTCAGTAGTGTGTGACAGGTGCATGTCTACAACAGAGCACATAATAATGACATAAACAGACACTGAAGTCAAGTGTGACCTCCTCGGGAAGTTCAGGGTGTGTGAAAGTAGCCGGATGATTTTTTTAAAATTATTTTGTTTTTGGTGGTTAGAGCCACTATCCATCAGCCTGCTGACTTGTTCCCAGGCTGTTTTTAATGATAGCTTTTCTATCTGAAGGTTTCATTAATGGTGTTGAACCTCTTGAATATTGCTGTTCTTTAGTGTATTTTTGTGCCTACTTGGCTTGGTGTTGGAAGCTAGCAAGAGATTAGTCCCCAATAAAACAGTCTCTTTTCCCAGTTAGGATTAGACCTTTTAAGGGCTGGTTGGTTTGTGACTCTCCTCCTTTCATCTGCTGCCATCAGAGGCAACCCTGCATTAAAGGCATTCCTCTTTCTCTCTGTGTCTTTCCCTTGCGCTCTCTCTCTAACACCCCCCTTTTCTCTCTTGCACACAAACACTCACTTGGTTATGTTTCCTCTGTTCACTAATTATCAGTATGTGTGATAACTGGAGTCTCCTGCCTGGTAAACAGAATAATGCCTTCAGAAGCAATGTAATACAAACATGTTACATCGTATCCAGCAAAAAAATCTGGAGATATATTGATTTTAGTTGAAAATGTCAGAATTTATAAATTGCTTTTCAATAAAAGTATACAACTCCTTTAATAAAAGAAAAACATGTCAAAATGCTTGTATGTGGCCCTCTCCACAGTTAGGTCAGAGGTTAGGCTCAGCTACAAAATGGCTACCCCTGAGCTAGTATACTGTTAGCTGGTATTATTTGTCTTTCTCAAGGACACCTAAGCATGACAAATCCCTTCTTTAGATCTTCTTCATTAAGCCTTCATTAGATTTAGAGTCTTCACCCAGTTGTGAGTTGTTGGTGCACAGTGATTGTCTGGAGTCTGCTTCTCTTGTCTCATCTCGAGTGTCGTCCTGTACTGAACGTTCCTGTACCTGGCAGTCGTCGCACGGCAGTCTGTCCCATATCCAGTTTCTTAGTGTTGTACAAAAAGGACTCTATGTCTGGAGCTCAGTGTCATTCTAAACCATATTCAGCAAAAACTACGGCACGCACTGTGCTGTAATCTGCCGTCCTTTCCTTTAAAACAAGCCTAATCCTGCTCTTGTTGTGACTAATCGCTCTTTTCTCGCTCTTTTCACTCACTTCCCTCCCTCAGTTTCCCTCGACTGTTTGTCATCCTTGTCATTTTTTTGTTGTTCACACCCCCGGGGACGAGGTGGTCAGTGAAAGATGTTTCCATTTTGGGCGGTTTAAGTTAAATCTGATCCACAATGTGGTTATAGTGAAGGGAAATCCTGTGCTCCTTTTTTTCTATTTGTGTGAGAGACTGTGTGTGTGTATGTGTGTGTGTCCATGTGACAATACACATAAAAAGCCATTTGCACAGTTCATTCCATTATTAAGGCCATTGTTATTGTAATTCACAGAACTGCAGTGATAGTATTGCATGCCTTTTATGTCCATTGTTGCCTTTAAAAATACACTCGCATATACACTGCTTGAGGGGGAAAATAAAACCTCACATATAATAGTACCAGATGAATAAATTGGTCTTAATCTGAGTGTGTGTGTGTGTGTGTATGGCTATAACGGCTATAGTGCGGTATTCATAGGTGGTATGTAAAAAGGCCTGCCTTATCAGTTATCAGGGGAGGCCAAATTGACACAGAGGAATCACTCCATTGTGTGCGGATTCAAAGAGAGATGTGAGCACATTGGATGTCTCCATTTCCAATAACTGTGACCTTGAGGCAAGAGGAATGGCACTGTGCCCCCCCACCTTCAATCTGCTGACTGCTGAATTCAACCAGAGCCAGCTGATTTTTGGTGTTTGGGTGGAGGGCTAATCGGTGCTACCTCAGGGTTATTCTATAGGGTAAATTGAGTTTGGCTTTTATTTTTTCTGAACTGTGTGAATGCAAATGACTACAAAGGCCTGTGTACAGATTTGTATGGAGTGAAATATTTGTAGCCTCTATGTGCACATTATCCTCTTTGAGGTTGAGGTTTTCTTTCACATAGTTTTACAGTTAACACATTTCACAGCGAGAGGGCAAGAAGACATAGATGGTCTTGAGAGTTTCTGGTCACATTCCACTGTTTTACTTTCCCTCTCTTGTTTCTGATCCATCCATCGTCCTGCTGATTACCAAAAACGGCCCCAGTTTCATGTATGTGATCTTTCAGATGTGCAGTCTTATTGTAGTGTAGCCACAGTGTAACTGACCTCAGGTTGTCCCTTTCCTCCAGTTTAGTATTGTTTTGTTTTGTGGCAGCAGGCTTAAGTCAGATAATCATCTGCTTGATGTGATTCATCACTTATCATCATCGTTGTGATACCAGAGCCGTGTTTTTATCTCCCGTCTTCCTCAACGACACACTAAACATCACCACACTCACTTCAGTTAATGACAAATTGGTTCTACCATACATATTGCCAACAACACAACAGAACAAGAAAGTCGTCACAAACAGTTAAATTAAAATTAATATATTGATATTTTAAATTTTGGAAGTCTCGGGTGTCTCCAATTACACTAGGAATTTGAGAATGTGGTGAGTCTAAGAAAAGAGGAAGTTGATATACAAATTGTTAGTAAAAGTGGTATTATATGGATCGATATGGAACATTGATGTTTGTTAAAATTAGAACCCAATTGACTGGTGACCTGTGTTAAAAAGCCATTAGCAGATTGGTGTGCGTTGTGTGCGTGTGTGTTGGGCACTTATTCTTTCTGTTCATCATGTGCTAACACTGCCCAACTGTCAGTGCGTGTGTGTCTGTCTATATATGTGTGTGTGTGTGTGTGGTTCAGACCAGGTCTATACAAAGAAGCCAGGTTGTTTTAGCACTCAGCCTAATTAATCCATCTCTCAGTGACAAAAGGATCCCTACGCCTCCTTCCTCCGGCCCGTCCCATTGGCATTTTGGGGCAGAGGGATTCAGCAGGACCCCTGGGCACCCCTTCCTGCCCTGACCCCTGCCCCCCCACCAGAGGAGCATCTGTGGATCGATCCGGGGCCAGCTGGCACCAGGGGAGAGGGGCAGGACTGGTACTCTAACACAAACAAAACCTTCTTGAATGAAAGTCATTTATTGTCAGTTATGAAATGAATTAGGCAGTGCAGAGCAACTGTAGGCATGATTCAGGTTTGATTGCTCTTATTTGTTTGTGCTTTTTTGTGTCTTGTCATATGTGGCCTGGTTTGTGTGATGTAGCACAAAGCTGTAAGTCAGAGCTAACTGTTGTTCTGAAATGATACTCTACAGTGTGTGTTGTGCAGATATGCAGCTAGGGGGCAGCATACAGCCATCACCCCTCCATCCGTCTTTCTGTCATCTCTTTTCCTGCCCTCCTTTCTTTCTCTACGGCTGTGTCCTTTACACACACACACACACACACACAGGTATTTAGTCATTCTCTGGGCTCTGAAAGAGAGAGCATATTGATAGTCATATCCTCTTTGTAATAAATTAAACTTCTGTATTGTCCTTCCCTTTCATTTTACACATTGTCACAACCTCCCAGTCACCCTAATCCCAGCTACCCCCCCTCCCCTTCTCTCAAACACACATACACACTCACATGCACACACACATTGATTGACAAGCTGCATCCGGGGAAATGGAGCAGATTTCCATTGTTTGCTGTCCCTACTCAAATCTGTTGAAACGGTTATTCCATTCTTGTGCCGGGGTATTTGCATATCCTTAAGTATTTTCTATTTTTCAAGACCCCTCTCCCCCTTTTCCTCCTCATCCTTCTTTTTGCTAAATCCCCTCTTCTTAAGTGTTTGGTGCATTTGGCAAATTCATTCATAACGCATCTACATGCACTATTAGCTTAGTATAATAGCCAGGGTGTAATCTGCAGAGAGATAAGAGGTGGAGAGGGAGAGTTTTTTTCCCCATCTTCCTCTTCTCCTGATGGGCTGTTCTTTGGACAAGTTGAGGTTGGCGGTGGGGCGATGATATGTCATTATGTTCCTCAGCCAAGGCGACAAGGCTCAAATGTCAGCACGAAATGTCAAGTGGCCTTGCTACTCAGTCGGTGTCTTCTGTAGTTTTTTATTTAATTATTGGTGTGAGCGAGGTGGGAAAGAGGAGGTAAAGATGGAGGGAGATGGAAGGATAGGAGGGTTAGATGGGATGTGCAGTGAGTTGTCGGTAGGAAGAAAGGCAGGATAAAAACAGAGGGATAGAGGTTAGAGAAACAGATTCTGATCATTTTTGCCAGAGCAATTTTAGGTTTTATGTCTTGTCCAAAAAGTGGAAAGAAAGGGAAGATGCCTAACAGAATATCTCGGTTCTGGGATTCACACCGTAAACATTTCCTGGACCATATTGCTCCCATATGCCAACTGCTTGAGCTCTTGAGCCTCTGCCCCCGGAAAAGAATGAAAGCCAGCATTGAATAGATACTTTGAATGAGCTATAAATCAGATATTCAGTCCGTTAAAGGTCCAGTGTGTAACA
>NW_023339751.1:18839782-18841208 GCF_004916995.1 Morone saxatilis | reverse complement strand
GAATATGATATTCATAGGTATGTATTTGTTAGTGTATAATCACCAGATAATAAGAGTTTTGTTTTTTCGGTACCTTAGAATGAGCCATTTTTATCCACAGAACTTCTTTTATGGAGGCTGCCATGTTGTATGGTAGAATAAGTGTGTTACTGACTGCTGTCCTTTTTTTACTACTTAGTTGATGTGATTATTATGGTGAAGAAGACAGCCCAACATGCAAAGTAAAGAAAAAAATATTCACCAGTACACATACAGTATATAACACAGAGATGCTGCTATATGCAGCACTGTAGCACAGATGCCAACAATGTTTCATGGTTATGAATAGTGAAAACTGAAGACACTGGACATTTACATGTCATGTTGGTGGTACATGTTGGTGTGGCCCACAGATTTCTAGTCCCTATTTGAAGCTTACATAGTTTCTCACTATATTACCAATAGCTTTACCACTCTGTACTGATACCAACTCTGTGTGGGTATGTCTATATGTGTATGTGTGTGTTTGAATGAATACCCTGCGGTCCTTAGCGATAAGGCTGAGATTGAGTTTTCCCCACAGTGCCAAAGCCTCTAAAAAGTGTGTGTGTGTTTGTGTGTGAAGACATCAGGAAAAAGGCAATGTAAAGAGCTTGTATCGCTTTATCTACCGAACACGCCAGAGTGTATGTGTATATGTATATGTGCTCTCAAACTGGTGTTGTGTGAAAGAGAGCTAGCTGCTCTGCTTTGTTCAGCATTGTGCGCTTGAGAGGATGAATCCTCGGGGCTCGATTCACAGCTGAGACAAGAAGATATTTATATATCTGTGGTGTTACAACAAAAAATGTGTGTGTGTGTGTGTAGGCGTGTCTACAGTTTAGCTATATATGCTGTTTTTAGACATCCATGCAGCGAAACGTAGACAAAAAAGGTAAAGCAAGCGAAAACAGCCCGATTTTAAAGAGAGAGAGCATGTGTGTTACCGCTGCCTGCTGCTTTCATTCAACATGGCCCGCGAAGGGACACATGTGCACCAGTGTCTGATCCTGACGCTGCATTTGGTCAACATCAGTCTCTCGTCATGCAAATGAACACATATCAGTTAACCAGGAAAATGTGGCAGTTTCCCATCACAAAAACAGAATCTGTTAAAACAGAGGAGGCAAAACAGAGAAGACGGACATGGTATGTCAGTGGTATCAACACAGCAAGGAGGTGAACCAGTCTGCTGTTCACTGACAGCGTGGTGCTTCCATAGCCAGACTTGCAGCAGACAAAACCCATCAGTTTCTGTTGCAGGGAGAGGGGGCCAGACAAAAGGCTGGAACGTCCCCAACTGTTTAGTTTCCATATCTAGCAGTCAGTGACAAGGCTTTCCGGCAGTTCTTATTTTCACGCACTGTCCTCTGGTGAGCGGCGCACACTCACACTCTCTCACACACAC
>NW_023339751.1:18820941-18839757 GCF_004916995.1 Morone saxatilis | reverse complement strand
TTTGTTGTTTGATGAGAGGTGGTGTGTTGGTTGTGTGTTGAGAGTTGTGTGGTGTGTGTTGGTGTGAGAGTGTGAAAGGTTGTGGGCGCCGCTCCACCACAGGACGACAGTTGGTGAAAAAAATTCAAAACCTTGCCGGGAGCACACACACACACACAGAGGCCCCTGTCACTGATTCTATAACTCTTATCACCTGGTCTGTGGCATATTCCCAAATTCCAATTTGACTGCTAGCCCCTGGCCCAGAGCACATCTCTGAAAAGAAGTACAGCAAAAATGGCTTCAGCATGGACCTTTGATAGGAAATACCAGGAAGGATTTCACAACCGAATTCACAATGAGGAACGCAGGAGGGAACAAATTTGAGCTTGTTTGGGATTTACAAACTAAGGGTGACCAAATACACCATTATTTATCTGGAGGCTGTAATCACCTGTCATTAGTAATAATGGAAAGAATTATTCTGCTTCCCCTTCTGTATCTTGTATTAAAATTAATTGTACATTCTGCTCTTTACTGAACTTTAAATACTTGATCCCCAGAGGAGTAAGTAAAGTAATATGGGCCTGATTTCACCTTAATGTGTTTCATCTTTCTCTCCCTCTCCAGGAGTCTCCATCAGGGCGGAGGAAGGCCTTGGCCACCAGCAGTATAAATATGAAACAGTACGCCAGTCCAATGCCTACACAGACGGATGTCAAACTCAAGTTTAAGCCCCTGTCGAAGAAAGTGGTGTCGGCCACCCTACAGTTCTCCCTCTCCTGCATTTTCCTCCGTGAGGGAAAGGCCACGTAAGTATTGGTCTTCTCATGTAACACCTCTACTAAGCACAGTTGAAGTATTGTTTACATCTTCTCTACCCTTCTCTCACCTTTCTACCCTGCATATTAATTAGGGTACTTAACGAATCCTGGTTCAGATTCTTGTTCTTGTGAAATAGCCAAAGGAAAACAAAATATGTTGAAGCTAATTACGTTCCATTTTTGTTTGCTTCTCTGAGGTGTAAACCTTCCTGGAATGGACTTCTTTGATCACTACTCTGTTGTGCCATTTAGTGTTCTTTAGTCAGTGTGGGTCTATTTTAGCTTGTTCTCTTTCTCTTTGCTGATGTAGTTACTCTGTTTTGAAAGAGTTTTCCATGTGCCCTATCACATGAATGTGCTCTTTTTTTGTTACAGCAATTCAGATAACAACTCACGTTAAGTAGGTAATTAAGTTAGCCTCGATATTAAAGCGGGACTACACAGTAAATATTTAGTTTCATGCTGTACACACAATCACATAGATTCTTGTTGGCAGATGATGTTAATACAGCGGATTTCTTTCAAACAAGAACATGTTTGTAGAAACTGCTTTTTCTGTCTGGTTCAGCTAACGTTCACCAAGTATAAATAACAGAACAGCTGAATGAGAATTATTCCTCCGCAGTGCCAGTAAACACAACATACTGTATGTGCCCATCAATAACTGTGCTATATTTATACACACACACACACACACAGCACACACACACACACACACACACACAAACTGTAACATTAATCGCAATAAACAGTATGACTATGGCCATTTACTGACACTCTCCCACAGATGCAACAGAAACCGTCTTATAGTTGTAGCTGCCATCCCCCGTACAACCCTTACAACTTTTAAAAATATGTTGGGTGGGAGTTTTTTGGCTGAATTCAGGGATATAGTTACAAATGCAGCTTTTTCAGCTCCTTTTCACGGATCAAGGGAATTTATTCAATGTACAACTGAAGGTTGTACATTGAATAAATTGGAAAATGAAAATGTGCAGTCCCTTCATGATACACACATAGAGAAAGAATAGTACATTTATAGTGGAATAACATAATATATAATAAATAAAATAAAAAAAATGCTGTTATTTGTATACATATATACATACAAGTATACACTAAGGAAATAATTCTACAGTGCATTTTTAAACATTTTGCGTCTGATCTGGGGAAAATAAACAGCAGCAACAAGACAGTGACGATTATATGGTTTCATCTTCACTCAAAAAGTTTGACATTCCTCTCGTCTTGCGCTCTGCTTGGTTCGGAGCACAGCCAGCCCGTTAATGATTCAGGATGTTGATGCAGGCCTAATGTCAGTTATAAACAGTGACATTTTAAAAATTATAGTATTGAAGTTTTGATTAGAAATCTTTTAGAATTATACCAGACATGATGTCGTCAGCTCTGTACGAGTCACCTCAAACTGTCTGTCTGTCTGGTTATTTATGTCTTATAACAAAAAGAATAAACACATAATGTATGTACACAAAAATCTACACACATTTGTTACAGTCTAGCATTTTGTGATTGTGCTAAGTTTAATTTACAGACACACACATTATCATTCATTCTCATATATTCCACTTTGATGCCACCAACTTTCATTTGAGGACATACACTCTCAACCACGGTGTTTGCCGTTTGTTATTCATTCTAATTTGATAGCAGCAACTTTCATTTAAAGACAGGCACACACACACTCATACTGAGCGAGAGCAGAGCAACAAGGCCTTTGTTGTGGCGTGGACGGCGGGTCGCTGGCGCGTAACCCTTGTTAACCCTTCGGGGAATGATGTCAACCACACAAACAAACTCAATCACACCAGTTCAAATGAGCCTCTGGGCCTGGGAAACACCAAACACAAAGAACAGAGAGGAGAATACACTGATTATGATGGAGCGGTGGTATCGAGGGACTGAGAGGGAGTACACAAGACTACATAAAATGCAGGGAATACTGTAGAAGTTGATGCATCTGTGAATAAAGTCGTGGAGGGCCAAAAGAGGTTGAGTAGGGAAGTCTTAGGTGATTATGACAGTAAGTTAGAGATGAATGAGTGGTGAAAGAGGTAGAGACAGAAAGAACGATGGAGAACTATGATAATCCTTACATATGATATAGCTGTTGGCAGCTGTGTTGGTGAGAGCTGTGGGTGGAATTGTGTGTGTTCCTTCATCTCCTTGCAGGCACATTGAAAATACAGCACTGATGCATTTTCTTTTTTTTTTGCATTATGTCTTTCTCTGCTTTTGTTTATTATGTTTTCAGCATCATAAAAATGTACAGCCCTGTGTGGTTCAGTCTTTCAGGACTGGTCTTGGTTTTTAAATCATTATAAGCATATTATATGTATGTGTTTTGAGTGCTTTTTCTGCCTATGAAAATGAGCTATCTATTTTGGGTGTGTGTGAATTGTGTGTGTTTTTTTTTTATTTTATGGCTTAGTGATGAGGACATGCAAAGCCTGGCCAGCCTGATGAGCATGAAGCAGGCTGACATTGGCAACCTGGACGACTTTGAGGAGGAGAATGAGGAGGATGAGGAGAACAGAGTTAACCAGGAGGAGAAGGCTGCCAAGATAACAGGTGAAACTGGCACAAAACACTTTTCTTTGACCGGTGACAGATGTATGGTTTTTCCAAGATCAGAGATGAACTAGCTGAAGTTGATCAAAGTCAGCCAGGTTGCTGTTTTGCCTGAATCTGCCATTAGACATTAGTACAGTATTATGCTTACTATTGGTCAGCAACCATGCTTGTCAGTGATACATTTTCCTGTGGTGTCAGTCAAAGCTCCGTTAATGGTAAGTCTGTCTATATAATCAGCCAATAACCACTATTTTGCCAAGTCAACTTGATCAGTAAAATGCTCAAAATGTCCTGATACATTTTGCCATCTTCCCAAACTGCCTACTTGGTGAATACAATCTCCAACCCTTCTGAATAATCCCCGCGACCAGAATAACCAGGACCAAGGCTTCAGTGGGGCATCAACTTTGCTTCATTCGTTTTTATTTTTCTAAGTTTATGCTTCTGCGAGTGTGGGTGTGTGTGCATGCTTGCAAACATAAAAAACATTTTAAATTTTTGATTTTCATTTGAATATTTTGTCAGCTTCAGGTTTTCTTCCATTGCTTAGGCTTTACTCTACCCTATCCACATTACCCCTTTGTTCCTTGCTTTCTTCTTGGTGGACTACTCCACTGATGGTGGCTCTTCTCCTTCCATACATACATGGTGAAGATTCATTCTATGTACGGGACCTGCTGCTTTCTGCTTTGCTTAATCCAACTTTTCAAAGCGCAATCTCGTCACGTTAAGCTTCATGCTTTCTCTCCTTTCTTTTCCCTTCGCTGCTCTTTGTCCCATTTGTATGTATATGCATTGAGCGCCTACAGCAAATGCTTCACTAGCGTGGGTCTCTGAATCAAAGGCCTGGCCAAGCTGCCAAAGATCCCCACTATTATATTCCTTCCCTGGATGCTACCTATCCAAAAAGCCAGCAATACTAACACTAGGCTAACCAACGCAAACCCTGCAAAACATATCTGCTCTCTTTACTTTTTACATACAGTATGCAAATAATGAAAAGAGAATATATTACACCTAAAAGGGATATATTGTACATCTCCATGAATATATATCTTGTCTGTAAGTGTTGTGTATTTGAGTATGTAAGTATTTGTTAGTTGTGTGTGTTCAGATGTTCTGCGGTGCTACTTACCAAGGTAACCTGCTTGTGGAAAAAAATGCAACGTAAATGTAAAGATAGATTTCAGTCTTAGTGCTTTCAGCCTTTTCAGCATTAGTGTGTACACACTATCAAGTTAGCACAGCTTTTCAGCAGCAGGTTAGCCGTTCTGGCAATGCTGTTACACAGTTAACCAAAGCATGCAGTTTGAAATACAGCATTTACGTATGTTCCTTCTGTACACAAATATCAGTGTTGTGTATTGATACAGAGCACTTCAATCATGTACCACCCTACAAGCTAACTAGCTTGCTAGTTTAATAGGTCTGCACTGAAATATATGCACTCTTTAACTCTAAATGCATATATATGTGTTGTTAAATGGAGTTTTGAGAGTGTGTGTGTGTGTGGATATTCTCCATGGGTTGTGTTATTTTGCCTTGTTCACTGCTATTCTTCCTTCCTCCCTTCCTGTATGGCCCTGTCGTTTACAGAGATAGTAAACCAGTTGAATGCCCTCAGCTGCTTACATGGGGATGATGATGATGATGATGTCCTTAAGCGAGCACGCAAAGCAACCGCTAAGCCTGCCGCTTCCTCCCAAGGTCTTTTTTCACCTTTCTTTCACCTTTCACCCTGTCTTCCTGACTCTTTTTTTATCGTCTTGTGAACATTTTGTCTATTCTACACTACCATTTATTACCACAATTTCTCTTCATATATTTATTTTTCTTAATCCTCCCTTTTCCACTTTTCCTGTCTTTTTGTTTCTCTCCCCCCCCCCTCTCTCTCACTCCTTGGCTCAAACCCCCCATCCCCCGATTCTCCTTTACATTGGTATTGTGATCGTGTTGTGATCATGTGGTCTTACAGTTTATCTTGGTCCATGTGGTGATGTGCTGTACACGTGTTGTGAACACATCAGTTGGTGTTCATCCTTTTGGTTCCTTTTGTTTTTTTTTTGACTTTGTGGACTTCCCAATTCTTTTACTGCAATTGGTAGTGAACCAAATCAGGTAAATGGTATCCAAACAAACACTGCCTACAAAAAACAACATTGTCCCAGGAACACAAATGTTTTTTTGTTTTGTTTTCCAATTTGAATCAAGCATTTTATTTTTCAATTCAACTGTGTATTGGATCTGCGGTATTATTACTGTTGAGACAGTGTAACAACGGCATAATAGTAGGAGTCTCAAACTCTGTGTTGTAAAAGGCCAAGTGTTAAAGATTTCAGTCTTGCCACAAAGACTAAACTACATGTTTTTTGCTGGCTAGTTCAGTCAGTAGTAAGGGTAACAACTTAGTGAAATGACTAACATATTGTAACTAACCTGACAAACCCAAAACTTCATTTAGGCCCCTCACATTTTACACACAGGTTTTCAATTTGACCTGTGACTGGAAAACAGCTGAGCTTATTTTTGTTTCTTGGATTCTCAAGTTACTCTACTTGCACCTCCTAGCTCCTCTGCTTGGACAGGGAACAGTCACAAACGATGTTACACACTGGCACACATACAGACGTAAATACACGCCCATACACATGTGTCCTTGCATGGCCTAAAATGTGTCATGAATGTTGTCAATAAGAGGCGAGGAAAAGTGCTGCACCCCTTATCAGCTACCACCACTTCACATAGCCACCCTACATATAGACCACGGGACCCGCACTCTCATACACACAGCACTTTTTCTCTGTGGTCAGACTCTCACACAGCACTTCTTGGCATCTACCTCACACACATTTACGCTCTTTTCAAACTGACCCACACCCTGGCAGCATGCGACTAATCTACAGTGAGGGTGATGAAGATGAAGTGGAAAATTCTCAGCCTTTCCAGCTCGGATCTCCATAGCAACTCTATACTGCCTTCACTGTCTCCCACAGTGAACCTCCATACCACGCACATTTTCCCAGAATGCCACTGCTGTACATGCATTGAAGTGGAGCTGAGGTGGCAGAGGAGCACAGAGAAGTTGAGACAGCGCTCCCTAGCAAGAGGGGATTAGTTATACAAGACTGAATGGTCTTTATGCTGATGGTTCACTCCAAAGTGCAGATATTTGGTATATTTGGGTTTGTGAATGTTTAAATTCATTTCATTTTGGAAATGTGTTGTTTTGTAGCTGTTATTTTTGACTCATTAGTTGTCTTCTATATCATTGTTTTTCGTGTGGATGACTTTGTGTTGCACTCTGTTGCAACAGAGCTGATCAACAAGCTGAACTTCCTGGAAGACGAGGATCAGGAAGTGCCTCCTGCCATGGGTACAAATCCCTTTGATGACCCTGATGACGACCTTCATCCCAACCACCTCAACCCATTTGGTGATCCTGATGAAGACGGTATGTTCAACTCGGTCAGCATATGACAAAAGACGTGTTCAGTCCAATTTTGTTGTGGAAGGTTTTTTATTATTATTTTGACTGGTTTTGTGAGTAATATTGTCAGTAATTTCAGCTTTGATCTTATCAAGTAATAAAAGTTATGGTGTTTTATTGGGGGCAGATTCAGTAGAGTGACAGGTGTTGCAAGCTGAAGGTTTGGATGTGCACATACCTTGAACGTGTGTAGTCAGGTGTAACTATAGCAGGTAGGCTTCAATGCTGTCAGTCAGACAGCTAAACCAATATTTTTGTCTGACCACCTGAGTAGACAGGTGTGTTCGTATAGATTATTTGCTTTTTAGTGGCTGTTCCCTCACACTTAAATCTCCCACTTTGATGCTTGTTAAAATGGTCTTTAATCAAAATCTTATTGTCTGTATTGTTCTAGGGTTTTGCTTTTTGTGCACGTTTTTATGTCTTCATTAACATCCCCTGCGTGACATCTAATCTTATTAAACCAGTATTAAAAAATATCATAGGTTTACTGGTTTTATTTTTGGGGGGATGGTACAGTTGTTGTTTTTTATTCAGTAGAAGCTGTATGTGGGCATACATACATATCTAATATTGTGAGTTCCTGTGGAACACATGAATGTTAAGCTACCAGGTGAGCTACCCTTCGCCCCATCAAACTTGATGGTAGGGTAAGGTATGTTAAAAGACAGAATGCGAGTAGGCTGGTACGTCCACAATGCTTAGCTAGTTACCAGGATTACAGTCACATTTATTTTGACTCCCATCTCCTGCCCAGCTCCCTAACCCAGTCTGGTAACAGGCTACCAAAGCTCTTGTCAAATAAAGAAGATGCTATTGAGTCACTGTCACTATGTTTTACAAGCCTAGTTATAGTATGTGTTGTATATGCCTCTCTGTCAAACAGAGCCCCCTGCCCAGTCGGTCTTAAGGCAGCGGGTTAATGAAGATTCCTTCTATGACCACGACTCCTCAAATCCATTCAATGAGCCAGATGAACCTGGGACACAAACACCCCCAGGGAACCCCTTCGATGAGCCTGAGCAGGACATGGACCTCCAGCCAGACCCAGAACCCCCCAAGCCCAGGCAGAGGAAAGGAGTGCGGCCTGTTGATATGAGCAAGTACTTGTACGCCGACACCTCTCACAACGAGGATGAGGAGCTTGATGAGTAAGACTTCTTAATTATGTTGCATTTCTTCAATTTTAATATTTCAATCAGCTGACGCAGGAAATGGTGAAATAACATAAGATAATAATTAAGCCTGACATTGGCAAATAACATTTAGTCTAAGGTAACTGATAGACTGACATTTTGGACGTGCAGTATTTACAGATGGCAGTTGTTTGTATTGTATTGTTTGAAGTAATATGAAGTCTGGATGACAGTGTGCCTGTAAGGGAAGAGTGTGCACCTTGCATGGTTTGTCTGGTTCTGGTTTTCCACTTGAATTTGCATTAGTTACACCTTCACTGGCATTGGTACAATATATGGATAGCTGGAGCCCCTTTCTTTGTAGTGCATTAAACCTTTTTGTATGTCTGAGTAGGGAGGACTATGTTATATTGATTGCTAGAGGGCTTTATATTAACACACTTTCCTAAACTGGAAGGATCCAGACTGCCCAGCTTGGTAACTGTTGGCAGGCCAAGCTGTGTAAGACCCCTCCTTATAGAGGGGTACTTGTAGCCCCCCTATCAGGGCAGAGTGACTAGGCAGCTCTTTCAACGGGAACAAGGGCCCTGTTGTTTCCCTGCATTCTTTAACCTTGTCTCCCTCCTTTCCCTCCTTCTCTACTTCCTTCCCTCCCCCGTATCATCTTGTTGCCCCATACTTTCCCTCTTTGCCATCCTCCTTAACTTCTTCTTCTCTGGCCATTTTTATTTAACCTTTTTCCTATTTAATCCTGCCTTCCTTCATTTACTCCTCCTTCTTTCCCTGTTTTCCCTTTCTCATTTTACATCACTTCAGTGTGTCAGTTCGGCCAGTTAAGTTTAGTCCCCAGTTACTGTACTTTATAAGAACACTTTAAACCATTGAGTAGTACATTAGTAGGTGTCCTACTTTATGTACTTCTATCCCAAAAAACACAACAGCTGTGTGAATTTAAATTCATTAGAACTGGCAGTGGCACCGGTCAATAAAAATAATAAAAATATATTTTTGTTACTCACTTGGTGGAGGTGTGGTTTCACTGCAAAGAAATCAAAAGAGAATGCATCTATTAACACTTCAGCAAGTTTTC
Source organism: Morone saxatilis (assembly GCF_004916995.1). Lineage (NCBI taxonomy): Eukaryota > Metazoa > Chordata > Actinopteri > Moronidae > Morone > Morone saxatilis. Next base: position 18,830,649 of record NW_023339751.1, on the reverse strand, counting down.
ATAAAAACATTTAATCAGTGACAAAGAGCTGGAACAAACATCCAATCTGTAGTACTCTGCATAGCAGAATGTATCACTGATTGTGTGTGACCTCTGCAGACGAGTGGTCGTGCCATTATTGTAAATGCAAACTTGTAGGTTCTTGGTGTTGAGCGAAGCTGTCACACAGATAGCCCTATATTTTAGTCCTCTCGGCTGTCTAAAGACAGACAGGTTATTGACTGGCATGTTTCTTTTGCTCTGTCTCTTACACCAGGAGCAGAATAGAAAGTTCAAGAGGGCAGTGCAGTGTTTTGACTGGAGTCCTTTCACATGTCTTTTAGCCAGTGCTGGTCCGTTAAAGCTGCTCTATAGGCCTGCCTGCTTTTCTTTTCTTCACTTCCCTTCCTTTTTTCCCTCTCTGTATCGCTCTGTGGTTAGACGGACACCGAGTAGCTCTAACCTTTCAGACAGATACCTAGTCAATCAGCTTTTTTCTTTTTCACTCTCACCCCCCACCCTCTCTATCCAATTCTCTTGTTTGTTTAGAATAGCTTGTTGGATGTTGAGTGAATATCTCAATGCCACGCCCTTGCTTTCAGTGCCACAAGCATGCCTGTATATTGATAACACTCTGGTATGTGTGTTTCAGTGCATGCTTGCATATGTGTGTATGCCTTCGTGCTTCTCTCTGTCCGTCTGTCAGTAGGCCACCTTGGGCAGCAAGGATATGAGGTCACGCAGACCTGACCTCAGTGCACCTGCATCTTCTATTACCTTACCACTTGTGTGTGTTGTTCATTGTATTGCACCAAACTCTCATTTCCATGTAGCAATTTCCTTATGTTTAACTAAACAATGGGCAGTGTAAGCCAAAGATGGGTTTAAATAGGGCTAATAATCTTAATAACTTTTAACGTTTGGCACAAAGGCATTTAACCAAAAACGGGATCTACAACGTTTCTTGTGTGCCTAATTTTGTGTTTATGTGTGTATTTATTGATGCTTTCTTACGTATTTTTTTTTGTAGAGGTCTGCTTGACAGTTTATTTCCTGCAATGCTGAACATTTTGCTTTGGCGACACTGTTGGTTTTTGATGCAAAAGGTCATATAAATCTGAATAATTTCACATTGCTCTATGTGTACACATTACTATAACTTCCATTTAAAAGAAAAATTGCAGTCTGTGAAAGATCCATGCACTTTCTAACATGACATCTTTTTGTCTTGCTCTCGTTTGTCACCTGTCCTTTCCCTCCATTCTCAGATCCAACCCGTTCTACGAGCCAAGGACATCAAGCCCTACGCAGCCCCCTGCTGGTGGCCCCTCCCTGGATGTGAGCAGCAGCCAGAAGAGGAGGGCTCCCCCACCACCAAGTTCCAGCCCTGGCCTCGGCCCCAGTCCGCCAGCTCCCAGCTCTGGCCCAGAAAGGGAGAGAGCCCAGCCAGTCGGGCCCAGCCCAGTCGCAGCAGTAATGGGGAGAGAGCTGGCCTCCTCTTCCCCCAAGGTAACCAGGATTCACTTGAATGTAATAAATCCCCACAGCAGGCACGCAGACGCACGATACAACAGTCTACTAGTCTCAGCAGTGGGTTGCAGGCTGGTGCTTAATGCGTAGTGGGTTGGGACTTTTTAACTTGTTTTCCCTAAGCAAGTATTGAAAACAACCTCATTAAAGCAAAAGGCAAATGCCAAATGTTGCCTGAACACAAACAGCTGTACAAGGACTTTGCAGAAATAAAACGGTATAAATTTGTCAACATTATGATTTATATCAGACACAGTCAGATATGAGACTGCATCTGATGCATGTTTCGGCAGTTGACCGTTTATCTTTACTCGACGCTATGTTTGCTGGTACCAAAAAAGTATTCAGGTTTGATATCCAGCCCTAAATAGAGGAGTTGTTTTTGATAGATAGTTGAGTAATGAGTTTAATCCATTCAATGTAATGAATTGTGCATATCAGAAATAATTTGAATGTAACATGTTGCTGCTTAGCAGTATCTAGATTATAGGGGGATAAAAAAGATCCTCTTAAAATCCACTATGTAATATGAACACTGCTTCTTAGTGAATTCACTATCACATAGACATACAATAAAGGATTTGTAATTTTTGGGTTTGATTTCATGAATGTTTGTTAGATGACCAAACTTTAAAAGTAGTTTACCAAATACAACAAATCTAATGTAATTTCAATTGGATAGCAACACAACAGTAAATCTTTAACACAAACTGAGCCCTAAAATCCCAGAATTCCACAGCTGTAGGTAGCAGTCGACTTACTATTCTTCATGTTGACTCATTCTTTGTAGCATGTGTTATTATAAGTGAGTGACTTGAAACATTTTGTGTGTTTGTGTGTGTGTGTGTGTGTGTGTGTTCGTGCTTGTGTGTCCACATCCAGTGGTCCTTACATTAGCTTTTTTTCCGCCTGCACAATCCCATCTTCTGCCCCATTCTTTATGCTCATGAAACTCCCCAGCTCCTCATTTGAATATAGGTATTTGTTTATTGGGGTGTTTTCGTATGTTTATTTATTTATTTAAATTAGGTAAATCATGGCTGGGTCTAATTAAATGGCTGATGGTCACACACACTCACGGCAGGAGTCAGACCACTGGTGGGGAATGATTGGCTGGGGGCGTGGGGATGGCTGGTGGTTAAAAAAGTGTGTGTGTGTGCACGTGTGGGGGTTTCAATGAGCCTATGTGGGGCTTAAACACAGGGGGCTTAACTACAGCAGAGCGATCACAAGGGGGTGTTGACCCCCTGTGCACACACACACACACACACATGCAAACACAGTCTATACAGTTACTTACACACACACACACACACACAGACACACACAGGTCCCTCCTCCCCATGCAGCTGGCTAGCTGACTGTTTTAGTGTAGCTGGGCGGTGATGCTGGCCGTCCATGTAATTATGGCACAGTGCCTTTATCACCCAGCTGCAGTTGCCTGTGACCGTGGGTGAGGGGGCCTAAACCACTTTAATTACCCAAAGCCAGTGGCCTGTGGTGGGCCACACTTCGCCAAGAGATGCCCCTGCCTCTGGAGCTTGGGACGGAGGGAGGGAGGGAGGGATGCAAAGAATGAATTGTGGGTGAGGACTGAAGAGTAGGGGGGTGCAATGAAGGAGAATAGGTGGAAGATAGCAGAGGGGTAGAGGAGTGGAGAACAGTGGGGGGAAGAGAAGGAAGATGGCCAGGGAATAGTAGAAAGAGAGATAGTATGTTCACAGTAAACAAGGATAGGCCTACAGGGTTTGTTGACATATACAGCTAGTGTGAATAGGATTCTTTCTTATTCACACCAAGCAGTATGACACACGCGGGTGTGCGCCTCAGCCATGTGTAGGCTGTGAGATGACCTTTGAATGTATGAAGTCAGAGCGGATTAAGCAGAGACATTCCCACTATGAGAGGCCAAGACGAAACCAACACATCATCACACTATGAACGTGTACAGAGTACAGATGTGTGCTTGTGCTCGCATGCATGTATGTATCTGTTCTTATAGTTTCTAGTATGCCTTAGGCTCAGTGCTCAATAAGTAGGTGCTCGGGCAGTTTCCCCCAAAACACAGCTAACCTCGACCTTTCCCATATAAGACGTCTCAAGGTGTGTATTCTCCATTTATTTTTATTTCTACCAGCTATTCATGTGGGCAATTGGTGTGGTAGGACCAAGATAAACATACATGCATAAAACTAGGTCTAATCTCAGAATGTGAATAGAAATTGATATATTGAAAGACACTATATTCAGTTATTCATTTACAACCTGCCCTGAAGGGTATGAAATGTCTCATATGCTTTTTCTTAAACGAAATCTCGTCTTTGCTAACCAAAAGAGATTAGCATGCCTTGTGTCCCGTTTACATTTTACACACTTATTCAGTGCGTGTTCAGGTAACACAAGTGCAGCGGTTAAACAAGCTTTAACTGCTTGATCACTACAGTTACACCCAACAAATAGTTAGGAGCTTAAGGGTCAGAGAGTGCTCACACAATATTCCTGTGATCATGGACTGATATTTAAAATATAAGAATGGAAAAGAATAGCCAAAGCAAGAAAGATGTTAAGATTTTTCTCTCAAGATGAGAGTAAGCTTGAGACATTAGGACTTAGGAACCACTAAAATACCTATTTGTTATACACTGAAAATGAATAGTGTTATAAACTCTCTTGTCCTTGTCATGTATTCATTCACTTGTGGAGATTTACCTTTAAACTTTGTCTTAGGTGTAGTTTTATCCTCCTTGTTATTGCATTAAAACCACCCACTTCAGTACCAGCCTGTGAAAAATCGGGACATCTACAGGACATATGGTGTGCACCCACTTACTCTATACACAGGTATTACACATATGGATTGGATTTACATTAAGCTCTAACAAGAGCTGAAAGCTCTGGATTTTTGCCAGTGGAACATATGTTTAGCACAAGTAATTTATGGACAGGCTAAGATGGCAATACTGAAAAACTCAAATGCATTTATTGAAACGTGTGTTACCAGTTACTGGGCGTTTTCTATCTTCAGACCATCCATGGGGACCTGTGAAAGCAATGCTTAGCAAATTTACATTTAGCATGCAGAGTCAGTGGACAGAGATGTAAATTTAGATATGTAACCTGCAGCATCTATAGAGGTTCCAACAGTTTTCTTCTCTATGAGGCCTAGCAGACTGTAGGTTCTTACAAAACCCAGCAGATATTGTAGACCACATACAATGAATGCAATCCTTGCCATAGTGTACCAGTTTCTTCTCTTCTTGTTGGCCTTCATCTGACAGTACTAGATGGACAGTCCCAGTGTGAGCTCATATTCTGATGTTTCACACAGCAGTGTCTGGCTTAAATTAGGACTTTTGGCTCAGTACAACTGCAGCATGTAACAACTGACCAGTTAGCAGCTCGACCAAAGGAAGTGAAGGTTAAGTGCCTGCTCTGGGTCACTTTGGTTGAGCATTTAAAAATGCCACTTTCATCTTTGAATATACATGCAGTACATCAACTATTTAGAGTTTTTGTTAGTAACTGAAATCTGTGTTCAGGTTAGTGAAAGTGGCACTTGAGTCTCTTTTAAGAAGTTTCATGTCTCTCATGCCAATGTATCTGTCCATTGTCCTGTCTGGGAGATATAGATCCTCAAAGGCGTCAAGTTTAAGTTTAGCATTTGTGAAGGAGCTGGAAGGATGGAAACGTCTGTGGGATTAATGTAAATGAACAGAGGGAGTTCCTGTTGGGCGGGTTGTGAGCTCTGTCTGGTCTGATTCAGTCCATCTCTTTTCCCTGGGGCTGATTTTACCCCTCCCAGTAATTCAGTGATCCCTGCTCCTCCTTTTGTTTCATCTCCATCTCTATTCCACAGTCAGACCGCTCTACACTTAGATGCTCTGATCTTTGGATTTTTATCAAGTTTCCGCTTGATGAATTATTTGCCTTATTTTCATATAAAGAAAAGTTGGGAGCGGGCAAATGTCTGGGGAAAAGTTTGTACAAAAAAGTTCTATATTATCTTAATATTTACTCAAAGAATCTTAGAAAGAGTTAGGCATCTTCAACTTTAAGTTGTTGGCACTTAATGGGACAATACATGTATATCCTAGAGCTGTTGGTTGCTTTATAAAATAGAGATTACTACAAAATAGCTAAATATACTTTGGGTTTGAAGACTGTATTACATAGTTAGGAATCCTGTCCCATGTTTTTTGCAACCTTTTGGGTATTACTTAACTGTACCCTTTGCTAATATCATTTATTCTATTCCATGTGTGTCTCATAACACCAACTGTAATCAAAAGGGTTTTAAAAAAAATAGTCTTAATCATAATCTAACATGATGTTGGTACCACTTTTCCCTCTATTTTCCTATTTTTTACACACACTCATTCTTTCTGGAGGTGAGAAAGTGAACCAACACTAGAGGTATGTTTTCTTTCTCCCCTTCAGTTGAAGGGCTTGTGTGATTACTTATGTTAATCAAAGGGTTCAAATTAAATAGAGTTTTTGCAGGTTGTGAGAGCTCCTGTGCCAGGGGGAGGCAGAGGCCAGAGCTCTCCTTCCTCTCCCAGACTTTGTTTTCACAGCCCCTCCTTCAGTTCAGACTACCTCCAAATTGAAATTAGAATAAATTAACATTATTTAATTGAGTTCGCAGAAGGCTGCGATATTTCTTAATTAGCTTTCACCGGGGTTCGCGGCAGGCGAGGACCACATCCACACAGTGAACTGTTACTGAGGTTGACGTGATGACTGAGGGATGTTATTGGAGGACAGAGGGGAGCCCAAGAGACAAGGACAGTCATCTCTGGTCTTCTGATCTTTGCCTGTTCCAAGGTCTCTCGTCTTGTTATCATTATATCCGGTCCAAAGTTATTCCATCTCCTCTGATAACTTTGACATACCTTTACCAAAGAATCTTAGATGTAGGACGTAAAGAAAGTAAGACTTAAAGCCTAATGCTTTTAAACCATGTTTAAATACATTTTGTATGTCATTTTCTAATAGTACATATTTTTGCGTATTTTATTTAACTGTCACTGCATGTCTCATTCACTGGCATTAAAAAATAAAGAATGCAGGATGAATGAACACTTTTTATAAGGCACTATGGCCATTACTAATGTGGGCATTAGTATTTGTTGCTTGTGTTGATACAATAAGATATATATATATATATATATATATATATATATATACATGGATTGAATGTGAATTTATAATTGTTTTATACTTACTGTGCACAGTTTTCAATCAAATATCAAGGTTAATTGTTTCGGATAAAAAGTTAAAAGTAAATATCAAATTTCAACATCTTCAGTGCAGACATGTCACAACAGTTTTCACCCCCAATTACTCCTGTGTGATTTGTTTAGCTACTGTATATTGTTGGGTTAAAGGAAAGGATCAGAAGTGAGCTGCATCTCTTAAATTTCAGAACCTGGAATCAGTATTAGCAGAGAAACGGTAAGAGCAGCCCATTTCTGAGACCAGGACATTGAAGATTCAGTGTCTCTCCTTGGCCACACTGGCCTTTCCATAAGATGTAATATTAGGAGAATAATCCTTGAGAGAAGTAAGGCTAAGTCAGTACCTCTCAATGTCCGCTTTTTCCCAGTGTGGACCCCTCCCCAACTCTTATTTGCAGTCTCTGAGTGGTCTGTCATTGGATCTTGTGGGAGAGAGGAGACCCAGTTTCTTCTGTCATGCAGTTTAGGTCCGATCATTGGGCTTCCTGTTGTCGTTTCGTGCTGCAGGGCATCGCTGTCATCAAGTTAGCTCGAAAGGTATACGACATTACTGAGTACTGAACAATCTCAACTGTTTGAATCCTTTCTCAAAAGTTTAAGAGATTGTTTAGATAAGGTAAGTGGTGTGTCAGTTTTAGTTTGGCCTGTTGTGGATCTGTACTGAACATGGCCAAACGATACCCAAATCTTTGAATCAACTAACTCTGAGATAAAGGTTAAAGCCATGTTTAAAAGACTTTTCAAGAGGTTGTGTTTGCTCAAGGAGGAGTTAATCTCCTCATGAGAGGAATTCTGACATGACACACAATTTTGATCCTGAAGTCTCACAGGGCAGACATTGATATGTTTAATCATGAATGAATAGATAAATAAATCTTAACATGAATATGTATTCAGGAACTATCCTGAATTGAATTTTATATATGGTTGTTATGAAAGAACACAAAAGAACACATTTGTGTTGTGTGTACTAATGTGCAACCTTGTGTGTGTTGTGAGGGATATATTTTGATCCAGTTACTGTAATGCGGATATCATTTTTCCACCTCTTCCTCTGTTGGGTGCATGTCGAGTTCACAAGTTAAGCACTGCGAAGAGCTCGCTCTCCTCAATACCCGCGCCGACTGGTGTAAAAGGGCCTTCCGCAAAGCGCCGCTTGTAATCTGCCTTTGGTAAGTCCTCCTTAGTTTTATCTGCCAAGGATTACCTCACAAGCTGCAAGCAGGAGAGAACGAAAGAGACACAGAGCAAGAGAGAGAGAGAGAAATGAAAAGCAAGTCAAACAGAAAACGATGAAGATGGAACAAAATGAAAACAAATCGCTGTGTAATCTCTGAAAGAGAGAGACCTGCTTTAGAGTTGAAGGGAAGTTTCCCTCGCCACTCATTTAGAGAGGGAATTGACTAATCCCTCCATGATTGATGTCTGCTATGAGAGGCTCTATAGCAGACTAATAGGGCTTATGAGGATGACCAGAAAGTCCTTTATGTGTGCCTGCCTGTGTGTGTGTATATGTGAACGAACCAGACCTTTTTGTCTTGTGTGTCCTTCTATCCAGTGGTCATAGAGGCCAGGGGTTTGAATGACATAGCGGCCGAAGAAGGAGTAACTTTATCTTAATCTGGTCTTAATCTGCCCTGGTCCTCCAGGTGTGTGTGGGCTTAAACCCAGAAGGATCCAGGGTTTTGGGGTGAGGTTTAAGGGGGCTTCGGGTGAGGAGATAGAGGTCCATGCACTTGAAAACTCCTTCAGACCCCAGAAGGTCTAAGACCCCCCGCACATTCTTGAAAACCACGCTCACTTAGTCATGCCATACCTTACTCCCGTCATCCTTAAGTGGCCCCCGCTACATTTTAATTGAATTAAACCAACCGTTCTCCATAATTTAAAAAGGACTCTAGAAGTACCTTATGAATTAGTCTGAGTGATTTGTCTTTCAAATTGTGTGCGTGCATGTGCACACACATGCACTCTTGTGTCTGTGTTTGAGGAAAGGAGAGTGAGTGTAGAAATGATAAGGCTTTAATTGCCTCTGTATGAAGGCCCCCAGCACCCCCTCTTTTGGACTGTTATGGTATGCAGGTGTGTGCTCTTATGTGCTATAGGAAATACTAAGTGGCATTTCCAGTGCTTAACTCACTGATCACTGAGTGGGATCATTCCTTTAGCTTTTAATTGAGCGCTCTCGTAGGAGCTCAGTTGACCTCAACAAGATTGCACCATGCAACACCTATTTTTATTCACCTTAACAGCACAACACATAACTCAGTTTTGCCCGAAGTATTTGTCGGTGTTTAGCTAAGCTAGCGGAATGATGGGGATGGTGATGTCTGTCCAATGGTTGATCCTTCTGTTGGTCGAAAAGTAGTCCACTGTGAAAACTTAAGATCACTATGGGACTGACTGACAGATATTAAGGAGAATGAAACCTAATGTCTTTGGTGATACTTGAGATACAGCTTGTGGCAAATGGAGTAGTGTTAGATGATATGCAAACTAGGATTTTTCTGAGCATTAGACCAAGTCAGTTAACTCAAGCACTGCACGCAGTTTATCCAAATGCTATGCTAAAGGCTACTTTTAAAGTATCAGTGGTAACCTATGTACTCTGACCTCCCAGTTATTCACACATTCTTTCCCTTCCCTTTCTCTTTACTTTCTTGATCAATTCTTCCTCCCGCTCTTCCTGGGTGCTCTTGTCATCCTCCTCCCTCTTTTTCTCTGCCTGTGTGTAACATTTCCCCCACCCCACCCTACCTCCATCAGTATGTGTGTGTTGATGCATGTGTATTCTGATCAGGAGTCAAAGGGGTGACTTTGTAATTATGTTCATTTTAATTGGCTGTACTATCACTCTTCTCATCACTTTGAAGCCCACGCTGCGCTGGACAATGGCAGTCAGTAGTGGTGGGGGGGGATTGCACAACTGCTGTGTCAAGACCCCCCCCTCCACACACACACA
>NW_023339751.1:18812599-18820912 GCF_004916995.1 Morone saxatilis | reverse complement strand
ACACACAGAGAGAGAGAGAGTCAGCCTCTTTACCTGCAGAACATAATTCCTAAAGTGGCCTCCTTAATGAGTTTTCCCTGCCCAAGCTTAGATTCATTGATAAATGGCGGCGTTATCGGCGTGGCTGATCTCTGAATCCATTGCACCACTAATTTGTTTGTTGAACATGGCAGTTAAAGGAGATTATTGCGTTATAGATTTATAAGAGGCAGTCCCCCTTTCTCTTCCTTCTCCCAAAGCTTATTTATTTATCAGAGGAAGATGAGGAGGTGGAGGCCTTTGAATTATTTTTCTGGATTCTTTAAAATACGGGTTTTAAAATACACACATTAAACAAGCATATTCATGATTTCAAGGAAAGTTCCTTTGCTACACCCATAGTGTGTAACATCGCAACATGCAAAAGATTCACAAGTTAACATTTGTCTGGTCACCAGCACAGTACATGCTTTTAGAAGTCATCATGCTTTACATATAATTCTGTACTGTAATCTCTTGTTATTTATTGGTTACTGATATATGTACAAAAAACCTGTATTAGCTGATTTACTGATCTAATTTTAAACACCATGGCTAAAAAATATGCTGCGTTCAGGTTCACCAGTGTTCAAAGCGTGAAGTATTAATCCTCATGACAACACCAAAGAGCAACACAACAGTTGACCTCAGTTTTTGAGATGTAACCCCAGTAAGTAAACACCTAAAACCTTTTGTGACACAGTAGCAAAGGGTACAGGAAGAGGCAAGCATCGGACTCTCACCGGTGACAAAAGGTGGTTGAGGCCTCATGTTGTGAGTAATGGATGAGGAGGAGTTTGTGTTCTCTTCTGCTGATCTGTGTAACCCACAGGAGGGCAAAGATGGAGATGAACTCACCATCAGTACCATCAGTGATGTTGTATTGTTTTGTCCCTCACTGGATCCCAGCTTCCGTACCAATGCGCACACACACACATATACACATTCAATCACAAAACTACCCACCCTGCATGTCTCTTTTTTCCCCCCCAGCCAAAGCTAATTTGCAGAGGCGTGAGTGTGGGTAATGCCACTGCCGTTTCCATGACAAGCTAAAGCCAGCGCTTACACCGCATTATGCCCCTGTGTTACACGTTAGGCGAGCAAGCGGGCGGGTGGGCACACTGCAAGCTGGCACAGTCACTCGTTTGTCTGCTGCCTCCTCCAAACTGTGTTATTTCATGATGTTTTTCTTTTTTTTCAGTGAATGGTTTTTATTTCAATTTCAAAGCCTTGCCTGTCCTCTCCTGTTCTGCCTTTTTTTTCTCTTTTCTTTTTTTTTTTGCTGCTTTGCATGGTTATGCCTGTGGAGCAGAATAGGCCTTGGAAGCAAAATGGTCCTGGACAAAGAAACCGCTTTTCCTGATTTTTGCATTTTACATCTCAGTAGCCAACTGCCGAAAGGCCCTCTGTCTTGGCCCGCAGGTTCACTGCTAGATGGGAAGCATATCTGCTTCTGAGCAAATCACTAGCAACCCCCCCCCACCCACCATCACCATCATCATCATCATGATTGGATGTACATATTTTCCCACTTTGTTATATTACACAAAGCTGTGACATGAAGATTTGTTAAAAAATTGGCAAAAAAACTGTCCAATATTGTCTGGCAAGGTAGCATAGCAGCAAGTGCCTTGCTCAAAAGTAGCAGGTTCAGTCTGTCACATATTCATCCTCCCTGCGAGCTCTCAGGTGTAAAAGGTTATCATTCTCTCTCCACCTGTTCACACACATAACATGAAGCCCTGACTTAACTAAACAGTGTCTACATGCGCAGTCACACATAAACGTGCACACACACTTTCTCTCACGGTTCTCTTTGGAGGCAGCCCCTCCTCGGTTTGATTACAACAGTAATGCGATCTTTCCTTTGTATGTTAATGTGTATTATTTTTCACGCTACATTCGCTCTCCTCTCCTGCACCAGCCTTTTGCTGCCCCCCCCCCCTATTGTTCCATCCACTCCACATCTCCATTTACATAATTGAACTTTTGATTGGACTTTGCTCCCTCCCTCTGCTCTCATGCAGGCAACGTTTGAAATCCGAAGCATAATTTCATGGGTAAGATGTCGCGAGGCGATCATTCCTCATTCTTTTTTTTTTCGCTGTCTTTTTCTAATGTGAAGACGTCGGACATGGAAAGCCCAGATTAAACAAATTGCTTGTTTTGATTGAAGGTGCAATTAAATAATTGAGCACGTTGGTAGTTGGAGCCCAGCCAGTCAGACGGGCACTTTCAGTAGCAGGATGGACAGGCCACTTAACCGCACTAACCTTTATCCTCTTAAATGTGAACAGGTATTCATGTTTTTCAAGTGTGTGTGTGTACATCTTGGATAAGAGCTGAGTGTTACCAGGTGTACTTTTTCTAAATTGCGTCAGTATGTATGGTTCTGTGCATTCAGTTCAGTATGTCTGTGTATTTGCCTGCTGTTCAGTATCAGTACATTGGATAGTATGCGTGCCCTTACACTGTACACTGGTGTCATTGGAAGTGAGTGTGTGTGTGTGTGTGTGTGTGTGTGTGTGTGTGTGTGTGTGCTCGCACATGGACTTCTCCTTTTTTTTGCCGTAGGCTCCTTGAGCGGATTACAAGTTTTAAAGAGTATGAGATTCAACACCTCCTCAAATCTGACACACTCTGACACTGCTTTGAAGCCATGAAAGTGAGATTGGAAAGACACGGAAGCTCTTTTCTTTCCACAGAGTCGTAGGTTTATGTCATTGGGTTGAGGCCAGTTAAGTTTCCATTGAAGCGTCATGCCCCAGAGGGAGAGACAAAACTGCCACTTAAAGAGTTTCACTTGTATCTTTTTTATGACTCTGAAAGGCCAGTTTTAATGACCTTTATACTCTTTGGTCATTTAATTGTGTATAAAGCTGCGTAATTTTGTTTACATTTGTCCATTTTCATGGAGGCCAACAGGGTGACCCAGCAGTAGACTGTCAGATTAACACCCCAGAGTTTGCAGTTATCCACTCTTTGCCTGTCTTACAACCCAGTTGTTGAGTACTGTAACAGTAAAATAATTATTTGCAATAATCCGTATAATTTTTAATAACTTTGTTTTGATATAAGATACAAAAAAAACAAGGCAGACATCATTAAGATAATAATTGTTAGTATTGTAATCCACATATACTGCAATATAATTTTCTAATAATGTTAAACTTAACCTATGTTCCCTACCCGGTCCTCACCATGTATAATGTTGGTAATGAGAGATTTACTTTCAGTTATGGTACTGTTCACTTACAGTAAGTTAGTGGATGTTTGCTAAGTTTTCTCTAAAAGGTATTTTAAATTACTTCTGCCCTTACACAGTACAGTACATATTGGCATATTGCCCAAGTCTAAAAGAAACAATTTCCAACCCCGCTACAGAATTGTTCTTTTGCTTAAGACCTAAGATCGACCTGTGACAATTTTCTAATTTTCCATATCACGGTTCATCCGCTTTACCATGATCTCGAATCACATCCCTCCTCCTAAAATCACATTGCTGACACCAAAAATCCTGCTCCTGACACCAGGACCAACAGGAACCTGGATGCTTCCATTCCCAGGTTTCCTCCTATCTTGTCATTCAGGCATTGTAGTGAGCTTAACCCCCCTTCTTTCTCTCTCACATCCTTTTCCCTTCTTCTATTTTTTTTTTCTTTCTTTGCCCCGTCGGATGTATGTTGTTGACACTGAGGCATCAGGAATAATGGAATCTCTTGTCAGTGGCTTGTATTTTTCGCCCAGGCTGTTAGGGCTGTGTATAATAGTAGCAGAGGAGGAGGAAGAGGGGAGGTTATGTGCCACTGATAGTAATGAAGGTTGCCTTTTCATTTTTTAATATGGAATGTTTGTGGGCCGAGGCAATGCTCTCCGCTAATCCTACCCCCGAGCTGAGCTGGCTACATGGCTGTGTCAGTGTTACACACACACATCCAGTGACATTCACACAGACAGATAAAAGACACACACACACACAAAATACATATATGTGCACACCTTCCTTTAGGCAAGACAGCAAACTGTTTGATAAGTCAGGGTGCATTTCTGCTCCTCATGAAAATTTCACTCCTCCCGTGTTTGTGTCTTAAGGAAATGCAGCCAGGTCCTGTAAAAGAAGATATGGTATTTGTTCAATATTTGATGGATGTGAAAGCTTGAGAGCGTAGATGCATTTGTAACCCGTTATCTGGAAAGAGCGTAATGGAACAGTCTGGGCTGCCGATTGAGAAAATTACATCAGGTTGGGTTGTGATGAACATGGGGTCACTGCTAGTCACACGCCGGTGTTGGTGGAAGAACTCCATGTTGCTTCTAAAAACTGGTTCGTCAGGAATGAAGAAAAGAATCACTCTCATTGACACATTGATTTTTTTTTTAAATGACAGTTTAAAAGAGATAATTAAAACACTTAAAGTTGAGTAAGTTGACTATTAAGGTGTCAACAGCACAGTATCTTCGTCCTTTGTTTAACCTTTTTACAGTGCATTATAGTGCATGTTTACTTGTGTGTGTGTGTTTGTTGTCTGTTGGCTCAGACACCTGCATGTTAATAGGTGGGGGTGGGTGAGTGTGTATGAGAGAGCCAGCCCCTAAAGTTTGTGTGTCCCACTGTTTTTCTTTTGTTGTTTTTTTTCACTGGCCGTGTTACACAGGTGTGTATTTTTGTGCGTGTGTGTTTTCCGCCGGCTAGGGTACAGGGTCTGCGGCACTGGAGTGTGCTGTGTGTCTAATTGCTTTAATAGCACCTGGTCTCTAATCCAAGGTAATTAGGGCGCTCAAATTAGACAGCTACTTTCAACCGTCACTTGAAAAAGCAGAAAGGGAAGGCCTGGAGGAAGACCACTCCACACTGAAACTCTACACACACTCACACACACACTCACACTCTCTCTCTCTCTCTCTTTTAATGACACACAAAAACAGTGGCAAAAGAAAGGACAACTGGAGAAACAAGTTTAATTCCATCAGCCAAGAGAGATATGTGCTTGTTTACTGAAAATGTAGAGACATGTAAATCTTGCCTTTTAGGGTCTTTTAGTTTAAATACCTACATTATGTTAGATTAGTCAGTGATATGTTAATTATATTGAAATTATTTGATAGGGTCAGAAAACAATTCTTTGTTTGCATTGACCTCTGTCATACAGTAATAGCAACCACGTTATAATGGGCATTTTTTTCCTTCGTTTTTATTTTTTTCTCCTCTTCTTTTTTTAATTCTTTTCTTCCATTTGTTTGAGTGGCACGCAGGCATTGTCTAGGCCGCCTAAAACGTGTCTGGAGAAGCTATGGGGAAAGGTTAAGGCCCTCCTTTAAAGCCGGAAATGTCAAGTGTCCGCCCCTCAGGCTCTCGCTACCGTCTCCCTGTGCTGAGTCTGCCGTAGGGGCCTGCATGACTCACACATACGCACACACACCCACACATACACACACACACTGGTGCAAAGGTTAGGAGTTGCTATTAGAGATGGCCTCCAGTCCCTTTCATCTGGTTTGGCCCTCGTGGCATCTCAGCAGGCTTCAGGCTCGTTGGTCACAGGTTAAATTACAACAATAGAAGAGTAAGAGACGTCCAGGTGCTTATGGACTTCTGCTTAACTGACTAATATTGCTTTAGTACCACTCTTTTGTTTATTCCTGTTGACATTACAAACCAGTCATTTTTTAGTGTCTTACAATTTCTCAACAGCAAGGACAACCAAACATCAAAAGGATGACAATCTTAATCAGACAATCTTAAAATAAGGTTGGGATGGAAAATTCAGAAGCGTGGTTTGACACTAGGTCTCAGCATTAAGCTGAAGCACATCTCTTCAAGTCAGCACACTATTGCCTAATAATACTGCTTACTCAAATTTGTAATGACAATTTTGCCTTGGCTCCCATCAGTTCTGCCGCTCCCCCTGTTCTTGTAGTGGCAGAAAGCCACCAACAGAGGGGGTTGGTTGGCCACCACAAGCCTTGTTACAGAACTGAGACTCACATTGGTGTGAGCTGTGTTTTCTCCAGGCCTTCACTGTGTGTTTTAAAAAACTCTTTGTAGTGGTCAATATCAGGTTGTGTAAAACTAACACTTCTTCGTTCACTTTTCAAAAAGGTTAAGTAAAGGTTTGATTTGCATAACCATCTTGTGCGTTACGATCAAACATTACCTGGGGAGATTTCCTGTTGCTGTTGCCATCTAAGCCAATATCGTGCAAGAAGGTACGCTATCAGAACAGAGTAAAAAAAACAGCTAATCTGCAAGGCTGGAGTCTGGTAGCATTTTCAGTTGTATTCACTAAACAGAAGGTCTTAAATATGGTTCAGTAAAGCAGATTGAATACCATTTAACAATATTATACTGTATATTTTCCTAAATGTTCATGTTTACTGGAATTCAAATTTTCATCCTGTTTTGTGTATTGATAATATAGCCTTTTATAAGTCAAATTAATCCTGATCAAACTTAGACACCCTGCTAAAACATATTGTGTCATGTGAGAAATATGTCTTATTTCTCATATGTTAATGTGATTTATTGCATACAATAGTAATATGCATTTGGAGTTTGAACACATTTTAAATTCTTTTTGATCACTGGCCTCTAATGAATTTAATCAAATCTCAGTAACATTTTGCCATTTCTCTCCAAAATGATCTGAGAGAATTAGCCCATATCTGTCGCTCCATAACCAGATTAGTGAATGGCCAAATGAATAATCAGAATAGCTTTGGTTCTGCTGGCCGTCGGAGGAAGACCAGTGTCTCCATGCCACCAAGGATTTGTGGGATTTGGAGTCTGGGAGAGGAAAGGCTCCTAATGGTGAAAGCTTTCAACCCAGATAAGACTTCAAAGGCGGAGCTAATTAATAAGATGTTTACATTATCCACGGTCATATGCTGCTTTGTGCATGACCCTTCATTATGGAGTGTGTCTGCGTGTGTGCGTGTATGTGCATGTGTGGGCTTATTGTATGTCAGTAAAGCAAACTAATTGGATGGGTGGAGGTTGCTAAGTAAAACATTTTATTGAGAAATCAACAATGAAAGGAGCTTAGACGTGGAGGAAGGGGAATGGCGACGTGGCCGATCTTAAAAATGTAACCAGTACTACAAACCCAAATCTGTGCAAATCACCATGGGTTTGGAGAACAGGTTTAGTATTCTCTGATACCAAAAAAAACATTAAAGGTCTAGTGTGTAAGCTTTACGGGGATCTATTGGCAGAATATGGCAGAAATTGAAAATAATATACATAAGTATGTTTTCATTAATATATAATAACCTGAAAAAAAAGAATCTTAGTGTTTTTGTTGCATTAGAATGAGCCTTTCATATCGACAGAGAGAGCAGGTCCTCTTCCATGGACTCCGCCATGTTTCTACAGTAGTCCAGAATGGACAAACGTAGTAATAATAGTTTCTCCTACACATTTGATTGAGGCGAGCAATCCCACCGCTACATGCCACTAAATCATCCTACACACTGGACCTTTCGAGTCACTTCTGTTTTATGTTAGATTGCCTTAGGAAATTAAGTGCTTTTTCATTGTGCGTTATTTATTTTTAACAATCAGTACTTACGTCCTTAAAGTATGTCATTCACACTTTTGAAAATCCACACTGATGAAACGTGTGTGACCCCCAAAACAGGTCTAATTAATGAAATGGATATTGACATGTTGCATTAATGTGTAATAAGGTGTTATATTTTAAAATATTAATTTAAAATAATTTCCTCTTTCCTCCTCCATTGTCAATACTTCCCCCTCTGACAACATCTAATCACGCCCCTTTAAAACCCTCCTTCTCCTCTTCCTCCTCTCTGCCTACAGCCCAGCCCCGTCCCGAGCCCGGTCCTGGGAGGGAAACCCAACGCGAGCCAGTCTCTGCTGGTCTGGTGCCGTGAGGTCACCAAGAACTACCGTGGGGTGAAGATCACCAACTTCACCACCTCCTGGAGGAATGGGTTGGCCTTCTGTGCCCTGCTGCACCATTTCAGACCTGACATAATGTATGAAACACACAACAAACATGCATAAAAAAAATCCTTCTTATTTCTTATTGTTCTCATTTGGCTCTGCCTGCCTTCATAATTTGGTAACATATTTGCACAGTTAACCTGTCATCAGGTTCGAATTCCATGTCCTCGTATCCATCATTCCTGTCAGTGTGTTTGATTAAGATCACAAGAACATTACAGTGTACATATGTACGCACACACTCAAGCTGTCATTTTCATATTTGAATACAGAGTTGCATGTTTGCCACCATCACTTATCTCTTTGTTCGTGTGTGTGTGTGTGTG
>NW_023339751.1:18807022-18812568 GCF_004916995.1 Morone saxatilis | reverse complement strand
AATGTTTAAGTATATTTAACACTCAAAAGTACAACATATGGAAAAACCTCATCAAGAGAGTAGATGATTTATCAAAACAGTGCTCTGTGTACGTGTGTGTGTGTGTGTGTGTGTCTGTGTTTATGCTTGTGTGCCTTTGCACTCCAGTGTGTTATTTTTACATATTTTCCACTCTATTAGTTCTGTTGATTGCACTGCTATGAAATTGCATGTTACAGTTCTAATGCCATTACATGTGATGCATATTTAAACACAGCTCTTTCTCCGCTATCTCTCTCTGTCTTCCATTCTCTCTCTCTCTCTTTTTTTCCTTCGCCTGCCTCCTCTCCGACCCTCCCCACTGTTCTTCCAGAGACTACAAGTCGCTCAATCCTCAGGATATTAAAGAAAACAACAAAAAGGTAAGAGGCAGACACCGCTGGGCCCTTCACACCACTTAGCTCCCTCCCATCCACATCTCCATTTAGCCTTATTTAGAGATCTGCCATTAATCCCTGGATATAGTGTGTATGTGTGTTTCATGGTTTGATGGGGGAGGGTGGAAACACACATGAAGGAAGGGAAATGCGTGCACTCACAATCACACATATGCAGGACAGCCACAGTGTTATAATGACAGTGTTCTTAAGACGTTCCCCCTGCTGTGATGTGTGTACATGGCGATGTGTGTCCAAAGCATAACTTAGTCACCTGGCAGAGGTGAGATGGTATCTTAACTCAGCTGCCTGCTGGGAGCTTACTAAACTGCCTCCTCTTTGTGTGTGTTGATGTTGGTGTGTACATAATAAGAGCATATTTGTCTTGTGTTGATTAGACTGTTTTGTTTGTACGTGTGTTTGTGTGTAAAAGAGTGTGCAGGAGGGCGTATGCATGTGTTTATTGGTGTGTACTAACTGTAATCCATGTTGGCTTGAGTATCACAGACTCTTTGGTCTCATTCCTCTCCTGTCCTAACAAATTACAACCCACACATATGCACTCACTCCTACAGCTCAACTGAATAACCCATTCACACCTATTTTCCTCCTTGCCCTATGTCATCGTATCTGCACATTCACAGTTTGAGCTGCACACTCGCTCACATCCCCATTTTCACACTGTCCCTTCGGCTCTTCGCACGCACATTTACTTTTTCAATACACACTTGCGAAACACACAAATGCACACTGGTGTTTTTCCTCTTTCACCCTGCTACTACACACTCACAAACGTATATACACACAGGCGCCCTGTCCCCTCTTTGGCCCCGAGGGCTACACAGAACGATATGCGTCGGGTTCCTGCAGCTTGATTTCCTCTTCTCATACACACTCTGGCTCAGCGATAACCTCTGGTGGCCCTGTTAGGCATGAATGCTACCCTGTTGACAATAACCATAGTGGAGGGAGAGGGAGAGACCCAATCCCATATCTGCTAACTGCCCCTCACCCCCCTCCAGGTGCTCAAGTAGCCCTGAAGAAATTGGTTTAGATATAAGTAATATGGGAATATGCTGTAGAAGGTGATACTTGGTGAATAGGTGCAGCACTGAAACCAGCGCACTGCAACCAGCTTCTCTGTAAAGATCTACACCAGCTGCTGATGTACATTTGGCCAAGCGAGCTGTTCTTTTACAGTGCACAGAGGAGACACAAGTTGATATCAGCTCCTGCCAAAGTGCTCATGTAGCCCTCAAGAATCTGGCTACATATGTATATTAGCAACACTGCTGATATGCCAAAAAAGGTATTACTAGTAAATGTATGTCTAGTTCTTGTTCTTGAATTGTGTAGGGTCAGATTATTTTCCTTTTCCGGAAACAGACACAAAAATGTCATTAAAGGCTAGATGTGATTTTTCAATGTGTCTTTATATTATATTTACACATTCTAAAATTCATAGAAACATTTGACCGTCAATATTTTGTCAAGTGTTAAATAAGGAAACCATCAAAAAGCTGCTCATGTTACATGTCCAGTTTTTTGGCCTAACATCTGAAGTTAATGTGCGCTGTACTGGCCAATCAGAGTCCCGTTTCATACACTGGTGTGTACCTTAGTCAGCTGGGAAAATGTTGAGAACAGGTAAAGGATAAAGAACTGAGATAAGCCAAGAGTTCAGATATTATTGATTTGTAAAGTTAGCAACTAGTGACGTAGCTGATTATTATTGATTTATTAACCAAAAACAAATATTCCCAGCATTCCTTGACAATTGTGATAAGTGTTGTAATGTAATGTTGTAATGACACTGACAGCGTATGCCACTTAATGTTGGTTCTTATATTAATTTCCATGTGCAGTGACAGTAAAATCTGCATGTGAACTGATTTGCACTGTATGTAAGATGTGATGTGTGTGGGCTTTTCTACTGTGGAAGCTGTGGGTATGTTTTCACATACAGTAATTGTACATGAATCACGCTTGGTGTTGTAGGTGCCTGTGTTTGTGAAAGCCAGTGAGTTCAGACTACAGGAAAGAGGAGTAATGCACTGTGGTTTCACGTAGCACCCTGAAGGTGTTCAATAGGAGAAAGAGGCTCATGATATTGCCTGCAAGAAAAGAGAAACCAATCAAACCAGGCACAGGCTAGGGCAACATGGTGTGACAGGTTAAGGACCCCAAAGAGCAAACAAGAAAAAAAGGACAGAACAAAGAAAAATTTGAGAAAGAAATTAAATGTTTTAAGAGGAAATCAAAATGTATGAAGAACAGAATGAAAGAGAGTGATGAAAAGAGACTTATTTCCCATCGACAGTGTTGTATAGACTTGCTTCTTAAGGAGTTATTAGAATGTATAGAATTTATTGAATGGACAGCAGAAATGGAAATGTGTAGAAACGACAACTATCTCTGCTTTTCATGGCTAGTTGATAAACATGCCCCCTCCTTTCACAGTCTATCTGTGAGGAGTGATTGCAATGAGCTCAGACTGTGCTGAATTATGACAGATAAGGACAATCAATATTGGGGGTGGGTAAAAAAAGACAGAGAAGTGAATATTTAGAACATTTACAGCCTTTGAAATGATCCATTATCAGTGGATATGTGTATGTATGATAGTCTGTGGATGATTGTGTATGTGTCCACATGTTCATGTGTGCGTTTGTGGAGGTTGCATGTTGAGATCGCCTGCGTGTTTTGGCCGGTTGTCCCTCCGTCTTGTCTGTTTAGTCAGTATGCCTGTGCTGCTGTGTCGTGGGGCTGTGTTTGTGGTGCTGGTGTGGTGGTGTGGGTGTGGTGTGTGCCGTGTGTGTGTGTGTGTGCTGGTCCGGTGGTGTGTGTGTGGTGTGTGCCTCGCCCGCGCGCTTTGCTGGCCTGTGAGTAATCCCAAGGAGAAGTCATTTGTCATGCCATCTGATAGTGTAGCACCAAGCACCAGGCTAAAGCTCCCTGAGCACAACCGTGAGGGGTTGGGCTGAGGTAAGGGGGGTGTTGATGATTGACAACGATAGATAGCTGTCAGTCACTGAGAGGGAGTGGAGGGGGAGCAGGGAGCAGCGGCCTGGGGCAGGCGATGGTGACATTTAGTCCCTACCAAAAGCTTTGTCAGCTAGATGATGGAAAGTGAGAAAACTACCGTAGATATTTTCCAAAATAGATGAAATTCATATTGGACAGAAATGTTGCTCTAATCAGGGTTGAGAAATACAGAAGATCAATTCTATTGATATGCTCGTTTCACATGTTATTAACCAATCATTACGGCCGACTGATATAGTTAAAATCATTTGTTATAATATTTTGATATGGTTATACATCAAAATATGGGACATCATAAATAGGATAACAATTGATTGCAATAAGGTGTGTTTTACTTTAATGCATCACTGCAGACAAAGCTACTCGTACATGTAAACCAACAAAAACCTATACAATAGTAACAAAATGATGATATGACTCTATTAAAGCCCCATAAATGATAACATTGCATCATTACCTGTCGTACAGTGTATGATCTCCTCTTTTCATAGATCTCTATATTTAACTTTTTTAGATGAAATTGCATGAAATTTTAAGTTATGAAGTTTAATTGTCTAATTACTCTTTGTGTTTTATCTGATGAAAATAGATCTGATGATATTCTATATTTTTCTCATTATCAACAAATCCCACAAAAAGACCAAAACCAACAATGAACTGCTCCAGTAAAACAACTGTTGTCTGTGTAGCCAAAGCCTGATATATCTTATTACTCTGTGCCATAGAACTCTATTGTTCAGGAAGGATCTCCATTAGCTGTACTTCAGGGCACAGCTAATGGGGATCCTAAGAAATAAACAAAATAAACAAATTGTTGTTCTTCTTAATGAGTTACGTTTGAGACAGACCAACCCATTGCTGATTTTGGTGTTTTCTTGAGATTTGTTGACAATAACAAAGCTCTAGAATATCACCATCCTTATCCTTTACTGCAGTGAGCACATAGACTACCACCACAGAAGACAACAGGTCTTCCCTCAATAGTGATCAGTGTCTCAGTATGACATGATCCTTGCTCGTCAAGCTGTAAGAGAAGATATAGAAAGAATAAATCACGGCATAGAGGTCAAAAAGATTGTTGCGCATGTCAAGACTAACATAGACCCTGAAACAGAAACCTGCTCAAGAGCCTCCCTCCCTTCTTCTTCCTCATACAGCTCTCATGTTCTCCCACTCTCGCTCTTTTCTCTTTCATTCTTTCATTCTGTCCCTATTGAGCAGCAAAGTTGTCGCTCTCTTTCACAGCCTACCCTGGGCGAGAAGGGAACAATGCAAGCACACTTTGCTCCCCTGAATACTTGTTAAAAACCCAATCAGCCCTTCTTATTCACCATATTCTTTTTCTTTCTTTTCTGTCTTTCTTTTTTCTTTTACACTCCCTTTCTGCCAGGAGAAGTAGGGGGGAACTTAAACAGGCTCGCTGTAAAGGCAAACTCCTCTCTGTTCTCCCTTTTCTTTTTTCCCACCGTCAGTTCTTTCTTCCTGCCTTGTCTCTGCAAGCACAAACACATACTTTCCATCAATAGAAAGGGACAAAAGAGGTGAGAGTGAAAGAGACTCCTCCTAACAAAAGACATCATAATTGATTGTAAATTGAGAAACATCTCTCAGTTAAACCACCGTTTTATACTCAATTTCTCTCTTTCTATTCTCTCGTCACCAATTTAGTTCTCTGTCATAGAAATAAATACAGTTGAAGGAATGATATTTACTACATTAAAAAGGGTTTTCTGAGCAGTGTCCAAAATCACTTCCTTGTTCACTTTCATGATTTTGATCACTGACAGGTGTAGTGTTGCATTAAGCTTGATCGACACAAGGGGTTAATGCCGACCCTGTCATAGATGCCTACGGTGTAGGTTTCCATTAAACGTGCGATCACTTGTTGAGAACAGAATTAGACGACTGTGCTTGATCAGATTGGATCCTCCACACTGACTGTATTTTTATTTTTTCATTAACGTTTAAATATAGGGCACCCGGTTAGACCAGTGGGTAGAGCTGGCGACCCATATACGGAGTTGCTGCAGCGGCCCGGGTTCGAATCCGACCTGCGGCCCTTTCCTGCGTGTCATTCCCTCTCTT
>NW_023339751.1:18806783-18806922 GCF_004916995.1 Morone saxatilis | reverse complement strand
CTGTTTCTGATTCGTATATGGCAACGGAAATTTACATACACACACTTCGAACATTATTATTATTTAGCCTAATAATTAAAAACTCACTACATTTAAAGTAAAAAAGATTGACCAAAAAATCTTAAGGGGGGGGGGGGGG
>NW_023339751.1:18793719-18806603 GCF_004916995.1 Morone saxatilis | reverse complement strand
TGGGAATGAATTACAATATAATTTATTTATATTCACCTTTTCCCTGACGATCTTAATAAGTCATAAGAATATTGTGGCTAGTCACTTTTAACAGATAAGGTCGCTAAGAGGATCTGAAAAGTTGCTAAATTTAGCCATGCCATGTTGGCAACGCTGGCTCTCAATGATTCATTTTGTGTGTATAAATGCATGTGTGACATAGACCTTGTGCTAATGCACGAATTTGGACACATAACAATTAAAATGATATATATTCTATTACGCATACATGATAATGATACATTTCCCCATTGTCCCAAAAATGTTCCGGACACTGTATCTTTGTGTGCAAGGTGCTATTTTTATTGTTCCTGCCCTGGGACAACAGGACATCCTCAATTGTGAGCTTCTTGTCTTTTCTCTCAGAAATTCTCCATTTCTGTCATAAACTTGTAGAAGTGAATCAAAAGTTAGTACATGCTGCAGACACTACAGGTCTGGTTCCACTGTGGAACTTTTAGGGCACTATTTAGTGTATAAACCCTTTGAGTTAAAAAAAAATAATAATAATTCAAATAAAATGGCAGAAACATAATAAAAAGGTGCATTAGGTAACAAATATGGAGTGATTACAGACAAGGCGCACACAGTCAATATAAGTTGCTACAGTTGAAATACCCTCGAGAAAAGCCCTTAACCCATGCCTAAAGTTGTTCAGGGGCCATCACTTAGAGACAGTAGTTTCACAAGAAAGCTCCCAGATGTTTTGGATGAATGCAAAGTAGGTAAATCACACATGCTTAATAGACCCCGTCTTTAGATAAATAAAGGTAAGAAAATGTGGAGGGGGAAGAAAGAGAGACTTATATTGAAGCAGGACAGGGCTGAAAAAGAGTAAGCATGCTCTTCAAAACAATCCCTGGGGTAAATAAAGGTTAAGAAAAAACATGGAGACGGGTTTGGAAGTCAGAGAGGGAGAGGTAGAGAAAGAGGGAGAGATTGATAGACTGCGGAGATCTACGGAGGCAGTGAAACAAACGAGCGCTGCTACAGGTCGGAATTAGATCAACACTATCAAGCAGGCCAGATACAAGCTGTGATACCTGGGATAGATGGATGGTGAGGATATGTGTGTGTCTATGCAGGAATGGAGGTAGTGTCTGTGTGTGTGTTCTGTTAATCTATTTATTTACCTGTCATTGGCTGCGATAATGGTTTTCATCCCTTCTCTCTCTCTCTCTCTCTCTCTCTCTGTTTCTCTGTCTCAGTCTATCTGGTGATGGGGGATTGGGTTTTCGTGTGTTGCTTGATTATCAAACCTGTATTTTCTCATCAGACTCTAATCAGACCAATTATACGCGTGACGGAGAACGTGGGCAGGTTGATGTAGAGGAGCGATAAGGACACACACACACACTTACACACACACACACCCCTTGGGATTAAGCGCTCTGTCTTGGGGTATCTGCGTCTCTTATCGGGGACAACCATCCCTGACATGACCTGTCAGCAGTCATACACACATGGATCATGCATACAGTACACCAAATACGACCTATGTCTGAAGAAGAAATCAGACTTCTCCTATCTCATCAATCATTGTCACCCTTCCATCCCTCTCAACCCTTGTTGTAATGTGGCATACTCTCTTCTTTATTCAACCTTTTTTTTTTAAACAATAAACTCTGTTTTTCCTCAATTTTGCTGGTAGGCACTACTTTTAATACGACAGTGATTCTGTGGCGTTGCATGAATCTGCAATTGCAAGTTTGTTTACTTATGTATCTTTTTTTGGCAGGCATACGATGGCTTTGCGAGCCTGGGTATCTCCCGTCTCCTGGAACCATCAGACATGGTGCTGCTGGCTATTCCTGACAAGCTAACAGTAATGACCTACCTGTACCAGATCCGGGCCCACTTCTCCGGGGAGGAACTCAACGTGGTGCAGATAGAGGCCAACAGCAGTCGCAGCACGTACAAGGTGGGCGACTTTGAAACCGATACAAATGCCTCCATAGACCAGGACAAGTTCTATGCTGAACTTAATGACGTGCAGCACCGCCAGGGTAACGCTCAGCCTGTTGCATCTGGCGGTGAATCTAATGGCACTAAAGCTGCTGAGGAAGAGGTGATGGAGCCGGGTTGGAAGACCGAAGTAGGAGCGGTCAGCTTGCCAGCAGCAGGGCCTTTACAGTCGTCCCCACCTGTCCCATCACCACGCACAGCATTAGCCGCCTCAGCAACAGACTCGACCCACGTGACACCATCAAACTCTGAGGACAGGGGGAATCTGCTCAAAGCCAACACTTTAGACCTTAGCGAGTTACCACAGCGAGTGGAGAGAGAGATGGAGAAGGAAAGACAGCAGAAGAATGAGGTGGGAGAGGAAGGAAGGGAGGGAGCCACAGAACCAGGGTCCCCCACCAGGAGAGGGGCCTCCTCCCCACCCCACCAGAAACTGGGCTTCTCCTATAACAGGGATGCAGACCTCATAAAGAAGAAGAGGGCCAGCCTGCGCCATTCGGAGTCTGAGCCCACCTCAGACATCGGCTCCCCTCCAGTCAACCACACAGACATGCCTCCCAAACAGGTAAACACACAAGAGGAATCCTGTTGTTTATTGTTTGTTATTGTAGTTATTGTTATCTTTATGTTTGATGAATTAACTCAGTTTCAGTAAAAGATATTTATAGCAGCACATGCAGGCCCCTAATTGCAGGGATGTAGAAACAGGAATTTTCTCTGTTCAACCTTTGTTTTGAATACAGTTAAACATGCCCTTTAAGAGTCAGTAAGAGATACATTAAACCATCTAACAGCTAATTAGAAACTCTGAACCTTAAACAACCTCTGGATCAATTTGTATGATGCAGACTAATTCACATCCTGCTACTTAAGTCAGGTATTAAGATTCTGACAGCGTTTACTTGCAGATACCTGCCTGGCCCCCTAAAAGGTTTTTATCCTTGCACCCTGGCTTTGATTGAAACTTTCACAGCTACATCAGTCATAAGACAGAGGATGCGGTGAACATTCATTCCCTCCTGGCACCTCGCTAAGCTTCAAATCCCAACCTCATTGATGCCATTGCAGAGATGACCGTACCGAAATTCTCCCGTTCTGCATTAGATGTTGTCGTTGCCTGTCTCGTTGCCGAGACCCAGACTCGCCGAGGCCGGGCCCT
Organism: Morone saxatilis; assembly: GCF_004916995.1. Lineage (NCBI taxonomy): Eukaryota > Metazoa > Chordata > Actinopteri > Moronidae > Morone > Morone saxatilis. The sequence continues at coordinate 18,803,440 of NW_023339751.1, read as the reverse complement.
TAACATGTGGCGACTATAGAAGGCAGCCAGGAGAACCCCCTGCTTTGACATTTCATTATATTTTTCATTATATTTCTCATCCCTTCAGTTGATGGCAGTTGGCGCCGTGACTGCTCAGGCGTGGCGACGCTTTGCGCAGAGCACACCTCATCTCGCCTCACACACCCACTGACACGCACCTGTATGCGTGTGCGCACACAGTCACACACACAAACACACCTCGAATACATTGCTGCCTGTGTTGGTTAACCCCAGATTACCGCTTCCTGTTTACAAGTCGAAAGGTCACGGGGCAGCAGGGGGGTTATGACAGCTATGACACCCCATTTTGATCTGCTGTTATCTAGTTAGCGGGATGCATCCTCGCCTGCACCCAGGCCAGATTTGACTTGCTGAAAGGATAAACATGTTTCAGTGTTATAAACAGCTTGGTTGTAATGTTCCTGTCTAAGCCAAACGTAAAAGCTCTCTTTGCCCTGTTTGCACCTCCTTATAATACAGCCAGGATTACCCTGCAGATAAAATTCTAAGCTAGGTGTGTGTTTTGCTTTCTTGTCAAAGCCGTCATGCTCTCCACACCACTGGACCCAGACAGGGCTTTGAGCCCAGCTGTAGGATGGCCCCATAATGCCAAAGTGCAGGCCCTGCATATTATGGGAGATACTTTATATCCTGCTCCTACATTTGGAGTCGCTTGTCTTAATTCTATTCTACCTCCACCAGCACACTGCTCAAGGATGAAATGTGAAAGCTGTTTGTGTGAAAGCTTGCTAATCTTGGTAAAAATGTCATGTGTTCAATATTCATTTGTTTCACTCTTTTTAAAACCTGTTCTTAAATTTCGGTATTTGGCTATGCACCAGTAGTTAAAGTTGTATTTTCTCTTTCAAAGGAGCAAACACCTGCCCCTGTATCAAGTCCACCTGCTGAGAAGGTGAGTAAAATGAGGAAAAGGACGCCTTATTTATGAGTTTTATTCGAAATTAACTGTACGCATCCTTGTTATAGTAATTAGCGTTGTTTTATTCTTCACACTCACTCTCTGTCGTTGCACACAGAGGGTGCTGTCTCGTCAGGAGGAGCTGAAAGAGAGAGCCAGACTCCTCCTGGAGCAGGCCCGCAGAGACGCTGCAATGAAGGCCGGCAACAAGAACGTCCCCAACTCAGCCACCAATGCACCAAACAGGGCCGCAAACGTCAATGATGTAAGTCAATGTGGTGTGTGTATGCATGGACTTTCCTGAGTATGAAACTGTTGTCAACTCTGATACTATCAGGGGGTTAATTCTGTCGTCATTTTAAGATGTAAACCAGATCAGAATCACAGCTAAAGAAGGCTCAGTTTGGGTCTTCAGGTGTCTGAGGAAGGGGGCAGCTTCTCTGACGTCTTGTGTAGTAAGTAAAGGCTGTCCTGACTCTGACTTGCCGTTGTCTGCCCCTGCCTCTTTGCTCCCTGCACTCAAGTGTTGTACAGCATCATCTCAGTGTGCCGCAACAGCTAATAGAGTGACCACAAGCCTCTTCAGCTACCTAATGTCACTTCCACAGTTCTCACTACACTTTCAACATGCTGGAAAAGCCTGTCCAAACTGTCTCATCCTCTGGCGGTCCACTTTGTTGAACACTTTATGAAAAGGCTTTGAGAAGGAGAGTAGACTTTTCCTTATTAACTTCTGCTCAGACTCTCTTATGGGCTGCTGAACGTCACAACCTGAACATGTCAGTATGAAAAACTGAAGTGTGGATGGACTCCCTCGCTCCCTCTTCTCTCTATAAGCATTTCTTGCTCTCTCTTTCAGTGTCTCTCCTTGGTCATCTTGACTCTGCACAATTTTTATGACAGCCCGACCAAATTTGCTGCCCCCTCAATTTCCCCCGAACACTGAGTAAATGTTGTACACAAACACCTGTCAGCAAAAGTACATTCACGGTAAAGGGGGGTGAGAATCGCTGTACCGAAGCAAACTAGACTAGAGAAGACGTGAGTGAAATTGCCAGCTCTGAACCGAGCACGCTCCACTGAACATAATATACTGGAAGGGAGGGGGGCACACTGATGTACCAGGAGTTACCACGCGAAAGCACTGTGGTCAAATCCTCAGTGACGTTTCCAAATGTTTCTGAGAAAGGAAGGGGGGGGGGGTAAGAAAAAAATATGGTCTTGTGAGAATTGTGGCGACAACGGATTTGAGGGTAAAATGAAATAAATACCCTTTGGTAATGAAATATCTAAAAGGCAGCAGCCGCATGCCCCTGCATTTGCTGCCTGAATCCTTAAAGAGATATATGCCCTTGAATTAGATGTTTCTTCGAGAGTGTGTGTTTGTGTGTGCGTGCTTATGTACGTATGTAAGTGTGTTGTCAGTGTTTGTCTGTGTGTAGACATGCAAATGTGTGTGTTAATGTCTGTGTGCAGGCCACAGGAATAACCATTTCAGCATAATCTGAGAAAATAAATGAGGAACTTCCAAGGACTGGTGGCGTTAAAAGTCTTCAGAGGAAGAAAGCAAATTAAAAGGGTTTTTCAAAGCTGTTGCAGTGCCGAAGTATTTCCTTAGCGACAAAAAAAAGGTCCTCTTCTGTCCCTTGTTGTGCGGCAAGATGGCTGACTTCACTTAGATTAGCTCCTTAAAGTAGCCAGACCCAACCCTCCGCTCTTTCTCTCTCCCTGTCCTCCTGATTTCCTTACTCATTTCCAAGGACAATTGGTTAATAACCCTCACACACACACACACACACACACACACACACTCACTGCTCCCATGCATAAGGAAAGGAGGGAAAGGAGGAGGGGCGAGAGGGAGATATTGAATTGTTTACACTTTTTTTAATAGAAAACATTGATCAAAGGAATACGACTGGCCTTGAGGCCAGTGTGCTGATAATTGTTAGTGATTCAGATTAGATTACTTGATGTCTTGTTTTGATTAGCGTGTATGGGTGTGTGTGTGTGTCCATGTTATCAGCTGGAGAGGCCCAAGCCTTTACCATTTAACTCTCCATCCGTCTAAGTAGGTGCTTTGTGGTTTAGCATGCATAAGGTATAATTTAATTCAATTAAAGCAGGCTTCATTCTTCCAGGGAAGTGGCTAATGTGGGGGCAACAGAATGATTTGGGCAGAGGGAGAGGAGGGGGCTACATTAGCTGTTTTGGGGGTTTAGCATTGAAAGCACAAATGACAGATCAGTTAGTTTGAGATACGTATCTCTATTAAATAAAACCAAGTCTACCTCATGGCTGGAGAAGTTGTGATATTTATGCACAGTACAATACTCTGTATTGCTTAAATAACTAATCAATCATTCTTCAGGTAAGTCAGGTATGATCACTGGTGGGAAATCCTCTTTTCCCGCAGGAAAAGGTGAATCAGAATGTCACATTAAATACAAAACTTTTCCTCCAAAACTCTCCTGAACTGCAGTAAGTGAGCAGTCTGTCCAGAGAAAGCTCTTCGTTAAAAGGAAACATGGGTCAGAGCAGTGAGTGCTTACTGTTAATTTTTCTTTGTAAGAAGTACTTCATATAATAACAATAATCCCTCCCTCCCATGATACACCTGTGCTTGTTCTCATCAATAATCCTTACACTTTTCTCTAATGTAAAGTCTCATGTGCATTCATCCATAGTATGCCATACCTCAGAGAAAATAATGCACTTTGCAGTTGTGTTTTAACTTTAATAAAAAATCTCTGGAATGAAGATGCAACAGATGCAGATTAATAAGGAGAAGCAAATAAATACTACTGTTTGTCCTTTTCTCCTTTTTGTCACATTGTGTTTATATTGTTACAGGAATACCATCAGGGCTTTGTAGCTATAGTCTTTGCTTTTTTTACATATTGGTGATTTTAAGAGCTGAGGCTTTATTATACTGTTGCAGTCATTGCAGCTCACTCTAAATTCTAAATTTGATAAATCAAAAATATATACACATTGACTCATGACCATCAACATGAATAGAACTGTGTGTGTGTGTGTGTGTAGCCCTGTTTCTCTTGACCTATGCTCTCCCTCCTGCCATCCCTAATTGTAGCCTACAGTGACTGGTTCTTTTATCTAAGGTCACAGGTTCAGTTTTCTCTCTTTCTCTCCCTCCCTGTTTTCTCAGTCACTTTTTCTCTCTCTCACTATGTCCCTCTTTTCATGTCCATCTAGGTTTTACCCCATTTTTTCACTCGCCGTTCTTTTATGCTTTTCTTTCTTTCTCACTGTCTTTTCTCTGTTTTTCGGCCACATCTCATCTTCCTGTTCTCTCCATCTTGTCTTGACTTGGCCTTCATAACATATCAGCAGTCACAGTGCAGATGTCTTGTAATCTCACCATCCACTACCCACATAGCAGCCTGAAAGTAACAAGCTTTCCTAAAAATATTTACTTTCTCTCATTTTATCCTTATTGCAGAAATCCCAATTTTTGTTTGTCTTTCTTTTGCTCTTTTAGTCTTTCCCACTGTTATTATTTTAATGGAGGTGTGTGTGTGCGAGTGTGCGTGTGTGTCTATTCGCTTCAGGTCTTCTCATCCATTAGCAGATGAGAACAGTAATTTCACACCGGCCTGGCCAGGCTAATTATCAGGATTCACACTAGGTTTGGAAGAAGTGTATGTATGCGTGTTTGTGTGCATGTGGTCACACAAGCATATGCTCCTGTGTGGGTGTGTCTTTGCAAAACTGTAAAGCAAAAATACGTGTGTGCAAGTATATAGCACCTGGGCACTTTAGCATTATTTTGAGAGCGTGAGTGTGTGTGCTTGTGGAATGCGTTCAAGAGTGCACGCAAATGCCTTGGTGTTTTCCAGGTAAGAGAGTTTCCCTGCTCACTGACTCGTTGTGATTCCTATAATTGGGTCCCGTTTGATTTTTGCCGACCAGAACCCCAACCACCTCCTCCTCCTCCCACTCCTCCTTTTCCTCCACTGCTTCCAGAGGAAGAGGGGACTCCTGGGTCTCTGCTGTTGTGACCTGTGGGTGTTGTCATCTACTCCCATCTGCTGTCTGCCCTTTGATCCTGACTTGACTGCATTCATGTCCTCATTTTCACCTCTATGTGCATTCACTCTTTCTTTCTTTCATTTGTGTCACTGGTGGCCAAAACAAAGCCCTCTGGCTGAACCTTGGCATTCAAAAAGACAATGTGTCTGAGTAATTCTGATTGTACTGTATTCCATACAGATGATTATAAAAAAATATATCCACGTTTTACCAGGCTACCTGTTAGTCCTGATTGCCAAACAAGTAGAAAGGTGAAGGTGAACTTGCCTGGCGCATCCAGGACACATGTGTTTATGTTTGAGAACAGTGGCATGTTCTCATTATTATTGCCGAATTCGAGCGTCATAATCCAAAAGCTCACATCTTTAGCTCAAATTGCAACTGAGAAAGCATTTTGTAATACAAATACCAGAGTACTGTTATTGTACTTACTCCCCTTTCTTTACATTTACAATATATGCATATAATCTGACAATCCTGTCATCATTTGATAATCTTACAACTCTAAAATACTTATACTCTAATTAAAGGATTTTTTAGGAAGCTTTAAGCCACAGTTTTCTTCACTTGGGTTTGCCCGTTGAACAGGCCACTAGTGAAGGGCTGTCTTTGCAGCAAATATTGAAAAAATTTCTATTTTGAAAATGCAAATATGGCCTTTTGCACTCTCCTTTTTTGTCCACACTGTCCTTTACTCCCCCTTCCTCCTCCTGTCCTCTCTCCTTTTCAACTTTCTCCCAGCAGTAATAGTTTTTCTCCAGGTTTCATTTTAATGTGGCTGCCGTCCCTTTCTTCTCCTAGCTCTCCCTTTTTTTCTCTCTTTTCTTTTTCCTCTTCCTTCAACCCCCTCCCTTTCTCTCGCTCTCTCTCTTCTTTTTGAAGAATCTGCCCCTAATGAAACTAAATAGTTTGGTGGGCAGGTTCTTTGGACTGTGTGTGTGTGTGCTTGTGTTGGAGAGTGAGGATATGTGTCGTGGTTGAATTGACTGGAGTGGAGATCAAAGGCAGTCTCTAAATTGAGTGTGTGCGTGCTTGTGTGTGTGTGTGCGTGTGTGTGTGTGGTTGTGTGTGTGTGTGTGGTGTGTGTGTGTGGTGTGTGTCTTGTGTGTGTGTGTGTGTGTGTGTGTGTTAACGAGCAAGAGAAAGACAGCTCTCTCAATTGCATCACAAGAGCTGATCAAGCCATCAGAGAGGAATGCTGTAATACACACACACTTACATACCTCTTCTAAACACATGTACCTCTCTTTCTTTCTCACTTCTCTCATTGTCAAGTTATCACATGGCTCATGTTCACGTTTGACCAAGTGGAAGTGCCAAAATGTTTTTCATGTCCACCCTGTAGTCCTGGTCTGTCTTGCTTTTTCTTAAAGCTGCTTTGTATGGATAAAATATGAAGGGTAAAGTCCTCAGAAGTCTGAGAGAATATTTAATGTTCATTGCATATGAAAAAGTCATCCCACAACTTTACTAAGTGCCTAAAGAATTGCTAAAGAGCATTGATTTGATACCTAAACACCCACGTGTATGCATGTGTGTGTACATACATGTAATAGCCATGATATTTTGTAATTAATTAATGTATGACTTTACATACCTCTGAGGTACATACCTTTGTGAGTGGGCTTTTTCGACTAACTGAGACAAGAGTCTTGTGCTTTAATACATAACTTACACATACAATTAGCAAAGGGAATCAAGTTCTAACTTCTCTTGCATGCTTTTTCTCTGGCTTACAATGAATGTCATTTTAACATTAATTTCATTAAAAGAATGTTCACTTCCAAGTCCTGTTGACAGTTGCGACTCCCTCCTGTTCAGACAGATTTCCACCAGTCCTGGATCTGGTCAGGCCAATCACAACTGTTTATCTAATATAGGGAGGTTTGATAAGATAGAAGTACAGAGGAACACAACCTTGTTAGCTGTTAAAGCATTTTTGTACAACAAAGATAGCTGCCGCTGATGTGGAGCTCTTTCTGTTGAATCTATTGTTACGTCAGTATTAAATAAACTGGACGGTATATTTTCTCTAAAAGCACAAACAACTGCAGTGAAAGCTTTTCTTGATAAGATGTGTTTGCAGTACTTCCGACAGGATTTGGAAAGTTTAATTTACTACACTACACACATTTCGTTCCTCTGATTGGTTGTAGGTCTATCCAATTGCGTCCAGAGGTATTTTTAGTCTGTTCCAAATGATAACGCCCATTGGAAATATAAAATGAACTGAAAGGTTCCAGACTCATTTGCATTTGTATATTAATCTGGCGATGCCAGGCTAAAGAACTTTACCAAAACTGGTACTAGGTTCTTAGGCTGAGATGAAGGTGAAGTTCCCAATTTCCTGAAAAAGTACCTGAAAAAGTTCCTGCATTCAAAAAAAAAAAAATAAATAAATAAAAAAATGGGGGGAAATTAGTTTTTATCGTCAGTGAAAAGTTACACTGTTTAGGCCCCAACAAATCCAAACTGACCTACAGTAAATGTCCAACCATTTAAAAATGTTACATAGATTGTTTTAATTAGTCACTACTTAAAACTACTTTTCAGAAGAGACTGATCTGTCTTCAAAAGTAGTAACTCTTGTGTAAGAAAAGGTCTCTGTATGTCTTTGATCTAATTGACAGTAGCCCATATTGCATCTAACTATCAACAATGTCAGAGTCTGCTTTTTCAAAGGGGGGGAACTTATTTTGGAGTCAGACACAATGACTGCCCCTTTTTTCTTGTAAAGGATCTTGTGCAGTTATGGGTTACCTGTGTTTTTCTGTCACCCACCATCATAAAGTTCAGCTCATGTTCTCTCTACTTTTCTCTCAGTCTCTCTCTCACCAGTAATTATCCCGTCTTTTTAAAGGGCAAAACCTTCCCATCTTACTCGCCTGTCACAGTGACAAGCTCCTCTGACTTGAGTGTGTTTGTGTGTGTGTGTGTTTTAAGTAGTGTTCATGCTCCATTTTACCTGTTCTACCAGTCCTACTGTCCGAGTGCTCTTGTTAACCATATACATACAAACACACCCAATGCTGAGGACACATTGTTAATTCAAATGTGAAACCACAGTTAAACAGAACCTCAGAGGTCAAACACACATTTATTTGCCCAAAAATGTCTCACACACACACTCACCCCTTTGTTTTGTGAATTTGTGACACATACATTCAACGTATCCATATTTGATTTATTTTAGCAAAAACAAACAATATTCCCTGTATTTGTTGTTGGTTTGCTTGGTAATGTCACAATTGTGTCACAAATTTTGGATTGTGATTGTACAAATATGTACAAATTCATACATTTATTCTAATTATTATTGTTGTTGTTATTGTTTTTATAATGGTATAATATCTGCTTAGGCACTGTCTTTTCATACCAATAAAGCTCAAATTGAAATTGATAAATGAAACCAAGATTAGGTGACACCATTTAAAAAAAAATATTTTAACTTAATAATTTAATCATCATCATCATCATTCTCACATTACAAATGTATACAGGCACACACACAGTCATTACATTTTCTTCCACATATAGTGAATAAAGTAAAGCTTAGTTTTACTACTACAAACCACAGCAACAGGACACTTCTGACAGATAAACATGCACGCAGTCCAACCATTCACACACACTAACATATACACACTAATATTTAAACCCTCACACACACACACACACACACACACACACACATACACGTATACACTGACACACAGGTACACATCCCGCACTTCTACACCACTTCTATGCTGAAATCTCACAGATTTATATTTATGTACATATGACACACACACACACACCCTATCCGATGGGCACGCACCCGTACGAACTCATAATTTAGGCCGTACCTGGTTCTGTTGAATAGCCAATGGTACACGTGGGCTCTTCTTTAATTCTTTATAAAATGCATTATCGCTGTGGGCCTCGCATGCTCATTGATCCGCGTACTCCGTCTGGAGCGCCGATAAGCTCTCTCTCTCTCTCTCCTCTCTCTCTCTCTCTCTCTCTTTCTCTTTCTCTCTCTCTCGCAAGCCCAAATTTTTAATTTAATAAGCGGTTTTAAAAGTAATAGATTTTTTTTAATTTGGTACATAAAATATTTTTGCTTATATTGTTGTTGCATTAATTGCGATACTTCGTTGTACAGTTACAGCACAAATACCGGAGCCAAACTGAAGACCACATTTCCCATAAACCCCATTGGTTCCAGCCACAAAGAATATGTTGCTGTTGATTCATCTCCCCCACCTTACCATCAGTCCTCTTTTCAAACCTGACCTGATGACACATTGTACATCTCAACACCTGATCAACACCTTATCACAGATAATCAGTACAGTGTAGTAGTGCAGTGTAATGGAAACGTGGTCAGCCACAACAGATTCAAATCTCTACAAAAGTGTACATACAGTGGTATGGTTTAAGAAAAGCCATTTTATGTTTTAATGTTCTTGTATATTGGGAATATTAAGAGTATTACAAATTCGGTTTATTTATAGAGCACAATTAAATACAACAAAAAGCAGGTGGTGTGTGTGTTAGTTGTTGTGGTAGAATGGCTTTGAATGAAGTTACAGCAGTTTAACCACTGACGGAGTTCTACCTGCATCTACATCATGTCTGGATCATCATTCTGGCAAAACAATGTTTTCAAGTGTGTGATTACACAGCTATGTGATTGGTTTTGTGTGGGTTCTGTAGCTCTTTAACGTGTGTGTGTGTGTGTGT
>NW_023339751.1:18793474-18793638 GCF_004916995.1 Morone saxatilis | reverse complement strand
GTGTGTGTGTGTGTGTGCCTGGACAAGATAGAGACCTAAAGCACCTCTTGACTGTGAATTAGCCTGTCATGACAAATGTCTAGAACTGCATGACTGGCTGCCAGACTGGCTGGCTATCTGGGAGGTTGGCAAACCCTTTTAGATAGTGATTGTGTGTGTGTGTG
>NW_023339751.1:18789105-18793424 GCF_004916995.1 Morone saxatilis | reverse complement strand
AGATAGTGATTGTGTGTGTGTGTGTTTGTGTGGCATCACTCTGTGCCCACGCCAGGTCTCTGTACATGACCAGTGGTGCATGTCCTCCCTCCCTCTTTCTTCTTGCCCAGAAAAGAGCAACCAAGGAGACAACCTGCTCCCCCTGCTAAAAAAAGAGCTTCCAGAGCGGAGAGGGGTCCTCACCCCGACGCCAAGCCCACAGAGGAGACCTCTGTCTCAGCCTTGCACTCAACCGTTTAGCCTCTCTTCCCCTGGAGGTTCCCAGCAGTCAATGGAAGACACAGTACACAATTGTTCTTGCTGTCGCCATTTGAAAAAGAAAAGTCTCTTCTCCCCCTGAGTCTCCATTCTTGAAGCTGTGCTACCCACTGACCACCAGCTGACATGCTTTCTTTCCTCCTTTTTTCAACTCTTTTTGCATCCTGGCTTTGATCATGTAACGATGCGGCTGGGTGGGTTTGTGCGTTCAGCTTTTTTTCAAAGTTGCGTCCCCATGGCTTTTAAATCCACTGGTTGTTAGTGTCCTGTGTTGCCAAATAAAATGGCTGTATGTGTTTGTTTTCCATGCTACGCATGATATCCATCGCCACTTTGGAAATGGCGAGCATGCTTATCACTTTGTTGTAGAATAATGTCCACTAGATGGCATGTCTTCACCGCTTCAACGAGTCTGTCCTGTGAATGAAAAAAGTTCTGGCATATCGTGTTCCTACAGAACAATGAGTTGTAATTGGGATGTCAGTGTTGGTAACAGTTGGGTGACAGACATCAAATCTCAATAGGTCCCACAAAGAGCTGGAATTTTAAAATACCCAAAATGATGCCCCTGTAGGCAATGTCTCTGCATTGTGTCTAACTCCTTTCATACATATTTTTTACTTAGCTGTCTAGACTTCATGTATACTTGCCAAGTATATAAGAAGCTGTTTTTGTACACTTGCATCATGGATGTGTTTTTTTGTTTGATAATGAAACCCAAAACATTTGTCCACCTCAAGTTGTCCTTTCAGTTCCTATAGTTGAACTCGATTTCTTAGCAATACATGTACAACGCACACATATTCCAACTGTAATACATCACACATGCACAAGTATACACACAACAAGATTTGATCCTAGATTGTGTCACACATTGTACTTTATGTAACAAAAAACCTCTTTGGTCCTCTCCTCGTTTCACCTTCCAAACACATACTCATATTTTTCTAATCAGTGGCTCTGTAGCTGACTAAGCTAGGCACTAGTCAGATGCATTTTTCTGTAGCGTTAATCCTAGCCTCTGGATAGGCAAAGTCAATTTCCCATTTCCTGTCCCCAAAATGGCCGACAACAATAATGCAGTGGGATGTTTGTTGGGGCCCGAGCTGTATGTGTGTGTATATAATATAATATAATATATATATACACACACACAGGCGCAATTGGTAGTTGTATCCATATCTGTTAAGGCCAGATTGGGTATCAGAACCAGTCCATAGCCAGAAGGCCATCAGGGACATTACTGGTTTTCATATTACATTTATAAAAGCAGGGAGTCACCTGCATAGAAGACATAGTGAGAAATAAGGAAGTAAGGACAGAAAGAAAGAAGAGAACAACACACCAAGTATAAAGAAGGAAAGACAGACAGTTAAACATGGCGGCCGCCATCAAAGGCGACCTGTAGTGTCTGTAAATATAAACGGCTCATTCTAAGGTTAGAAAAGCACAATAAATTCTTATTTTCAGATGATTATACACTAATGTAAACATACCTTTGGATATTATTATATNNTAAATGTTACACACCTTTAAATCTAAACACAAATTCAATCTTGGGTCCTATTTTGTACATCATGTTCTCAGGTCATGTAAGTGTAAACACAAATTGAAATTCCACTGTTCCACTGATAATAATAACTACTGGTTAATATCTTGTAATACTGGTCTTGTATTTTTGCCTGTTAAGTTATGGATGTCACAAAATGTCCAACAACAAAATTAATCCGTAATCAATAATTTGGCTCCCCATAGTTCTGTGAACCACTTACAATCGGGGCTTTGATTTCTATCTGTCGACACTAAGCATGCTATAGGTAATCTAGCTGTGATGCTTGACCTTACCTTAAAGTGTCTGTCAAGGTTGTGAAATCTTGTTTTCAACAATTGAAAAGAATAGCCAGATTAAGGTGTTTTAGGGTGTGTTTTGTCTTTGTTACTGGTTTATTTTGTTTGGTCTTGTAAGTGCTAAGGAAAAAAAGTTTCCAGGATTTAAGGATAACGACAGTCTTTCAAATTTAGAAATCATAATTCCCTTCTTTGCTACATGGAATTATACTGACATGAGCGCTGGGATAAGTGTTGTTTGCTTGACACTCAATACTTTCTACAAGCAAGTATCAACACAGTTTCTCCACCTCGCTTCCCTCCCTCTTTATCTCTTTTTGGTCCTCTCTCTCCTCTCTCTCTTCTTCTCTCCTCCTTCTCTCTCTCTCTCTCCTTTCTCTCATCTCTCTCTAAGGTGTTGTTCCCTTCTCCCTGGGCAATCCCCTTGGGCTTCTCTCTCTTTTACACACACACAACACACACACAGAGGGCATTTAGGGTGCTTGTTTCATTTACAATACAGCCCCATTGTCCTGACAACAATGGCTACAAACAAACAATTGACATGAAATGGGGATGAGATGTAAGCTCATTAGCGGCGCTGCTGTTTTGTTAATGGATAAATGGCGCTTCAATTAGGCCAGCCCTAAAAACCCCAGCTCAATATGGAGAACCTGATTAACAGGAAAACCACAGGGAGGGAGAAGAGTGAACAGAAAAATGCAGCTTCACCTCCCCTTGGGTCATAATGTGGTTGCGTATGTTTGGGAAAAGGGGGCGCAAGGTAGAGTTTTTAGAGTGTGTAGGTGTTGTTGGTTTTGCTTAGGTTGAAGTTGTTGAGACGAGTGTCGTGCGTGAGTCCAAGGTGGAGTTTGTGTTCGGCTGCTTCTGTTGTTTTTGTCTCAGAGGCTTAAAATCCAGCAAGCAGGAGTCAAACCCAATATATTTTTTTTTAACCATAGTCTTCATCCAGAATTGACTTCCAGTAGGTGGAATTGTTATCTTTGTCGAACCACTCACAAACAGCCTCATACCTGAATCCAGTATGCACTCAAATAACTTTTCCCATCTGCTTTCAGAACAGCTTTGAAATTGCTTAATGTTTCTTTCTGTTACTTTTTATATTTTTGTGTCCCGTTACTTTCTGGAACACATTTCTTTCAAACACATTTTGAATTATCTGTCCTGAACTGTACTTCCAACCTGTGCCTGAGTGTGTGCTTGTTGAGTCGTCATCAGTTAGTGTTTGTCGGCTGACATCATCAAGGTTTCCTTTTGTGTGTGGTGTTGTGTGTGTGTGTGTGTGTGTGTGTGGTGTTGTGTGTGTGTGTGTGTGTGTGGTGGCCTGTGCTATCAGTACAATCAGATTGGATTGGCCTGAAAATGGCATTTCTGCCATTACTCTGATGGTGACGGCTCAATACTGTATGTCTACTGCCAAGATGATGTGTGTGTGTGTTTATACACTCCTAACTCTATAATGCACTAAAATGTGTACATCCATTTTGATAACAAAACCTCTTACTATGTATTTTGTAGTAGTCGGTGTGTCAGTGAAGCTTGTGTTATGTTCTTTAAGTAGTCATAATGTAATAATGTAAATTGTATGATCATTAGAGATGTCCTGAGCTGATCCTAATGATCGCTATCCGAGCTGATATAGGAATATTTTAATAGATCGGTATCAGCTAATATGAAAAAAACTTGGATCCTTTCTATACTGAACTTATCTGTGTTTTGTCCACCTCAGGCTGCTACTGTTGCAGTCCTGCACTCCTTTACCACAGACTGTGTGCATTTTGCTCTTTATGTGTGTGAATGACAAAGAAATATTTTGTTGCACAGGGTGATTTGCTATACTCTGACTCTGTACTCTGCCAAAGATTATTTATGAGGTAAAAGAAGCACTACTATACGGAAGCCCTAAAGGGCCATGAATTCATACATTTTATTTTCTCCGTTTTCCCGTGACAACGAGTTAATTTTCTCAATCTCGAGATAACAAAACTTTGTTTTCTCGAGATAACGATATAATTAATTTGAGAGAATTCTCCGCATTTACCATAATGCTGAGAATATAACACTTGTGTGAATGTACGAATGCATGGCCCTTTATGGCTTCCGTAGACTGCTAGTTAAACCACAGAAAGTCTTTTTAGGATTAGGTGTAAAATTAAAGATAAGTATTTTTCATTGTCTTTATCTGAGATTTTCAGTAAACTTACATGTCCAAA
>NW_023339751.1:18783561-18789005 GCF_004916995.1 Morone saxatilis | reverse complement strand
GGGAAAACGGAGGAAATAAAATGTATGAATGCATGGCTCTTTAGGGCTTCCGAACTACTCTGTAACACCACTGTACAACTGTTTCTGTAGTTCAAGCAACTCCAACAGAGTGATGCGTCTTCCTTCTAGTGGATCAAATCCCATCAGTTTCAAGACTCACATTCTCCCATTTATACTTTCATTCATATCAGATCAATAATTTAAGCTTATTAACTTTATAGTTTTGAATCAGGACCATCAGTGTACTGTGATCAGGGCCAAAAAACTTGATTGGGACATTCCTAACAATCATTAAATAATATGTAATACAAACCTGTCATTCTTCATGATTTACCTGTACAAGAGTGAAATTCTTTTGTTCATGTTTTTGTGCATATTTGTGCGTGCAGGAGCGGGATGCAGAGCGACGGAGACAGCTGAGAGAGCGAGCAAGGCAGCTGATAGCTGAGGCTCGATCCGGAGTCAAGATGTCTGACATGAGCATGCTGGACGTGTCCAGCACTGAGAGAGGCAAGGGCAGCAAGGCTAGCCCTGCTGGAGGTCAGCACACACCAAAACACACACACAAGTCAGCAGAAGCAAACATAAACACATCCTCTTTATGGACACTGTGTTTTTATGAGCATGCTTTGAGAATTTGATTTAGAAGGCATTATATTAACACACTCACTAAATCTCACTAATAATCATTAACTGTAAAACAAAAGAAAAGTCACAGTAGCATGCTTTTGACATACGCTCACTTTCTTCACCCACCAATGCCATGACTCACACATTTCCATTATGCTCTCTAAAGGGGTTCTGCCTAATCCTTAGAGAAAAACAAAATGCCATTTGACAACGGGTCTAAAATGCACCACCCTTATATTCAGAACAGCAATTTACCCTGCGACTCCTCCCACGTCTCGTTCACCCAGTAATTGTTAATCAACACAACACATTGTGCGGCCAAATTATGCTCAAAATACCAAACGCTTCTAATAATGGCTTGCAGGGGTAGCAAATGTACATTTCCCACTGCTTTCCATTTCCTTGAAATTGGGGTTATTATGATAATGACCATTATTAGGCCTCTCTAGTCATTTGTTTCAGATTCCTCTACACGGTAGATTCAGGTAGATCGGGTGGTTCTGCATGCAAATGAAAGATGAGAGTGTAGACAGGTGAGGATTAAGAGTGCAAGAAGTAGAGAAAGTAATATGAGTATTGTTATTGCGATCAAGGAGAAGGAGGAAAGAAGCCTTTTGATGTTTTAAAAGTAGGGATGAAGGAAGGAATGGCTCTGAGAATAAATGGAGGGACTGTCAAACATTGAGACATGACCTCTTGTTTTAGAGAGATTGAGAGGAGATTAAAAGAGTAATGTTTAAGTGACAAGTAGGGCTGCAATTAGTAGTTTTTACTATTGATTGATTAATTTTCTGGAATAATTGTTAGGTCTATAAAATGTTAGAAAAAGGTGACACCTTACAGTGTCTTTTTGTTTAACCAACAGTCAAAGACCCCCAAGTACTCAGTTTACTATGATATTGAACAGACAAAAGCAGGAAATTCAGATGCTGGTACCAATGTTTGACATTTCTGTTTAAAAAAATTCACCAAAGGATTAATCAATTATCAAAATAGTTGCCAAATATTTTCCCTTCAATCAAGCTGATTGATTAATCAACTTATCGTTGCTGCTCTAGTGACAAGATCACATATAGAAAAGACAGGAAGAAGGACAAGTAGGTAGGTCAGAAGCACCAGTAGCCTGCGAGTGGCGGTGGGTTTCTTTTAAGTTGAAAAAGGGGATGAGCAAACAAATCGAAAAGTACTAAACCCTAAACAACAAGAAGTGAGATCAGCGACTTGTTAGGTAAAACGACAGAAGAAAGACAGTGAGGGAGAGGGAGGGTAGCACTTGATTTATTTGCTCTTTCAGCTTTTCTGAATTGGACTAATTGTTGATCTCATTAAAAATGGAGTTGGAGGAAAGAACAGAGACAAGGTGAGGAGGAGGAGGAGGAGGTGATCAGAAGAGAGAAATGCTGTTGGCTGTGATACACAAGGCCTGCCGAGCAGAACGGCTAATCCTAGCCCCCACACTCTCTTTCTCTATCTCTCTCTTTCTCCCTCTCTCCCCTCAACACCATTCACAGTCCTTTAATGCAGCTCGGGCTGCCCCCTCCAAGTGTCTGCCCGCAAAGAAACTTTCCAAACTCCATCACCATGGCCTCCCATTAATTAGGCCCCAGCCAGCCACGCAGGAACGGCGCTTGCAAGCATGCTCCGCATCGTAGCTAGCAAATTAGAAAAAAAATAACAGGAAATGCTGTTATTTTGATTCTCCCTCCTTCTCTCTTTGTTCTTGGTCTCTCTACCCACCAAGTAGTAAATAGCAGAGGAGGGAGCTTGCAATGTCAGACGCTGTTTACTGATTGTTTTGTTTTAATCCATGGTGGGTTATCCATGCAGCTAGAGCTGTTCAGGTCTCCATTTGAGTTTCTTCTAGCTTGTTTTTTCTTTTGTTCCTAATGTGGAGACACTGTTGTTTCTATTGAGCCCCTCAGGAGACTTAATGGAATATGTGCTTTCATGTTTTGGTGGTTTTTGTTTGCCCTACCTCTTTTATCTGGAACAAGAAAGGCAGGCAGCAGATCTTTGAATGAGGGGAATTAAACAGAGGTCTCAGTTTCACTTTGTGTGTTAGACATTTGTGCGCCAATGCACATGGACTCAAACAGATAGATGGACACCAATCAATCAGAGTCCCTCTTGTCATTCAAGTGGAGTCTGGTGCCACTTCACACATGAAATTTGTAAGATATTAGATTTATTAATTAGTTGCACACACTTAAATTCTACAGTCCTGTGCAGACTTACAAAGTCTAAGTCTCCTAGTTTTAAAGAGTGCATTAAATATGAGGTTGATATTTGTTTTGCAAACAGAAAGGGTGACATGGGTGACAAGTGTACTGGAATGCTTAAGGGGACGGAGGGGAGAAGACAAGACGTTATGGTGGATTATACATTTCAAGATGTTTAAGACAGGGATTTTTGAATCATGAACTTTTACCACAGACTACTGTTAACACAAACTAACAAAGCTTTCTTTTCTGCACTCCTCCCTGTGTCGTCATTTTAACCTTTTATTCCTTTAACACCTTTCCTTTCACTACTAATACATTCATCCTTCTCCCTTCTTTCCTTTCACCCTCACTCTCTTTTTCCTCTCCTTTCACTTCTCACTTTACTTTCTTGTCTTCCTGACTCACTCCCTTTCATACTTCCTTCCCTCTGTTTCCCCTCTGTCCCGCTCCGTACCTACAGATGTTTTGGATGGAGTGAGAGGTCAGGATGATGCCGGTGATGGGGAAATGGGTGAGGATGAGGAAGAGGGGAAGGCTGAGGAAGAGCAGCTCCATTTTGATGGTGATGGTGATTTTGATGATGATACTGTTGCTGCTGCCACATCTGCCTCTGCGCTGGTTACTAACCCACAGCCACTGGAGGCCCCTCTTCCAACTACCTCCATCACCCAGGGGCCGCTGGAGCTTACTAACCCCGGCACTGAGCTAGCTTCTCTGGGTAAAATCACTGGCGACTGCTGTGCAGTGCTGCATGGTTCACTGTTTTTCCAACTAACTCATTTACTTGCCTTCATGTATTTCCTGCATATATACAGTTGTCAATTTTTCATCTTCCTCTCATAAATAGTAAATTCTAATTTTATTTATATAGCCCAAATCTCAATTTGTTTCTGTGGGCTTCCAACATTCAACACCCTCTGTCCTTAGACCCCCCAAAAACCCTTTAAACAGAGAAAAAAAGAGAAGAAACTTCAAGAAGAGCCACAGAGGAGGTATACTTCTCACAGGACAGAGAGACAGTTAGCAATAGATGTTGAGTGCACATAAAATATTTTTTTTATGTTCAGCAAAAACATATCCCGGTAAGCCAACTTTGCTTGGCTAGAATTCTTAAAACTAGCATAGGAATCTAGCCACTAACAGGCCATATATAGTCTTAAAACTAGAAAAAGTTCTGCTTATTACAAGCAATAAAAACTCAGTTATTGAAGAAAAATAAAACAAATTTCCAGAAACAAGGCATTTTTACTTTCTTGAGATTTTATTTTTTGCAGTGCAGAGGGCTGATAAGATACTTCGCAAAGAAAGAAAAAAATCAAGTGTTTACCACATAGTGATAAGGCAGACAGGAACTAAAAGTTTTGTTGTGATATAGATCTTTTACATCCGAAAAGCACTGAAGTGGTAAAGTTTTGGCGACTTTTTCCACTTGTGTCTTTTTCTCACACACCCTATAAACACACATTTTCAAAGCAGTGCAGCGTAAGCATTTACTCAAGACCTTTCATCTAGTCTAAACTGCCCTTTGTCATTCAGCCACTCACTCAAGTGCATGCTGTCTATCTCTGTGTATCATCATCATCATTTACTTTGACCCCTGCATCCTATTGGCTCCATACTCATTGGTGCTTCACACAGAAGCAGCTAACTTACAGTATACATTTGTTGAGTTCTGTCATATTGTTGTTGGTGTTTTTTTCCCCGATTTTCTTTCATTAGGAACTTCTTTAAGTAGTAATTAATAAACTCTGAAAAGTGCTCCCCAGACAAAAATAAAATCATATCTTCAGGAAAGCATTTGCTCAAATCTTCAGAGGTAAACTAATTACTTTGTTTTGTATTTAATTTATTTTATTTGCCTCCTGAATTTCCTGCCGATGTGAGATATGTGAGAGTACAGTGAGGTACCAGAAGAAACAAACATGAAAACAGACAAACGCTTCTTCCAGCTTTGAAGTGCAGTATCTCTGCACTTTTTTTTCCCACTGTTTGTGTTTCTCTTTTTTGTTCTTTGTTGGTGGTAATTCTTATGTAGTCCAGAAGGAAATGGATGGTGGTGATCGTAACACTGAAATAGCTGATACCACACTTCATTCTGTACATGTTTTCCCCCCTGAATATTTTTGTCATCACTTTCCTGCAACCCAGGTCACTTACCCCACCTCCTCCACCCTGTATATGCTGCATTTGTGTTTTGGCATATACTGTGTGTGAGTCTTTTCATGTGTTTCTTTGTATGTCCGTTTGTGTGTGTGTTTGTGAAAAAGTTAAAGAGAGAGTGTCTATGTTTGGCATCTGTATGCATGCATCATGGGATGTGTGTGTGTGTGTGTGGTGTGTGTGTGTGTGTTGTGTGTGTGTCACAGAGGGAGGTGACACATGAAACGGTTGCCCTCCCGTTCTTTCATCTTCTTCAGTGCAGTGGTCTGTCCTGGCAGGGGAGCTGTGGTTACCAGTCCCTGGAAAATAAAGCTGTACGGAGCTACTGGAAGGCAAAGAGGGAGCAGGGAGGGAAGGAAGACGGGGAAAAAAGACAAGGAGGAAGAAAGACTAGAACCAACAAATTAGGGATGGGTGGCGGTAAAGGAGGGA
>NW_023339751.1:18782087-18783541 GCF_004916995.1 Morone saxatilis | reverse complement strand
AGTTTAGGTTCGACAGATTGAATGAGAGGAGGGAGTTAGCAAGAGAATCACATGATAGTTTTGGAGAACAGTCATGTGAAAGGTGCTAAAAGTAGAGGTTTTATTGAGGAGAAGGAGGAAATTGTCAGAATAAACCATTATTTCAGCATGAAGATGAAAATAATTTGGCTCTTAAAAGTGAGCATCAGCTGTCATTTGGAGCTACTTATGTTTTTACCCCAAAAACAACAAAAGATAAAACGTTGGTAAGGGTTTAGATAATGATGTAGTAAATGTTGAACACACAAAATAGGGACAGCAGTAAAAGCAAGGTTGAGTGAAAAGTTTTTATATGGTGTATTTGAAAAAGAATTGCCAGTTTATTAGGTACATCCAACTAAAACTAATTCAGTCTTATGTAACAGATTCCATTAAAGTTGTCGTTTTAGTTTATTAGCTGTTTTTTAGTTTTTCAGTCTTTTATCTAACTTATGGTCATTTGGAAGACCTGTAGTTTGAGGTGCTGTTAAATAGCAATGAGAATAGACAAGATATTATTAAACCTTTGAGAAAGAGAGTGCGAGAGAATGAACGCTTTAAAAATGAAACATACTCCCTCTGCCTCATCTTCCCTGGTTTTCTCTCTTCCTCTGTCTTGCCCCATGGTTACCATGGTGATAGCAATGTACACTCAGTACCTCAGCAGCTCTCTGCAGTACAAACAGGACTTAAGGCTTCCTGGTCTGACCAGATCTCTATCTTTTTCATACATCATAAATATATATACATATATTTGTAGTATACTGTGTATCTCTTCCCACTCATGTGTTTGTGTGCATGTTCCTTATCAATGACTTTGCCCAAGTGTGTATATGTGTGTACATGAATGCAAAAACTAAGTTGTCTCCCTGTCTCTCCTTTTTAACTTTTTAAGAGTGTCGAGTTGTGTGTGTGTGTGCTGTACTGTGACATTTAGTGCTTTTGTTAAATTCAAATGTCTGTAGTTTTGTCAGTAGTTTTCTTTTACACTTTTTTGTTTTATGTTTTGTTGTATTTTTGATATATTGTTTGTGCTCATTATCCTTTTGTTCTCTCTCCATCTCTCTCTCTCTCTCTCTCTCTCTCTCCTCTCTCTGTCTTCTCCTCTCTCTCTCTCTCTCTCTCTGTTATCTCCTCTCTCCTCCCTCCCTCTCTCTCCCTTCCTCCAGGTACAAACAGTAAACATGTGGATCTGAAGCTGAAGAAGCTGGTGGACGTCAGCCCAAGAAGAGCCACCTCCCCTTCATCCCCATCCTCCACCTCTTCCTCATCCTCGCCCACTGCATCCTCCACCTCCCCACTCAGCCCTGCAGAAGGACTGGAGGTATATGCACATACTTGCCTCAAAACACCCATTGGGTATCTTTATTTTCTTTCTATCTATCTTATTTCTCTCCACCTCTCTTCATTTTTATTACTGTCTCTCTCTCTCTCTC
>NW_023339751.1:18778433-18782044 GCF_004916995.1 Morone saxatilis | reverse complement strand
TCTCTCTCTCTCTCTCTTCATCAGTCTCTCTCGCCTTTCTCTCCACACCATCAAAGGGTCATCCAATCAATCAGGTCCGATTGACCCTGTCAGCCTGCTGACCCTGTGTACACATCAGTTAGTCGAACCACTTCATGTAAGACCTTAGTTTATCCCTCTCGTGTTCATATGAGTCTGTCTAAAGCCGTGAGACACACACACTGGAATCATAATGCTCTACATAACGTGTAGCAGTCTCCCTCTATTGACTATGACCTTTTCAGACAGTTGTTGTGTGTGTGGATTGGTGGGGATGGGGTGTTGTCGCTGTTGCATGTTCCTATATCGTCTGATGTGAATATTGAGTCAACAACAAGTAGTTGGCCATTCTTAACATCTGTTTAATTGATTTTGAATGTCAAGTAGAATAAGGTGAGTGATTGTGTATGTGGCTGTCAGTACAAGTGAAAACCCTCCGTGCTTATAGTGACACAGGGTGTCTTTGATCATCAATTCACATAAACACCCTCTTGTGTTCAAAGCCTAAAAGGCTTAGTGCTTTATGGCCAAAGGAGTGCGCATGTGTGCGTGTGTTACCACTTGACCCTCACAGAAGTAGAATCACCATTTGGACACATAACCCTATCCAAAACACCTTACCCAAGAATGTGTGCATTCAGAGCCTCGTTCATTTTTGATTCCAGTAAACTATGAACTTCTCCTGAGTCAGCGGTCAGCTCCTTACATTGCAGCTCCATCACCATCAGAGTGTGAATGTGTGTAGGTATATCTGGGTGAACATGAGGTATTACATGCAAGAGAAAAACCTTTTAGAAATGCATTACATTTAACAGTCAATCATATTTTTTAACACACTACCTGGCCATCTCAACAGAATTTAATGGAATTTCTAAACAATTCGTGACTTAGATTTAGATATTTTATTATTGGTGTTCTGTTGGTTTCTGTTTGGAATAATATCAAACTATCAGTTAGCAGATTAAGTGTCATCTAACTACCACTGTCTTTTTAGAAATGTTTATTGCTAAAAATCATTAGCCGTTGCATTGCAGGAGTGAAGGGGCAACAGGTATGATTTTTTATGTAGTTCATCATGAAATAGTCATAATATATCTGCTATATCTACAATAACAACAACTTACTGTGCTTGCTGGCACAGTAGCCTAAATTAGTAAACAATAGACTAATAAGATATAAATGTAAAGCTACACAAAATGAATACACTAGAGCAAATTAGTCATGTCCTAATTAAAGCTTTTTACAATTAATGTGCGCACATGTGCATTAATATGTGTGTGTATGTGCAGTTTTATGAGTTTACTTCTTCTGTCCTTTTAAGAAAAGGATAAACTGTCCTGTCCCAAGAGGATTGGGCATCCCGAAAGTCCTTCAGGCGGGTGGAACGACCTGCAGCAACATCACACACACACACACATGCTTTCTCCCTCTCATTAGCGATTGTGTATATGCGCAGCCTTGGTAGCGCACGATAAGGGCATGCGACGCTCAGCAGACTGCAACGTTAGTCACGCAGCCCCCTGCATGCACATTCACAGACTCACACACACCAAAAGCAATGACTCACTACTGCCACAGCGATGATAGCAGTGATGAGAGATAAAGAGGGAGAGTGAAAGAAAGAGTGTAAAAAGGGAGGGAGGGAGAGAACACCCCAATATCTGCTTGCCCCAGAGTGTAAAGGGGAGACAGAGGGGTAGCCAAGTGGGCAGGTGTTCTGCGTGTGTGTGTAGTAGAAAGAGAGACATTGTATACTGGTAGTTTTTTAAGACAAGGTGGAAGGCCAGTAGAGATGTTGTTTGGTCATATTGGTGTGTTCCTGTGGGTTTCATACAGGTCTGATTGTGATGTGACAGCAGTTTAACTTTGAAGCAGTGTGGTTTAACCTCTGGTTGTAGTCCAGTGAAGTGAGTATGAGTGTCAGTAGTCAGATTCACAACAGTTAAACAGTAAGTAATAATTGGGTAGACAGCCACGGTGTCCTAATCAGTCTCCCCAGGGATTTACTCGTTTGCTAAATCAACAATTTCCTGTAGATATTGCAGGGGCTTGCAGTTTTTACCAGTCAACACACACAAAAAAATCCTTCTCCGACAAGGACAGTAACATTAATCCAATAAATCCTTTGACATCCAATTATCAGTGATTGTTACACTTTTTCCTGCAAACAAACATATGAAAAATTCATAAAATCAGTCACTGAATGGACTCCTGTCTGTTATGGTACCACGAGTACTTGATGGCTGAAATGGGAATCAAACTCTGAACCCCAACAGTGTTTTTGTTGCTCTACCTAATGGACTTACAGTACACACCAGATAGTACTTTACCACCTGGTGTGTACTATACCTGGGAATGATTGCTTAATCACTAATAAAGCAGGAGGACAAAGTACCCTTGTGGTTTTTTGCAAAAGCAGAGCACCCACCCAACGTGCATTTGCTCAATAAAAAGAAAAGGTGGATGTCACAATGATATTTCTTTGACAAAGAGACATTTCTGTGAAAATACTCACTATTAGAAGATTTCTTTTTTGTCATCTATGCCCCAGAAATCTCTGAGAGACAAAACCTTTGGCATTCACACAACCGAGGTATTAGAGGTTACAGCCTTAAAGTTAATGGAAAGCAAACATTAATTTGACACTGAATAAATCTCCCAATGAAAAGATTTATTGCAGTTTTGTTTTGTTTTGTTTAGGAAGTAAATAAAAGCCATCAGACATACAGTAGAGTGAGAGAAGGCCTTTATCTTTTCCCGCAATCAGTAATTTAAATGTACTCTCTGCTCTTATGGATTGCTGCCCGAGTCTTTACATGCACACACACGAACAGTACCGCTTTCAAACATCTAAGCTCTGGCCTTATAGTTTAAAATGTTTAATTGGCCATTTTGTATATTGCACTTTATAAATAAATTTGCCTCAATTTGATAGGGTTTGAAGAGGCTGGTAGACGCTGACAGACTACCAAACAAAGCAAAGTGAGGACAGACTAATTGCTGACATTGTTTTTGAAAGTCAATAATCTGAAGCTAAAGTAACAACTCCCCATCTACAGCTTGTTCCCCACCCACGCTGTCTCTATTAGCTTTCCCCGCTCTACACACCCTGCTTGACTATCTCCCTCCGTCTCAAGCAGTGGAACATGTTTGCCCTAATTGTCGACTTTATTACACGTTTCGCCGTCTTATTAACGTTGCCACAACGTCAATCTTAGCCCGAGTCGGTTTCTTTTCCACTTGGCTTGGCATATTTGGAGGCCTGGTAATAAAGCATTTCTGCATGCTGTTTTTGATAGTGGGAGAAGCGAGCGTGTAGCTTTTTAACACATGTTCACTTTGAAAACAATAGCATTTTTTTGCATTTTGCATAATCTGAATATATTTTCTGGCTCGGGGTTTTGTTGAAAGTCAAGTTAATTGCTTCCTTTTTGTCTCTCTCATGAGTGAGAGAGTGTGTGTGAGTGTTAGGTGTTCACACAAACCACAATGTAGCTAACATATCAACTTCTACCAGATTTATCTCATGGCATGTCAGTAGGTGTGTTTGCACGCACGTGTTTACATGTGCACTAATAGAGTGTGTGTGTGTG
>NW_023339751.1:18774407-18778333 GCF_004916995.1 Morone saxatilis | reverse complement strand
TCACAGAATTTGTTTTAAAGTCAATAATTTGAAGTTTAATCAACTACTCCATATGAGTGTGGAGTGTGTTAGTTTTCTTTTAACTTTTCTTTAACAACAGATATTGTTTGGAGTTGAACTCTCTGTGCACCTCTTGAAGTTGCATGTGTTCATCAGCTGCTTTCACCCACTGTTCAATGCACTCTATTCAATTCATGTGACACATAACATCACCAGTAAGCAATACCCATCCAAGCTGAATACAAATTTTCTGTTTTTTCGACAGAATAACGCTGAGGAGTTGCGAGCAGAACGGCTGCGCAGAGCGACAGAAAGGTTACGTAGCCCAGTGGTCTTCAACAAGGATTCTGCAGTCAGGAAAACGCAGCTGAAGTCCTTCAGCCAGTATGTGGAGAGCAGGCCAGGTGGGGGACACTGCAACACAAACAAACACTTACCTGACTTTTCTCTGATCCTGTTTTCTTCTTACCAGTTGAATCAAGAATTCAACTCCAAGATATCAGCCGCCACAAATACAAAAACATAACATTTCCGCAGTTCCTAACACGTTTCAAGATTTCAAGCCAAACATGCAAACCATTTATACCTGCTGAATAAATCCCCAATCAGCAAAGAACCCTGTACATCCATAAAGAAAGTATGTTTTATGTGGAAAAATCGAAGTTATTCCTCAGTTAACTCACTAAAAGAATTGAAAGCTGACACTTAAGATGAGGACATCATTGCTTGTTTGACAGGCTTTCTCACTAATAGTCACAATAGCAATAGCAGCAACTTTAACAACAACAATAAAACTAGCAATAAGTCTTATGATAACAATTTATTTTTGTTATAGAAGAGCACTTAGGACTCTAAGTCTTAGGAGTCTGCTAACCACCTGGCACTATAAGCATGTTAAACCTTATGATAGACACATAACACAACCAAAATAAATCTCTCAACTCCTATGTTTATCTCACTGTGAATGCATCTACTTCCCTTTCACACTCCCTGTCCTTCATCCCTCCAGAGGTGAAGAGACAAAAGTCTGTTCCTGAGGATCTGAGGAGGGCTGAGGAGGATAGAGGTTCACCGACGGAGCTTGATATTCGCAGACCATTTGAAGAGGAGGTTTGTCATTTTTCTGCAACAACTAAAAGCAATTAAAAATCCAGCTGCCTGTAGAGTTAGTACTGTGATAGGCCCCAGTAATAACTCTTGCTCAGCCATGGTCACCAAGTTCGTTTATTTTGCCTGCAGCTTTAACTTTATAAAGCGTTTAAGGTGAGCTTGGCAAGGCAAAATAGGGGAGTAAGGGATTGACAGTGAGGTCGAAGGTTGTATCCCTTAATTACTTCTACTTGGCCTTTTTTTTTTCTGTTAGTCAGCTTTCTTTCTTTCTCTCCTGTCTTGTCTTAGATAAATCTATCACTGAGCTCTTCTTTCTGCTCCCTCTATACTTAAGTTTCCCTCCTCTCCACCTTGTCCACCTCTCTGCCTCTCACTTTCCCTCTCTCTACTGTCCTCTCTTCTGCACAAAGATGTCCAAGTATTGATCTAACAGACACCCATTTTAATTATAGCAATGTTAGATATCAGCTGCTCTGCCATTTAGAGGTGTGCGAGTGTGTCTGCAAAGAAACTGTGACTCCGTGTCCTTCAAGTGTACACACACACACACTCGCCCTCTTCTCTTACCCTGTGTTTGAAATTGTGCGTACAAAGAGTGTCTATAAGAATGCTATTATTTCAATGAGTGTGTGTGTGAGTGAGTGTGTGCCACTGGAGACCACGGGGTGAATCTCTCTTCCCAAGCAGCCCTCTCCTACCCTCGACCCTGCACCCTCCACCCCAGTCCCATGCGCACACACATACACACACACACCCACCTCCTCCCAGTGCCTGGGCCCCAGGGTTAATGGGTGTTCAACCTTTCCATTATCCCGATCAGCCAAGAATTACCTGCTGAATGATGTTTGCATTAATATAATATATATGGTAATTTCCCTCCTCTTAATTACGGCTGGGCCGAGCGCGGCAAGGGGAGTGGGCTGATCATGTGTAAAATTGATTTGCCAAGGAAAAATATGGTGATAGAGCGAGAACGCGCAAGGGGGAAGAGGGAGGGGGAAGAGAGGCTGCTTGGAATCAACACACACACAGACACAATGCACAAATCCCACGTGCACAGAGCCACACACTCAAACGCTGGAAAGAGTACAGGGGAAAAGTGCTGGCCTGGGTGGAATGGAAAAAAAAAAAAAACTTTCTCTCTCTCTCTCTCCTGCTCACTAGTTCTCTTTCCCATTAAGAAAAATGAAGTGCATCAGCAATAAAATGGAGATATTTTTTCGGATGCATCCTCAGTAGTGAATTTGAATAAACATTTCTCCTCACTCAGAGGAGTTTCTCCGGAGAATAGCAAGCAGTCAGGATACAGAGGTGAAGAGGGGTCAGAAATGAAGTGTGTATTAAGTGCATATGGTTATAGAGTGATGGGTGTGTGTGTGTGTGTGTGTGTGTGTGTGTGTCTGAATATCTATAGTGATTGAGTGGCTGCTGTTTGTGAGTATGAGCTAAATGTAAGGTTTGGTTGAAGAGACCATGGAGACATTTTAACCTGCAGGTGGGTTATGACTACACTGCAAAAATAAGTATTGTAGACTGAATACAAGTTTAAACAACTTGTTACATGATTTATGTCAAATCTTTTTGAGTAAAGCCTCTTCTACTGATGCAGATGTCTATCTAAATGTTCCTCTACTTCATTTAAATATTCAGAATAGGAAACCATTTAAATCATGTCATGTGACTCAGACACAGAAGTTGTAAATATTTTATTTAAATATATTTCAAATACATTTAGTGTTTTTAATTAAAATGTACAGGAACACTTGTAAATACCATATTAGGGTTGTCCACTATTGAAAAGTTAGCAGTTTAAGAAAGGCTAAAGCTCAGTGACTGAGGAATCTTATTACTGATTGAGCATTGGATGTCAACAGTATGAGATATAACTGCGCATACTCAAAGTGCCGTTAGGGATGTGAATGATTAATTGATCATCAATTAATGAACACAGTTGGGTGAACTGCATCAGTGTACTGTGAGAAAGCATGATTAGAGCCTTTGATGCAGGACCGACAGGAGTGCTTTTCTACACAACACTAGCAGCACAGTAAAGGTGTTACTTATCTTGATGGCATGTTGGAGGTTTGAGTCAATGCTTGTCAACTGCAGCTTTTCATCTAACCTGTTTATTGTGCCAAGTGCTCATTTTATCCTACCTTTGATTATCCTTCCTTCACTCAGCACATTTTTATAAACAAGGAGTTAAAATGAGTAGATCACACATTGGCCAATGATTATATGTGTTATCTTGATTGTTTGGAGTAAATAAAGATTTATATTAAAGTGTCTTCATTTACAGTCCTTTGATTTGGTATTTAAAGCTTTGTTGCTCTTTTCACTGTAAAGTTGCTCTGATGATATGTGAGAGGAATTTTAAAATGCCAAACAAAGTTCAGACAAAACATGAGCGCAGTTAATCATTAACTGTATTTATTATCTCTCATTTTGAGAATAAACTCTTCTCTCAAAAAATTCTGTTTTGTTTTATGTATGAAAGATTTGTGGACACACTGCTCATCTATTCATACATTTTCACTCTCCTCCTCCTTCTGTTTTATATCTTCTCTCTTTTCATTTCTTTTTCATTCTTCTCGCTTTTCTGTCCCTATTACCTTTTTGCTTCATTCCATCTCTGCATTTCTCTATTCTCCCTCATTCTGTCTCATCCCTCTCTTGTTCTTTTCTCTGTCTGTATTTAATTCTATATCGCGCTACTTTTCCCTTTTCTCTTATAACCATTCTCTCTCTCTCTTTCTTTCTCTCTCTCTCTCTCTCTCTCTCTCCCCCTCTCACTCTCACTCTCACTCACTCACACA
>NW_023339751.1:18765514-18774397 GCF_004916995.1 Morone saxatilis | reverse complement strand
CACACACACTCTCTCTCTCTGGTTGACAGAAGGCGTTCAAAGACACCAGTCAGTATGTGGTTGGGGAGCTGTCTGCACTGGAGAGCGAGCAGAGGCACATAGACGCCCGAGCAGCTCGCGTGGAGAAGAGGCTGCGCTATCTCATGGACACAGGTACCCCAAGCCCAATTACACTGGAAAAACTGTTTTGGCAAATTGAGCGTACGCACGCACATACACACGCATGTGCACTCAGGGAGTTTGTGTGTGTGTATTTATGTGTCTCTTGCGTGTTAGAAGAGGCTGCGCTATCTATGGACACAGTACCCCAAGCCCAGATTAACTGGAAAAAACTGTTTTGCAAATGAGCGTACGACAGCACATACACCCGCATGTGCACTCAGGAGGTTTGTTGTTTTTATTCATCGTGCATTTGTGTGAGAGAGAGATCTTGAACCCCCAAACGCCCCCCTCCCTCCCCTCTCAGTTGAATGTTGCACGACGGAGCGCTGGTGTGGATATGAAAGGAAGGGATGGGGGGGGTAAGGGAGGAGGTGGAGAAGGGAGGGAAAGGGTGGGTAGGGAGGGAGAGAGAGGGGGAGTGTGTCTCGGGGATGGGAGAAGAAGGGAGACCTCTCTGGGCTGGGGTGATAAGGGAGCCCTTCATGGGGGAAACGATAACTGGGTGCGATAGCGGAGCCCCAGCCGAAGTCTCTGCTGCAGCCGTTTGCCAGCCGCGGCCCCAGCCAGCCAGCCTCCACACTATTGAACAGTGCGCTCAGCCATGCACGGCTACACACATACACCCTCCTTCCCCTAGTACATATCTGGCCTTCATTGATATGCTGTATAAGGAAAGACGGGGGTGAGTTAAAGGGAGGAGAGAGGGAGAGGCAAAGAAATGTTAAAAAAAAAAAAAAAACACGAGGCAACACAACATGAGCACTGACACAGTTCACAAATCCACAACAGACACACACAAATGCTTACACACCCGCGCATACAAAGTGCAATCTGGTTTGGCGTAGGGAGCCAGATTCGGAAGGTTTTTATTTAAGATTTGGCCGGGGGTAAAGCCTTGTTAAGACATGAGACTGTGTGCCGAGCCAAAAGAGGGGCCTTGGCTCCGTTAAGTCCCTAACTGAAATTGGAGAATAGCATCCCATTTGTGATACTAAACCATCCCATTCCTTACCCAAGAATGCTGTTGGAAAAAAAAAACATGGTCTAGGAAGTGTAAAATTTTTATGTTTGCAAATGTTCTGAAAGTGTACTTACAGTATTTGCTGTAGTAATTTAGTAGCAGCTCTCATGCTTTTTCTGATATATCAGTGCCCACCTTGGTGGGTTTAGCTTCCAAAATCTTAAAAAAGCTACACCGGAAGGATAGAAGAGGAGGTTTTAGAAATGGAAACTGGGGTGGTGGGATTTGCGCTCACCTTCCCCATCCCATTTGGGTCGTGATATCGAGACTATCTCTCCTCCGTTTGTTGTGTTCGCTTTCCTCCTTTTCGCCTCCCTCCCTGCCTCCGTGCCCTCTTCCCCTGTCGGAGCGCATGCCATTGTGTCAATCTGAAGGGCTGTTTTTCCTTCTTCTTCTTCACCCACTGATAAACCAGCCGCTAGCCAGCAAGACGCCAGGTTATTTACTTCCAAACACCTTCAGCCATAAAGATTTCTCTTTATATAGTTATATAAATATATATATATACCTGCGGTCCCCTCCTGAAAAATATGATTCACTATAAAAGGAAGAGGGTGACAACAGGGAAGGCGAGGACAAAATAATAAAAGGATATCATGAAGAGAAATTCACCTTGGTTGCTTTTCACCCCCTTATAACATCAGTGGGGAATGAAATCGAGAAAATGTGGTTTCCACACATCAACACACTGACTACTGTGTGATACAGTACAATATATACGTGTGATACGGTTATATATCATAAAATATTTTGTGCCATGTTGAATCAGTGGTACTTACAGTTAGCCTATAAGGTCCTAACATGTTTATGCTGGGAAGGTCCAGCTTAACCGTGAGGCACCAGACTTAGACTTAGGACTCCATTACAAAATAGAAACATGCTCCCACACATTGGTACAGATTCTACACTGGCATTGCGTTGCAGCAAGGGGATAAAAGTTGCCATATGATGTTGACCACCTTTCTCACTTCCTGAAAGTGCATTTCAGTTTCCATATCTCATTTTGCAGCACTTATCCCAGAGACTCATCCAATAGGTTATGGATTGTGCCTTTAGGCCAAGGTCTGGAGGCATCAGAGCGAGATGCGCCAGTGACAGGTGGTAACTAAAGTAACCTTTATCACCTCAGCAACCGAGGTCACCTTTCTATAGGCTGTCATAGATGATAGATATTTTTCTCTGGACTCAGAATGTCTGATTGAAGCTGTGGCTGATTGGCTGTAAGCAAAACATCCAGTATTGATCCATCACATCTGACTGGTGCCTGTACTTTACTAGGGGACATAGTGAGAAGCAGCTACCAGAAAATGTTGATAATTTTTGAAGAACAGCCAATGTCCATAGGTCCTTTCCCTCATCTTATTAAATGTCCAAGGGTCTGTTTAAACACACAATGTTACTTTCTTGTGAGTCCCTATTATTATGATAAATTGGCTGTTAATCAGCCAAATGACAGTTCAGCAGAGCCAATCACCAAATTTACTAATTGTGAAATCCACTACCACTTTTTATCGACTGCCTCCACCATTCTTGTGTCTTTGTTAAGACTAAAAGACCAACATTTTCATCAAACTAATGCACCAAAACTACATTACTTACTGTCACATGAGACAGGTGTATTTCTGCTCAACTTCTAGGTTTTGACATCCTTGTGATGTTTTGTCTAGGGAACGTTTACTAAGCAAGTAGGTTTCTTCTTAATGAAACACTGTTTTACACATAAGCAAAAAGAACTACCTCTCACTCGATTTACCTTCAGCTATAATTTTAGTTTTCCTGATCCAGACTAAAGCATGTGTTTATGAAATGCCAAACATCTACAGACTTGAGACAGCAGTTGAGCTTTTGAGGTCAGGCTGGGGTTAGGCAATATTGGACATTTTGAAATTTCAAATACCACCGTACACCTTGTTCAGTAAAACACACTTAATTCTAACAGAAACAAAATAAAACTCACCAAAACTGTCTTGGTTAGTCTTTCCACTGTTCCAACAAACACCAACTCTGGTTTCTGACCGAGTTAAATGATACTTCTCCTGTCCGTGCCGTGTCTTTGTCATGCCCGGAGTCCCGGTCGGAGCCACTGTAAAGTACCTCAGTGCTGTATACCTTGTCCTCAAACTGGTCCAAGTAAACCCTTAATTCAATAAGTTAAATATGAAAATATGCTGGCTCTACATCTGTTTTTCCTCACTTATTAACAAGAGTCTGTCGCTGAGCAGCGGCTCTCGTGCAAAATAAAATGAGAAACGTTGCCAAAAAAAAAAGGTCCAAGCCAATAACCAATATTTTGTGCAATCACCCAACCCTGGAGCAGGCCTTTCTTAAGAAAAGCTTTGACAGAAATAAAATTGACACCACTTTCCACTATTAAGCTGGAGTTCAGATGTGATCTCAACAAAAGAATAGATAATGAGAAACTCAGTTAAAAAATTGAGACTTAAGAGGAGCTCGGGTTAGCACTAAGAAGTAGAGAAAATGGAAAATGGTGAAGAGAGGAAGTCATAGCCACTATTCATATGTTGAGAGATTTACAGATCTCTTCTTGAAACAAACTTCCTACTTCATTGACTATTCTCATATTAACAGTTATACATTTAGCCATCTGTTTAATAATGTGTATGTGTGTCTGTTATACTCAGAGCTATGTGTAGTTTGTTCATAGACACAGAGCAGCCTTTCTAAGCAGGGTGGATGTCATAGCAGTGCATATGATCATATGATTCAGACCTCTTGAGGTAAGTTTGGGTGAGCTCAGTGTGCAGTGGTGCTGTGGTAGCGCAGAGCGCTGCAGGACTGATGGTCAGATGTGAACAGACAGACCGACTGACCCATGACTGATTGTTCATCTCTCTGCTCCAGCAGCAGAAAGCCTGGGAAGATCCACTGTGCTCTGCTGGTCCTCAATATTCCCTTTGATATCACATGCTTTTGCTTTGTCATTCCCTCATTCTTTTTTGCCCCTGTTCTCTAAGTAAAGAGTTTTGTCGTTCTGCGTATATATACGTGTATAATGTTTGCCACAAGAAATGAAGTCTTTAATAATCTTAATTTTTTCATTCTACCTCTTTCAGTGCACTTTTTATTTTTTCCATATCAGTATTCTTTCTTCTTTTTATCATTCTTCGCCTTTTTCTCTCACTCTTTCTGTCTCAACCCGCTGCATCACTTCTTATTTGCTTCGTTCCTTTTTATCCCTGTGAATCTTTATTTCTGTCTCTCACCCCTGCCCTCCCTCCTTTTCCACACATCTCCTCTCCTCCCCCCTCTCTCCCCTGGTTTGGGCACAATGCAGCTTTCTGCAGCATTTTCTATTACGCCACGGCCCTCCCCAGATGAATCCCAAGTAATTGGGGTGGTTAATTTATTTACTCAGAGGCAGTTCACAGCACATTAAATAATAGAGATAATTGAACAAGAATTGTCAAGTGTCTTCTGATATCAGACACATTACAGGAGGGAGTGTGCATAAAACTCCATTTCTATGCCCCCATTGTTTATGGTAATTAAGTACACAGATTTATTCCTTGGTTGCCTTCCAAGCTTATGGCAAGCGCCATTGTTGTCTTCTATTAATATGTAATCAGTAAATAGTTTAATTTTCTAATCTGCGGTTGGAGAATTCACTTTCTAACAACTCTTAATTACTGCTGGGCTCTAATGAGTCTCGCCATGCCGACGCAGCCAGCCAATCAGAAGCCAAGCACAGGCCGGGGGGGAATTTGAATTCCTGCGGCGCCCCCCCTCGACTAATGAACTTGTTATTCTTGCACCACTGGGAGCACTGTCCTTCACACATGCAACATTAGGAGAACGTTCACCTCCTGCAACACACCAAATATTTATAGGAGTTTATTGATTTAAATGAGAAGAATATTAGTAAATTTCAACAGAAGCTGTCTGTTCATTATACATTGATTTTGATTATATTGTAATAATTAATGTTATTACATGGTTGTCTTTAAGGTATTGTATCAAACTTTTGTTTAAGTATCATATAACCTTTATACACAGTGCTCTAAGAAAAGAACCGCTTGCACAGATTGAATAGCTTGAACTTCAGTGGTGTCATTAATATGTGTTTTGTTACCATGCTAATTTTACAATTCATCATTACTGTCTTTCTACCAATTCATGTAGTGCTTCTGACCTTGGCATTGTAAGTTTTCTAAAGGTATTGTTATACAGAAAAATATATCAGACACTCCTTATTGAAAATGCAGCTTGAGGTATGAAGAAGCATTCAAATGCGTCATGTAGCCTTCGTAGAAAATCCCCTGGCCCCATCTCAACCACCCCCTACCTGGCCCCTGCACTTATTTACACACACCTCCCATTTCCAATAGCTATATAACCTGCAACAATGGACGCAATTATCCAAATAATGGCACTTAGCCGCACCGCAAAGCTGCCTCTCACCTACTGCGCATTTGATAAGAGATAAACAAGCAGAGAGAGGAGAGAATGAGTTTTAGCTCTCCCAGATTAACATATGTTTAAAAATTGCACTCGAAGCCGATAAGATTGACACAGGGTTTTTATGGCGTGCGCTCCTTTAATCTGCCTTTGTGTCTGCGAGTCGACGAGAGGAGAATGGCACAAGGAGGGATCCAGCAAGAGCTTAATGTACTTTACACATGCAGCCTATTCCCCTCAGTATCTGAGAAAGGGACAGACCGGACTGTCAATGCCTTCACGTTGGAACAGGCTGCTGGCCGTGACTTGGTGTGTGATTGTGTGGAGGATTGCAGAATGTGAACAGCTTCACCATCAACCTGTGGCTCTAAATCACAGTCATCCAAACTACATCTTGCAGGCACATTTTCATTTATCTAAGTGTATTGTTGTTTTTTTTGTATTTGCCATTATCCGGGATTAAGTGATTTAAGATCACTACTAGACACACACACACGTGCACACACTCTCTGTTTCTCTTCCTTCTTTTAAAGCTGTATTCCAGTGTTCACTACTTGTTGTCCTAACACTAATGGTGATGGTAATGGGGGTGCAGGCGTCATTGAGTGTGTTATGTTTTTATTTCCTTAGCATCAAGAGAGCCGGCCTCTCACTCTTTTTCCCATGCCTGTCGTCCTAATCCGGCATTGTGGCAGCATCAGCTTATAGTTTGACTAAAGATTTAAGCTGGCCTACGTGAGTGGCATAGGGACTCTCACACACACACACACACACACACACACACACACACATATAGTCGCATACACATCAAGCCCTGCTTGTCTTGTTGCGGCAACACAAACAGCGTGCGCAGCTTTAAGTATATTATCAGGACCAGTTCTTTCACAAACGTATTGCTGAAGAAGCTTAACATTAATTATTGTAACTTTGGGCAGATTACATCCGTGCCCGCCTTGTAAGCGCAGGCAGACTCATCTTGACCTCCTATACGAGAGCTTAAAGACACAAGAATGGCATTTTACCAACTTTAATGGGATAACCAGTCTAATCTTTCAGCACTGACTATAATACCCACCCAGTTCACAGACTGAAAGATGGAGGGAGAGAGGTTTTGGTGTTGGCTTTAATCAGTGTACGCTTTGTTTTTCAGGTGCTACATTGCTGTGTTTTGTTGGTGTAAAAAAATGTTGTTCGGTGCACTTTTGAAAATGAATCAAGTAACATTAAGCTTCAAACACAGCTCTCCTCTTGAATCTTTCACTAAAGGTAGGCTTGAAAATAAACCCAGGCTGTGTTGAAAGCTTGTCCACTGTGTAAATTGTGATTGAAATTGTTGAGCAGAGAGATTGTGACTATTGTTTATCCATAATCACAGACCCAATTCGTAAGCTAAGCTCATGGCAACTGACATAGACACAGCCAAGAGAAGATGCGTTCCTTTTTTAAGCCTTTGGTCATTTTCTTGTTGTTGTCAGGGTTACAAAAAGAGCACTCAATTTCAATCGAATGGTTTTGTATCAGACCACAGTGGAATGTGTTTGTGGTCATCTTGAATTCACTTCCTTAGCAAATGCACCGTTCTTCCCTATGGGGGAAAAAAGAAATCTAGGGATCACTCCTTTAAAACCCATTGCCTTTTTCTTGCCTTTGAGGGGACAAAACAAAGGATTTGAGCTTTTTTGTTTTGTGCAAAAATGTGTGTGACTCCAAGGTTCAGCTGGGTCAGAACACAGATTAACACCCCTCCCCACACACACACACACACACACACTCACATTCCCGCTCATGCCCTTAATCTCCTCGGCCATTTGAATGTTTGAGCAGCAAAACAATTTAATTAGTCAACTTGCAAGGACTCTGCACAAGCGACCAATGCTGAGCGCCTGCCTCTCCTGCGCTCCCCCCGCCCCCAGTCCAACAAAGTGACACCACCCTCATCTCCCAGATGTGCACCGCTTCTTTTTTTTCTTTCTTCCCCCTCTTCTTTTCTCCAGCTTGGTGTCAGCCTTTCATACATTCTTTAACAGTGGGGATGAAAGGGGGATTTTTAGGAAGATTAGGGAACGGGATCCTCTAGGCATTGTCTGAGAATCTTCAGATAAAACGAGCTGGGTGGATGGAGTCAACGGGAGGGAGGGAGTGAGTTTGTTAGGACGAAGGGGAAGGGGGTGTAGCTACTCGCCACATCCCAGAAGACGCGCAAGTTAGATTTCTTAAACTAGAGCGGGAATTATTGTGGGCTTCTTCTCATTTTCCTTTATTTTCGTCCCATATGTTTTTGTCTTTCTCTCTGATGATTTTGTCGCTGTTTTTATTTTAACTCTCTTAATATTTTTCCACACTTCCTCTGAATCAGTCAAAGTTGTACTGACTGGGCCAGGCACTCCTCTTTTGCTCAGCCTGCCAGCGATAGGGCTGATTAACATTTTCAGCAGAGGGGTGAGTGGGGGGGGGTTGTTGGAGAGAATTGGGAGGTGGACAATGGCCGCTTATGATAATCTGCTCTTTATTGGAGCATCCCGCCAGTGCTTTCATCAGCCGCCTCTCTGCCTGAGACCTCATGCAGCAGCCGGTCCAAAAATCCATGCTGCAAGCTGCCAAACACATCGTTACAGACACACGCATACAAACACAGGATATACACACATGCACTCAATAAACAAGTTACACTTTATCAAACACACTGAATATGTTCATACACACACCCACAGAGGGCATGTAGTGCACACTCAGCAACATACACACTTAAGCAGCACAGTGACGCACAAAAACAAACCAGAGCCACAGTGGTTTATTTTTGTTTGATTGTCTTGTTTTTGTGCTGAAGCTGAAAACCGTCTTTCATATAAATTTATCTTACATTTTTTGGTTTGCAGTGATAATTTAATCCACCTGTTTTGCTCCACCTCCATTTATATTATGTTGTTTGTTTGTTTATGTTAACTTTATCTTGCTTCCATCTCTTTGGAAATTAACATTTAAAATTTAAAAGAAAAATATTCCTGCATAGCTCAGATTCACTAGGGATATTGCTTTTTTTTTTTTTTTTAGAAAGTGGTTGATTATTATTTAGTTAACAAACTGCACCCCAACGACATAATTGAATTTCAACCTTGCAGTCAATTAATTAAGGCTTTCTTATGGTAACGGATGTGGTGGCACTCGACAATGCAGGTTAATGACAGAGGTTTGGCCAGTAATTACTCCATTCACTTGCTAACACAGCTGCTCGCCATGCTACCGTTGTCATCACCCCCCCCCCCCCCCCCCCCCCCCCCCCCCCC
>NW_023339751.1:18758082-18765414 GCF_004916995.1 Morone saxatilis | reverse complement strand
ATACACACTCCTCCCCATTTCCCATTGTAATGAGCACTCCAGGCTACAAATACCAACAGCTGTCTTTCCCAATACATTTCCATTTAAATATCTATTTAAACACAGCAATTTTGCATTTGTGTTTTGAATCAAAGCTTGAGCCATGGCCAGTGGCAGTAACAGCCTGTTGTTGGTGTCAGTTGTAATGTAATGCTGTGGGGGGATTTATTTGACACATTTACGAACACATTAGGGACGATGCAAATTGTATGACAGTATCCACATGCACACAAACCAACAATTTCCTATCCACCACTCTACACAGGTTTTGAACAGTGCACACAGTGAACAGTTCTCAGATTAAAATATTATTTAAATAATAAACTACCACGTTTTGTTTTAGAACTGAAGCCCGTCTAGCAAACCCTATACAAGAAGGCAGAAGCAAACCAAGGCCAGAGATTAACTAGATGAAACGATTGGAAAAAGGATGCAGCTGATTGTGTAACAGAGAGATATGAAGTGGACGAAACTACATGAATGCGTACACGAGACTGTCAAAACGCCAAGGAAGTGACTCAATGTTGTCTAAGCCACTCATTCAGGTCCACAGATTAATTCCATCAAGCAAAATTTCATCGTCTCACCTCCCTTCCTGCCTCTCTTGTCACAAAGGCGTGTTAATACTGACACCCCTCAAAATTCTTCGTCTCTATACATCTACCGCCCAGGGGGGTCCGAGCTCTCCCCTCCTCACTTCACTGACACACAACACACACATACTCACGCACACCTCCCCTCCCTTCCCTTCTTTTGCTAATGGAGCCAGCGGAGCACTTACTGCTAAAAAGATCTCAGCTGTTCTGGTCACAGAACTTCGGGGTGGGGCGGGGGCCTCCCTCAACCTGGGGTTATCAAGCTCTCTCTCACCACATGCTCACACTTTTCATTCAGAAATTCTCCTGCCCCAAATTCTCTCCTGCTGGCTATAATCTAACTCCCTTCAAAGTGATTGACCGTGGTGTGAGCGCAGTGTTTAAAGCTAAAATGACAGTGATTCTTATTAACCAAGGCACAACTTTAGAAATCATTGATATAACTAAGGCGCTTATTATAATAGATTTTTTTTCTTTACTTTATACCTAGTGCCATCAAATTGCCCTGAGTTTCTGGTACAATCAGAAACATGTTAATTGACAAGTAGCTTTCAAATACAAGAGGTATACGGCCTTGGCTTTTTGGTGCATTGTGGCTTTCCAACCTAACATAGATAAAGAAGAAAGAAAACAACACTGCAGAACCCCACACCGCTCATCCCACATATCTTAAAACATAGAACAAACATAAACCCATAAAAACGTTTTATATGCCTTCTCTGGGGGGTTAAAATAATAGCGAGCTCGTACCAGCTGACTCTTTCACAGGATGAATATGCAAAAAATACACACACCACCACACACAATAAGTATCAACGAAAAACATGCAATGGCTAAAAAATCATGTTGCTAACCAGTAATATTGATAAAACATCTATTCTGAGAAAACTAATAACCAACACACTACACACCAACTCAAACAACTACTACCATACCGAAACTATGTTTATTTTCATTAGCAAACAGTAAGGCAATCAATTAAACACAAGACCTCATGTACAACAGAAATCTATGCCCTACATAAAATAACCTAAAACGCCCCTGCCACATTTGAATCATGCAAAAAAAGACATTTGATCCTGCGCTCTCCGTGCAAAAATTCAGTTTTCTATTCCCCCTATATATACGCACTGTGTATCCCTACAAGCGATGTACAATCTGAGTCCGTGGTCTCGACTCACACACTACAGGATGTTCCTCGCTGATGTTTGTGTAAGCTTTCCACCAATTAACAACCATCACAGGTACCTATAGGTTTACATCAGCACCGCTAAAATACTCATCTGTTTCTTCCGCCTCCTAAAGCCCCCCCAAGATGTTCCACACCTCAGTGTGTGTTTAAACACATAACTCAGGGAACTAAACCCACTTGGTTCACCTCTTCTAGCTCACGCACGCAGCAGCGCCGCCGCGCGCCTACGCACACACTTTACCACCCGATGTCCATAACACCCTCCGCGCTTAGCACTTCTAGCCATGTGCGGCGCAGCACGCGACGCCAGGCTCACCGCGCCGCCGCACCCCGCGCCGGCGCCGTAAAGACCCCGGGCTCTTGTGAGATCAGCCCCCGCCCCCCCACGCACACACGAAGCAACACGTCTCCGCCCTTCTCCCACTCTGGCTCACACTCTACGCGCTCTATGCGACGCGGGCGCGGTTCACTTCAACTTGCTTTCAGGTTAGAAAAGATATTTTCTCTTTGATGCTGCATAAGACTATAGCTATCTGCTCATTTAATTCACGATGGATTCAGACACAAACCTCTCAACCGTGAAGCATTAAAGTTAAGTACGTATGCCTTATATCCATCTTATTTTGACATGCACTACCGTACATGAAAATGTCCAAGAAAACAAGTCTGATACTTTTTCTGGTCCATATACAGGCTCCATTTTTCATTTTCTTACTAAGGCGAGGAACCACAGTAGAACATATTTTGCCTTGAATTTATTTTAATTAGCTTTAGTGTCACAACACAGGCAAACACGTAACAAATCCTGCACTCAGACTTTAAAAATCCAGCAGACTGGCATTGTCACCGACCTTCTTCTTCAGGTGCTCCTGCTAGCTGTCTCGAATCTATGTGAAGAAAAAGAAAAAAAAACTCCCCCAGCGGCACACCAGCAGAGCCTCCAAGAGGAAGAAAACCGAACCCAGGGGCTACAAATACCATAGGTTTGGTTTAACTAACTCCCACAATATGGCGACTTGCGTGTCAAGACTAAAGATAGTGGGCAGGGGTGTGGTAGCGTGGATGGAGGGAGGGGGGGGGGCGGGGGATTACTCTGGCGTTTGCTCAGTCTCTTCTGCCTGGTGCCCTCTGTTTGTCAAAAAAGAAGAGAAAGATGGAGGGAAAAGAAACGACACGAGCACGAACAAAGCTTTAACGCGCACATTGAGAAGAGAGCCTCTAATCCATGCAAGCAAGGAGGAGAATCAGCCATTAATTTATCTGCCCACACAACACCACACAACACACCCCGCACACCACACACATACACATCTGTCACCTTTTCTGTTGTCTTTTTCAATTATTGATAACATTTCAGGAACATCATGTCCATGCCGGTCCTTGGAAGCCACCAAACCAAGGTCTGCCAAAATTTCGCTGAAGCTTTTCCGCTCGCTCCTGTCTTTTCCGCGTGGTGTGTCCACACCCCTCAGCTGTGTGTGGCTTTCAATTTAAATACCCCTGACTGAGGGAGCAATTTCTCAAGCCTTAGATTCAGGAGGGGGACAATGACTGGGCTATTCAATTGCTGATAAAACTGATGGGGCAGGTAATACCCCACAACCCAATGGGAATGTAGTGATGTGTGTATGGTGTGTGAGGAGCACGGTAACGGGGAGAGGTTCACATAACCATATACGAAATACCTCACTATTAGCTAATTAGAGTGATGTGTGTCTTTGCTATAACGAGTTGCTCTAAATGTCCATTGCACTCAACAACCGAGTAGGATATACATGTATATAAAAACCTGTTTTTGTTATTTAACTGATAAGATCACTCTAAAAGGAGTAAAATAACAAACTGTAAGCCAACAGTTTCAGTGCCCATGTTACAACATCACAGATTTCTAAACCAGCTACAAAACACCAGGTTCGTAACATGAAATTTAATTGTCCATACAATTTCCCCAGTCACCTTTAAAGTTATGTAAATACTGTTAACATAAACAAAACCATAAGGAGAAATGTGGGATGTGGAGTGTTTTGTCACACGAAGACACGTATCTACACATATTTATGTAAAGAGGTGCCGGCAATTCAGTTGACTTGATCATCTTTGTGACGTTTGTAATAAGGCAAGACTACCCTCTTTTAAACCACGCTTTAAACATTACAGCCGGCATCCGCTGCTATTTCACTAAACACAGCTCAGGCTACTTATTTCCCACAATTCCCCCCTTGTAACCTGAGGCTAAGAGGCACACCCCATCGAGAAGAAACAAAAACACTCAAACAGAAAAAACGTCAATCCTCTTTTTCTCACTAGTCCCTCCCTCTCTCTCCCTCTCCCACATTACACATACGAACTATTAGCAACTCTGCTGTTGGATACCCAATTTTTTGTTTTTTTACCTACAAAAAACATGTCAAACTTCAAGTCTCTGCCTTTAACTTGCCAATCATTAAAAAGATTAAATAATACACATTACATATCTTTTGTCATATTTAATCAACGTTGGAACTTCTTCAGTTTTAAATAGCCAGCACAGAAAATGGAGCGAATTTTGTCAACATATTCAGTATACTTTATGTAATCATATAGCGGAGCTCAAACAACCGCAGTACTAGCCAGGAACCGCTGCCATTAGTACTATCAAATGCCTTTTATGGCATCAATCAAATGTAAACGACTCAACCCTTAATGCTCCCATATCCTTCAGTACACAGTATTGGTTTTACGTGCATGACACAATATATTTATAAAATAATACAAATAATGTAAGGCAGTTTGCCTGCGAGTCCACAATAATGAAAGCTCCCAAATTCCCTTTAATACTGATACCCCTGACCATGGCTGTAGTGCTCGAGGTAAATGTGAATCAGCATCAAAGGCGGTTGTAACAGGTAGCTGAATAGTTTTTCCCACTGATCACCATTTGTGTTGAGTTTGGATGAAGAACCTCCTCCCACCCCCGCCTTCTTTTTGCTATACGAGCCTTAATAGAAGCCAGCCTCCAAAGGTCCAAGCAAGGCTCTCATTCTGCGAAGAATAGAAAAAGACCCCACCCAACCTCAGACCCTTAGCCATAGGCGCGAGGTCTCATCCCTCTCTCCTCTCCCCTTTCCCATCACCTTACTCTTGCCCAGGGCCAATAGGCCAGCACCGGCGCCTTTCCTGCTCCCCTATCACCCACTCCACCTTAATAATAAAAGAGAGCCCCCCTGTGCGAAAGGAGCTAGCATCGACGTGAAATCACCTGTTATAGAGATGGATGCCTCTTTTGCCTTTTGTATGAGATTAAGAAGGGATAGGGCTTTCACTCGCACTCCTTCCACTCTCTCACTCTTTGCCCCACACCACAGCACACCCTGGAGGGCCCGTTGAGTTGGAGTGAGACAGGCCGTCAAACCGAAGGCTTTGTTCCCTCTGTGTATGAAATCGTATAAATATTTAGGGTATCGCAGGTGAGGCTCCAATCAGGCATTTCAGAAAAAACACAGGATAATACACCAATATCTCTTTCATTCTGTTTGTACTTATTAATATAAGTGCCTGGCCTTGCAAACAAGCCTCGATTCTGCCCTCCTCCCTCATCTTCTCTCAATCCCACCACCCGACAGCACCAACGCCCTATCAGCCACTAGACAAGTGGGGGGTGCAACAAGAAAAGGGAAGGATGAATAATAGCCAAGTAATGAACACCGGGTGAGCAAATAAAGAGAAAAGTAATTAGAGAAATCAGTGTATAGCAAGCCCCCCCTGACTTTTCCCTTTTTCCAGCCCAACGCTAAGTTGGGGGGGACAGGTACAATCATCCTTATTTAGAGCCCTCCCAGCTTAAAACTGGTTCTGAGAGACGGCGCCGGATTTTGACCTAAAAGTAAAGCCCCGGCTGACAAGCACAAGAGTGTGATACAGCGCGACCTAATGGCTTATGGGAGTCGTCTCTAACAAGTCACTGCGAGCCGTCAGAATTTTTTTCCTTTTAAGTTCTACCTGACCGCCACTTCTGATTGTTTCTACTGTTCTGTATTTTGGTGTAGAAATCCCCCAATGGACAAAGAACTTGCGCTGTTTGATCATCGAGCAGCCGCTCTATGCTGTGTTTGTGGTCTCTCATCTTGATGCGCTTCCACTAGCTACTTGTTACTGTAAGTCATGATACATGTATTTCTGTGTTTGGTACGACTTGGGTCGGATGCTGTCAACCTTCCTTGTAATTAATAGTGGTGTTTTTCTGTTTCCTCGCTGCTTTTCGCCACAAGTCTGTATACGGACCACAGGGGCGGCCTCCTGGCTTAAACAGACAAGGCTGCCCTCCACCAGCATACGCCACCTCTTGAATAATGTCTTATGATTTCGTCAGCAAAAACACAATTTGATGGAGGGGGCGCGCGCCCGAGGGAGGAGGCGGGGGCGGCGTCTAGGAGGCGGGGCGGGGGAGGATTGATGTCTGCGTGACCTGAGTCACAGATTGCCCCGCAGCCAAAAATACTCCCCCACGAATCATGACCATTTGGTTTGTAACTCACCCCATATTTTCAGTCCCCTTTTATTGTAAAAGCTCAATTAAAAAGATGCAAAACAAACAGTAAGCTTACACTACCTAAACACCACACTTTATTAAGTAGTTAAAAGAGACCGACCGTGGCAGAAAGTTCGAAAGAAGGAAGCAGCTACGAGAGAGAGAGGAAGCCTGCGAAAATGACTTTTCATTATGCAACATACACTCTTCCACACCTCCTATACACGAAGCAACAGAAAGTAAAAGTGTGTGGTGTGTGTGTCTTTTGTGTGTGTGTACATATGAAAGACTCCGTAATAATCCGAACATTTCCATCTCCCAGAAGGAGTCTATTAATGTGAACCTCTGTTTGCCCCAACCGTGCTCCCTTAACCCTCTAAGGTGGCACCGGAATGAAGAGGTGTCTGAAGGTTTGTCCTAACTGTAGACCTCTGAAGGTCAAATGTGTTTGGCCCCAAGGGTTGTGTGTGATGTGTGTAGTGTGTGTGATTTCTTGTATACAAGAAGAGTTGGAGCAGAAAGAGAGCAAGGAGGCGTATGTGTGTTTCAAGGAGAAGATGAGAGGAGCAACCATATTAACAGGACCACAACCTATCCGTCTGTGTTTAAACTAATGCGTTCTGAACACAAATGTTCAAAACCAGTGACATGATAGGCCGCTGCAGTATGCAGCACCTCCCTCCTGCCATTAACACGAGGCTTTGAAAAGTCCTTACCTTACTGCTGTCCATAAAGTTCATCCCTCTCCTTCTGAAACAGAAGCCAATTCGAAATCAGGGCCATGAACAAAGCTAAAATTGTAGTGGACTTTTGAC
This sequence comes from Morone saxatilis, assembly GCF_004916995.1. NCBI lineage: Eukaryota > Metazoa > Chordata > Actinopteri > Moronidae > Morone > Morone saxatilis. Next base: position 18,758,265 of record NW_023339751.1, on the reverse strand, counting down.
TTATACTTAAGACAAATCACTCATAGATCACCATTAAACTTTGGTTAAACCGAAAAGAAAAAAATCCTAGATATAACGAGAACAGCAAAATAACTGATACCACAGAACATTAATCTTGCTGCTAACATTATCAAACAGTACCTCCCATTTAGAGAGAAACTGATGCCTGCCAATTAATTTCAC
>NW_023339751.1:18737508-18758057 GCF_004916995.1 Morone saxatilis | reverse complement strand
TTTTTTTGTTTGTTTTTTTACCAAAATATTTATTTATTGATATAGTAGTTTTGTTTTGACTGAGCCCTTAAGCAAACCTATGACAGGAAGGAGAGAAACAGGCAGAGAGTAAAGATGAAGATTGAAAGGATGCAGTGATTGTGTAACAGAGAGATATGAGTGGAGAAACTAATGAATTGCAGTACAGAGATGTAAGAAGGATGACTAATGTTGTTAGCACCATTACTGGTCCACAGATTAATTCATCAAGCAAATTCATCGTTCACCTCCCTTCTGCTTCTTGTCACAAGGCGTGTAATATGACACCCCTCAAATTTGTTCTAACATCTACCCCAGGGGGGGTCGAGCTCTCCCCTCCTCACTCTCACACACACAGACACACACACACACATACTCACGCACACCCTCCTCCTTCTTTTTGCTAATGGAGCAGGCGGAGCCACTTATGCTAAAAAGATTGCAGCTGTCTGTCAGCAGATTGTGGGGGGGGGGGCTCCTCCACTGGGGGTTATCACCGCTCTCTCTCACATGCTCACACTTTTTCATTCAGAAATTTCTCTGCCCCCTTCTCTCTGGCTGCTTTACCAATAAATCTAACTCCCTTAAAAGTGGATTGACCTGTGTGTGTGAGCCAGTGTTTAAAGCTAAATGACAGTGATTCTTATAACAAGGACATTTAGAAATCATTGTAAACTAAGGCTTATTATAATTTGAGATTTTTTTTTTACTTTATACTAGTGCCATCAAATTGCCTGAGTTTCTGTACCAATCAGAAACATGTTTATTGCCAAGTAGGCTTTCACATACAAGGTATATGCCTTGGCTTTTTGGTGCATTGTGGTTTCAATAAACGTAGAAAGAGAAAAGAAAAAACAAGCACTGCAGAAACCAAGAGTCATACATATAAAATAGAAAATAACAAATAAAAACGTTTATCTGTTTAAAATAATAGGAGCTGTACAGTGTTTACAGGATGGAATATGCAAAATATTGAATGTACAATTATTAATAAGTATGAAGAAAATGTGCAATGCAAAAATATGTGTTAATGTATTTGTACTAAAACAGTTATTGAGAAATATAAACATATATATATATAAATAGAAACTATTTTTATTTTTCATTTAGCAAAGTAAGCCAATCAATTTAAACACAAGACATCTGTACAAGAATTATGCCTACATAAAATAACCTAAAAGTGGCAACATTTGAATCATGAAAAAAGACATTTGATGCCTGCTCTCTGCAATTGTCAGTTTTTATTTCCCTAATATACCAGTGTGTATTCCCCTAAAGGATGTTAAATCTGAGTCGTGGTTCGCATCACAAACCCTACAGATGTATGCTGATGTTTGTGTTAAGCTGTCCCAATTAACACCATCAACAGGTACTAAGGTTTACACTAGCACTAAATCAACTCATGTTTCTCCGCCCCTCTAAGCCCCCCAAATGGTTCACACCTCAGTGTGTGTGTAAACACATACTCAGGGAACTAAACCACCTGGCTTAACCTTAGCTTAGCCCCACAGAGCCCTGGCTTATCTGCAAATTTCAACAGTGATTCCATAACACTGCTTTTAGCTCTGTAGCTGCATGTGGCAGAGAGGAAGGCCTCAGTGTTAAACACGGTTTTTGAGATACGCGTTGGCAGTAGAAACAAACATTTTTTTTGACTCTGTATATAGGGGTTAGGGTTGCTTTCAACCTTGCTTTCAGGTTAGAAAGATATTTTCTTTGATGTGTATAAGCTTATAGCTATGCTCAGTTTAATTACATGGGATTCAGACACAAACCCTTAACTGTGATGAGATTAAGTTTAAGTAGTAGTTCTTATATCCATTTCATTTGACATATAGTACATGAAAATGTCAAGAAACAAGTCGTATACTTTTTCCTGGTCCATATGTACGGCTCCATTCAGTATTTTGTTACTAAGGCAGAACAAGTAAAATTATTTTGTTGGAACTTATTTTAAGTTTAGTTTAGTGTTTTTGCAGCAATCAAAGCAAACAAGGTTACAAATTGCAGCTCAGACTTTAAGAAGAATCCAGCTAGATGGCATTGTAGACCCCCTTTTTCATGTGTCTCCTGCTAGCTGTACTGATTATGTGAAGAAAAAAGAAAAAAAAAACTCCCCCCAGCCTGGCCACACTCAAGCAGAGCAGTCAGAGGAGAAAACGAACCCAGGGCCTAACAAATACATGAAGGTTTGGTTTAACTAAATCCCACAGATAATGGCTACTGTGTCAAAGACTAAAGATAGTGGGAGGGGTGGTGGTAGCTGTGGATGGAGGGGAGGGGGGGGGATTACTCTGGCGTTTTGCATCAGTTGCTTTCTGCTGGGTGGCCCTGTTTGTCAAAAAAAGAAGGGAGAAATGGAGGGAAAGAGAGAAGGAGAGAAAAGCATTTAACGCGGCACATTGAGAAGAAGAGGGCTCTTAATGCCATCAAAGCAAGGGGAGAAATCAGCCATTAATTTATTCTGCCCACCACACACACACAAACACACACACACACACACATAAACCATGTACACCCCTTCTGTTGTTTTTTCCAATTATTGATAATTTCAGTAACATCTGGTCCATGCCGGTCTTGGAAGCCCACCAGAACCAAGGTTGACAAAATGTTACCGCTGAGCCCCTTCCCTCGCTCTGTCTTTTTGCGCGTGTGTTGTGCGCACACACCTTCAATGATTTGTGTGTGGATTGAATTATAGCCCTGACGTGAGGAGAAATTTTTCACCCTTAGATTCAGGAGGAGGGGCAGATGACTGGGCTATTCATTGGCTGATAAGAACTGATGGGGAGGTTAATAAGCTACACACCCAGGTCATCGCAGGCTTTTTACTGGGCTACAGAGGAGAATGGAGGACGATGATGAGCGTGTGGGTGTGGGTGTGTGTGTGTGTGTGTGTGTGTGTGTGTGGAGAGAGCACGTTGTAAGCGGGTGGAGTTAGGAGTGCATGTCTTCAGATATCTATACTTTGACATACCTTTAAAGGTCCCTCAAAGTTCTCTCTATCGCACTAAATTAGCTAAAATCTAAATTGTGTGTAGGAGAGAGTGAGTGTGTGTGCTTTGCTATAATCAGTTGTTAAATGTCCATTGCACTCAAAACTGAGTAGGATATTTATGTATACGTGTTTGTTTATTTACTGATAAATCACTTAAAATGAGTAAAATAACTGTAGCATAAGTTTCAGTGCCCATGTTACATCACAGATTTCATAAACCAGTACAAAAACCAGTTGTTAACATGAAAGTTTAATTGGTTCAACAATTTCCCAGTCACTTTAAAAGTTACGTAAGATACTGTAGGAGATGTGGGAGTGGTGGGAGTGTTTTGTCACAGAAGAAGATCTACATATTTATAAAGGAGGTGGAATTCAGTGTGACTTTTGATCATCTTTGTGGATTTGTATTAAGTACCTTACCTCTTTTAAACACGCTTTAACATTAAGCCTGGCATCGCTGTTATTCACTAACACAGCTCAGGCTACTTTTTTCCCCCACAATTCCCCTGTGTAACCTGAGGCTAGAGGCAAGCACCCCCACTGAGAAGAAGACAAAACACTCAAACAGAAAAACAGTCTAATCTCTTTTCTTCTCACTAGTCTCTTTCCCTCTCTCTCCCTCTCCCACATACACATACTGACTATTTAGCAATGCTGCTGTTGGATACCCAACTTTATACAAAAACATGTCAATACTTCAAGTCTCTGTCCTTAACTTGCAATCATTAAATAGATTCAAATAATGACACATGTAATTACTTTTGTCAAATTTAAATCAACGTTGGATTCTTCAGTTTTAAATAGCCAGCAGAGAAATGTGAGCGAATTTGTCAACATATTCAGTATATTTATGTAATCATATAGCTGAGCTCAAACAAACCGCAGTACTGCCAGGAACGTGCATAGTACTATAAATGCTTTTTATGGCATCAATCAAAATGTACACGACTCAACCTTAATTGCTCATTCCTTCAGTACACAGTATTGTTATTAACGTGCATCGATCAAGAATTAATTTTTGAGTATAAATAATACAAAATGAATGTAGAGCAGGTTATGCTGCGAGTCTCACAATAATGAAAGTCAGAATTCCCTTAATGACTGATACCTGACATGGCTGTAGTGGTGCTGAGGAGTAATGTGAATCAGCATCAAAGGGGTTTTAACAGGTGGAGCTGAAGATGTTTTCCCAGTGATCACCATTGGTGTTGAGGTGTTGGATTGAAGAATCTCTCCCACCTTCTGTTGTATCACTGGAGCTTAATAGAAGCCAGCCTCCAAAGGTCCAAGCAAAGGCTCTCATTCTGAAGAATAGAAAAAGACACCAAGCCAGACCCTAGCATGAGGTCTCTCCTCTCTCCTCTCCCCCTTCATACCTACTCTTGTCCCAGGGCTAATAGGCAGGCACCGGGCGCCTTTCCTGCTCCCTATCACCCACTCACCTTAATAATAAAAGAGAGCCCCCTGTGGAAAGGAGCTAGCATGAGCTGGTGAAGATCACGCTGTTAATAGGATGATGCCTTTTTGCCTTTTGTCATGAGATTATGAACAGGGATAGCCTCTCCTCACTGCTCCTCCACTCTTCTCTACTCTTCCCACACACAGCTACAGGCGTCCTGGAGGGCCCCGTTGAGTTGGAGTGGAGACAGGCGTAACCGAGGCTTTGTTCCTCTGCTTGTATTGTAAAAGACTCGCTAATGAAATACCTTTTAGGGGGTATCGGCAGGTGAGCTCCCCAATCAGGCATTTCAGCAAAAACACACACAGGCATCCATACACTCACATATTCTCCGTCTCCTCTCATCTGCCCCCTCTTGCTATATTAATTACCTGAAGTGCTCTGGCCTTGCAAAAAGCTCTCGATTCTGCCGCTCTCCTCCTTCTCTTCATCCAACACGACAGGCACAACGACCTAAGCTAGCCTAAAGTGGGGGGTGCAACAGAAAAGGGAGGATGATAATAGCAGTAATGAACACGGGTGACAATAATGAGAAAGGTAATTGAGAAATCGTGTATGGCAAGCCCCCTGATTTTCCTTTTTCAGCCCCAAGCTAAGTGGGGACAGGTTGAAAATCATCTTATTTAGAGCTCAGTTAAATGGTTCTGAGAGAGCGGGGATTTCTGACGCTAAAGCTAAAGCGAGCTGACAAGCACAGAGTGGTGATACAGCGACCTAATGGGTTAGGGAGTGTTTAAAGTCACTGTTCCCGTCATGATTTTTTTTTTCTTTTAATTTCTTATTGACTGCTCACTTTGATTGTTTTCTACTGTTCTGTATGTATGGGTGTGAGAAATCGCCCCCAAATGGATCAAAGACTTGCTGTTTGATCATCGAGCAGGTCTATGTGTGTTTGTGGTTATTGTGCTTTCATACTATGTTTACTGTAAGTCCATGATACATGTATTTTTGTGTTTGTGTGTACACTTGTGGACTGCTGTCTACCTTCCTTGTATGTATGTGTGTGTTTTTCTGTTTTCCTCCTGGCCTTCTCGCACAGTCTGTGATAGACACAGGGCGGTCTGGGCTTTAACAGACAGAGGCTGCCTCCACCAGCCCATAGTCTGCCACTCTCTGATAATGTTTATTGATTTGTAGCAAAAACACAATTTGATGGAGTGGGGCGAGGGAGGGAGGGGTTGAGGAGGGGGAGGATTGTGTTTGTGTGATTGTCACAGCTTTGGCCCGGCAGAAAAATACTCCAGAATTGACATTTGTTTTGTAATCTCACCCCAATTTCAGTCCTTTTTATTTAAAAGTCAATTAAAGGATCAAATACGTAAGTTTAACTCTTAAACACACATTTTATTTAAGTAGTTAAAATGAGACGGTGGAGAAAGTTGAAAGAGAAGAAGAGCTAACGAGAGAGAGAGGAAGCTGCGGAAATGATTTGTCTTATGCAAATACACTCTTCACACCTCTATACAAGCAACAGAAAGTAAGTGTGTGTGTGTGTGTGTGTGTGTGTGTGTGTGTACATAGTGAAGACTCGTAATATGAACATTTCATCTCCAGAGTGAGTCTATTATGTGAACTCTGTTTGCCCACCTCTCCTTAACCTCTAAGGTGGAGGAATGAGAGGTGTCTGGAGGTTGGTCTACTGTTAGCTCTGAGGTCAAATGTGTTTGCCCAAGGGTGTGTGTGTGTGTGTGTGTGTGTGTATTTCTGTATACATAGAAGAGTTGGCAGAAGAGAGCAAGGAGGCGTATGTGTGTTTAAGAGAGAGGAGGATGAGAGGAGGAAACATATTAACAGGACAAACCTATCGTCTGTGTTTAACATGGTCTCTGAACACAAATGTTCAAACAGTGACATGATAGGCGCTGCGTATGCACACTCTCCTGCTCATTAAACGAGGCTTTGGCAGTCCTACTTACTGCTGTCCATAGTTCATCTCTCCTTGAAACAGAGCTCATGATCAGGGCTGCATGATAACAGCTAAAATTGTAGTGGGACTTTTACTTTATATTACAAGCATCAGTATAGATACATTAACTTTTGGTTAAACTGAAAGAAAAAAAATACCTAGAATATACGAGACAAAAATATTTGATAACTAAGAAATTAAGTCTTTGTGCTACATTAGTAAATACCTTTAGAGAGAAACTGAATGCTGCCCCAATTACATTTTTATTTTTTATACCTAAACATAACCAAGAGCAGGACACAGGATGGAAACCCCAGCCTCCCCTTGCTTTGTATTTCCACCATCCACCTTGATCTTCCCTAAGACTTCCATCCAGCTCAAGAACATACCAATCACTTCCTTCACTTTAAAAACTTTGCAGTAAAACGTTATGTTTTCTCATAAACAGATTAGGCAATTAGATTAATTAGATTTTATTTGTTATTTTTAGAAGATAGATGTTGCAGTGTACCCAATCTTTTTTTTATGTTTACAGACTAGGATATTATGTGCAGTAGATGTCAAATTTTACTTTAGTAATGTTTAGGTTTTATCATCATTACCAGCATCAGACAAGCACTCAAGGTAATGGAGATACAGAAGGACAGCATATACTGATCAGCCTGGTGGTCATAATGTTCTGCAGCCCCAAACACAACAAACTGCGATGCACCTTCTCTACCTTTTCTATCAGAACCAGAACCTCAATATACACCGATCAGCCATAACATTATGACCGATCGGTGTATATTGAGGCTGTGCTTTGATTTCACTGACTCATGATCAGTTTACAGTGGCCAGTATGGGCTGAATTTTGAAAACACGCAAGGGGCCTAACTGGTGCTGAACCATACCAATGTGGCAGGTGAGCTTTTTGTAATCTCAGGACAATTTTATTTAATAAACCAATTAACACCTCGACAGTTGTTAATTTCAAATCTTTTTGGTCTCAGTGATTTATTTTTATTGGGCTAATGGACTGGCTAATATTTTAACATTGAACCCAGGCTGATTTCCTGTGATTATTGATTATTGATTATGAAAACCAAAATTGTTACTCAAGATCATACATGAATAATTCAGCTGCTCTGCATGTTTCTTTTCGTATCATCATACTGACTTAAAGATAGACCTCCGCCATTAATACACTTAGTTATGGAAAAGACCCAATTCATCCCTCTGCCCCCAGAACTCTGTCACACCCCACTCCTGCTTCTCTTGCTCTCTCCCTACCTCCGCCTCTTTTGTAAGTTGTAAAGCAAGCAGTGGTTGACAAATGACACCGGTGGAAAAGGCAGTCATTGTGCCTCAATGTGAGAGGAGGTTTTTTTCTTTCTTTCTTTTTTTCTTATTTTACTTTTCTCCTTTTTCTATCCGGGGGGAGGGAGGGAAAGAGGTGAGTGTGAATCGGTTAATGTGTTCCATTCACCAGACATTATACACAGGTTCAATAAAGCAGGAATCTGCTCTATACGCTGGGACCATTGTGCCATTGAGGGCGGCTAAAAAGGCCTCGAACAAGCCTCCCTGGAAAAAAATAGCCCTCAGCACCACTCCAGTGGAGAGCAGAATAGAATAGGAGAGAGCAGGAGAACTCACATATGCAATGTAGAGAAGATGTAGTAGTAGAAGTAGAGGTGGAGGAGGTTGATTCTTACACATATCACAAGTGTTGTAATGTTGCTGAGTTGTGAATCACAACAACTGTTGCACTCGGTGTACTAGAGTGTAACATTTGAAGAATTGCAAAAAAAAAAAGGAGGAAGCTGTCAAATGTGATGATTAGATTTATTTATAACTGAAAATCTTCTCCAGCATGAAAGAAACGCCACTACTGCAGGCTTTAGATTATCTTTAATGGCGAAAGCTGAATTTGAGAGCGCCCTAACCTTTCTTTCTTACAAGCTACATTCTCAGTATCTCCGTGTCTCCTTTCTAACAAGACACTCCTCTGCTCACATTAATTAAATCAAGTCTTCAGTAGGCTACTTACGCACAATTCCCCCCCTCCGGTCCTCGCCACAGACCTCTCTGATTAGGCCGGCCCCTGTCATGCATATTCACATCGCTGCAATGACAGCCTTTTAACGAGCTCTTACCTAATCACAGGAAACAATGTTCATCCTGTTCTTTTTATTCCTCCTTTTCTCATTTCCTTTCATGCGTCTTTGCCTTTCATCTTCCCTGATCCCCGCTGATATCAGACGGGCTTGATGGTCGGATGGAGAGAACGATGGGAGAGGCACAAGTGCGGCTCGTCCCTAAATAAACTGCAATTCAGAAAGTGACTTGAACACAGAAGAGAAGTTCAGTTCTATCTCCTCCCTTTCCCTCCTCCTCTTCTCCTTCTTTCTCCTCCTCCTCCCCGCCTTTATACATGTACGATAGACAAATTGGATTAGCAGCTATTGGATTAAATTGGCAAAATGGTTGGATAAGAAATGAGATGAACGTGCTGTGATCACAGCTTTTAATGTTTTTCTCTTTCCGTCTCATCCATTTTCCCCTTTATCCAAGCTGCTGCCTTCAAGGAACAGAGAGAAGTTTTGCTAGTAAAGACAAGTGTAGGATTTCCTGCTTATCTAGTTACCACATTTCATATTGTTTAAACTAATACAAGTAGTCTGTAAGTGGCCTGGTGGTCTAACGGTCAAAAGGCTGTTCCATAACCAGAAGGTCAAAGTATTGACCCATGTGACTCAAAGCAATTAGTCAATTTATCGATTAGTTGAATGACAGAAAATAAATTAACTACAAATGTTTTAATCAGTTAATCTTTTAAGTAATTTGTTGAGCAAAAATGTCAAATGTGAGGAGTTTCTTCTTATCTCTGGTTGATAGAATTGTAAATTAAACAACTTTGGGTTTTGGTTGCTCAGACAAAAGCAGCAGCATTTAAAGACATTGCCTTGGTGTCTCGGAAATTGTGAGGGTCATTTTTGCCACTTTTTGATGAAAAGATTAATTAAACACGTTATTGACAGTGAACTTTTATTTCTGATTCGGGAAAAAAAAAAAAAAAAGTAATTTCCCCACGGGGATTATTAAAGTATTTCTGATTCTGATTCTGATTCTGAACTGACAATGAAAATCATCATTGATTGCAGCCTTACTGCAGCAGTGCACCATCAGTGGCTGCTTTAATCACCAAGGAACAATAAAGTGTGCATACTTAAGACAATTAAATTAGTGTTGGCGTCAAACTGTGTCTATAAACTGAGGCTCTGTACCTGCTCTGTAGATTCCCATGTCCTTTACAAACTCCTGTGTGAAATATGAGAAATAAGTTGTACCCAATTACATAAATATAACATACAAAACAAATCTTATCTTATTTCTGGTTGTATGTCTGGCATGCTTAGCAAATTAAAAGTCAATTGAAAATACAGTCAAATGAATGAGTATTTACTCACTGAAACTACTCCTTGCATGCATTTAGTGAGACCTAGCATAGTAACATTACACACTTAATTAAAAACCAGCACAGGCCAGCAGCAGCAGCAGTTTGACCACCTCAGGGTGGGTTTCATTATTCCTATCTACACTGAATGGAACAGGGGCCAAGATAGCTATCTTAATCTTATTTGGCTATAGAGGCTCACTCTGTCTTTTCACCCCATCGTTCCTTCTTTCTCTTTCTCTCACTCTCTGTCTCTCCCATGGATGCATACAAACACAGATTGACCCTTTCTAACCAGCCTTTCTTTATACCTGAAGGATGACAGTCCCCCTCCACATATGGCAGTTTGTGTCATTGTATTCTCAGTTCTGTGAGTGAGACAGAGAGAGATTGAAACAAGAGAAGAGGGAGACAGGCAATCAGATAGAGGGGTTGTCGGGATGTGTGTATCAGTTGTATCTTGGCTGTGTGTGTGTATATGTGTGTCTCAGTCGATTGTATCTTCAGTGTTTCTCACCATCGCAGCCACATTGATAGCTGAGGTAACACCAAACATGATATTAATGACGATAAAGTTACTGTAGGTAGGGAAACCCTGTGTATCTCCATCAGACATATTTCACTAATCCTTTGATGTCCTGATCAAACATTGTACCAAAGCCAAACTTACTGCTTCAGTCTCCACAGATTTTGGCCTGTTTTAGCTCTGCCCTGCTCTGTGTTGAGCACTGAGAAATGGCGTGTAAGGCAAGCAGCAAGACCCAGAATGCAACCTGCCAAACTGCCAGATGCTTTGATCCAAGATGGCCCCCTGAGAGCCAGCATGGATCCACAGATTCTCAGAGCCAAGGCTGGATTCACAGACACAGTGTCAGTGGTGCTTGCCAGGGATATTTACACCATTTGTCTTCATACAACACAACGTTCACCAGTTTTTTTTCCCTCTGTTGTTGTCACTCTTAACATATGCCATTTGGTGGGCGAGCTCATCACAGTACAGCCAGTGGATACATTTTTAGACAAAGGGTTGTCTCAGTGGGAATCAAACCCCCAACCCTGCATTAGAGCCCTAATTTATGGATTGAGCAACAGAGTGCAGCTCTTAGTAATCGTCTACATATATAACACTGAAACAGCCACTAACTAATTTTACCTAAAAAAAAAGTATGTAAATAAATTAATAAAACCTCAAAGGAGAGAATTATCTATTATGAAAATATTTAATAAACTAAAAAATAAACTTTTTACTCTACCAAAATGTATTTTGTGAATACCAAAAAAACACAATAAGAAAATAATTGCAACGTTCTCCACCATCTGATGAGCAGGTTCTCATCTTTGCAGTTGTCCACTGTAAGATGTGTCTTGTATTTATCAATGGGTATGAAAGGATTGTAGTTCCCATACATAAATGGCAGACCCAGTTAATGTTACTCAACTGAAACAGTAAACGCTGCAGACACACCTCCGTCTCTTAAAGAGTCAGGTAGTATCTGGAGGTCAGAGTTCAACTCTAGAGAGGTTGAGTGAAAGGAGGAGGTTGCTGAGCAGCTGTCCTGTACCACTCGTCCTCCCTACATCTCTCCATCCCCTCTTTTCTTTCTCTGCTTTCAAAGCGCTCACCTGCTTGCCCTTATTCCCTGCTTCACTCCCTTCCTCCTTCAGTCATCCCACGTCCCCTCAACATTCACTGCTTTCCCCTCATCTCTCCTTTCTCCTTCCTTCTTCCATTTCTTTCCTCTTTTTTTCCTTCCTGCTCTACTTTATCCTACCTCCCCTACCTTTACCCTGACCTCCCTGCCTTTCTCTCTTCGCTCTCCTCCTTTCCTTTCTCTCCCTCCCTTCGCCTCCCCTCCCTCCTTTCATAAAATGCGGCTGGTGGTTGGCTGGTAGCTGCTGGCTGGCTAGCGGTGGGGGATATAGCTTTATAATCCCTCCTCGTCTTCCAACCCGCCTCGCCACAATGTCACAGGAGCTTAATATTTGCCATTATTATTTGCTTGTTTTATTTGACTTCGAGGCAGCACAATGACCTGTCAGGGCCGGCTTTATCCCCCCTCCGAGTGTCGTCCGTTTCAAAGTTGACTACAGTAATCCACGAGCCCCCGATTCCGCTAAATCCTGAAGCTTTCTTTCATTCGCTCGTTCTTTTTTTTCTCTCTCTCTCGCTCCCCCCTCCCCGCTCCACCCTCCTAAATGAAATTACATACATCTGCTGGCTCAGAGTATCACAAATGTCCACACACTCACCGGTGTCCGCGCACACATCCACGCGCCTGCCTTTTGTCGTGAATGACGCAGCGGCCCAGTACTCCCTCTTCTCTGCAGTGAGTGGTGGTGTGTGTGTTTGATGGAACAAGACACATTTCTCTGGGATTTATCTTCTCCTGAGCAGCTGAATCTGTCATATATGCACAGATTGTGATCATTTTCAGGTGCCCATAAAGCACTAAACCTATTGTCTTTATGTCTATATTGTATTGAAGGTGTTATACAATAAGTCATACAGTAGAAAGTAGTAGTATAGTGAGCTTGATGTTTGACTCTATCAAAAATGAGCGCAAATGAAAGAAATGTCAAATTCCTGTTCAAGTAAGAAAAAATAGATCAGAACTTCAGGAAAACATGTTGTTCTTCCACTGTACAGCACACCAGTGCCGGTCTTGTTATTCGGAGGACCCTCAATTAATAAATAAGTGGTATGAAATGTCTTCTTAGTGTTAATTCTGTTATGATGCCTGTCGTAGCTTCCCAGCTATTAAACCTCCCTCTTGAGAAAGGGAGAAAAAAACAGCGAGAGATAATAACATAAGCCCTAAGAAGATCTTTCATCTCGCGTCCTCTGTTTTCATCCATTTCTTCTCTTCACAGACGTACTAAGTGTCAGATTAATGCTGCTGTCGCTGTTTAAATGGCCTCCAGTGCCACAAAGCTTCTAGACATAAACAGTGCGAAGTGAACTGACCACAGCAGAGTTTATTTACACTGACGGAGAGAAAGAAAGAAAGAAAAAAACATATATGAAAACAAAACTTATATTAATTTAATAGTATTTTATAATAATCTATGTCGGCTTTAACACACATGGACACATAGTCCATCCTGTAATTTACTGTAATTTATTTTGTATTTATCTGGAAAGACTCCTCCCTCCAACAATTACATATAATCACATATGTCAGTTTTAGATTCTGTAATTATTTGTTGTAGTAGAATATTTTTCTTAGGGCAATAATGAAACGTGTTAATTCATTTAAAGGCCCAGTTCTGTCTCATTAGCTACATAAATGTGGTATAAATTCATATAGAAATTCAAGATTTTGTCGTAATGATACCAAACCAGCTTTTTTGTGTTTGTCTCCAGGTTGGAGATTCAAATTAACAGCTTATTGTCCTGCTGTTTAACAACCTCAGTAATATAAAAATGTATTTATCCTCACCAGAAAACTTTAATAACTTTAATAGGTTATAATTATTATTATAATAATAAATTTAGCTTGGTAGTCTCTACATTGAAAGGCATGTAAATCAAACTTTAAGTGATAACATGTTCCAGATCACATGCAAAACTGTTGTTAAATAACCCCTTAATAATTGGTCTTCAAATCACTAAAACTACAATCTAAATGATTATTTTATAAATATATTAAATATTTTTATCAGGATCACCTGATTTCATGAAACTGAGGCCTCGAACAGAAGCCCAGCTGTTGTCAAACACACAGATCCTCCTCTTTATTCTTTATTCCAGACTGACCGATGTTTGCTGTTATATGGCTAGCATTTGAAGGTTTCCAGTCACTGTATCAGTTGTGCGCATCCTATTGTACCCTGTAGTAAGTTACAGCATAGAGCTTTAGCCCCAGGCGTGGGCGAAGCTTACATTAGCCATGCATCTGAGCCTTGCTAGCTCTCCATGTGTTGAGCAGGTATTACACGAAGCGTCAGAGAGTACCAGAGACGTGTTTTTTTGAAGGCCTGCTGAGTGATTGGTGGGATATGTATTGCCCTACAGTGAGAGGCTCTACTCTGTAAAGGCGCTCGACGGTAATCGCTGAGTTAATCCCGCCCCGGTTGAAGCCGTATTGACGTTGTGAAGACATGGTGTGAAGTATGTGAATGATTACACAAGGAACATAAGCAAGCAGTGTATTTACACACACACACACACACACACACACACACACACATACAGTAAATATCTGGTGGACATACTGACTCTGCAGTGGCAAATAGACTTAACGGAGTCGTTTATCTGCATCATCTCTTTCATGTGTATACTGTACATTTGTACACACTATGCTCTAATTTAGTTGTTTACAAAGGGTGGTAGAAAGTGACCTTTTATCTATTAGGCCGATTTTACTGTAACTGATGTTACTCCTCCTAACAGCTACTTTTATGGCTTTAAGAGTGGAGGGACCTGAGGAATAAATATTAACAGCTTCTGATATTATTTATAAATGGTATACTATCATGTGTGTAACTCTGTGTGTTTGTGCTGTTTTTTCAGGCAACAACAAGGAGGAAGAGGAGGCCATGATGCAGGAGTGGTTCATGTTGGTCAACAAGAAGAATGCACTCATCAGGAGACAGAACCAGCTCTCTCTGCTGTATGTATCCTAGGGACTAACTGTTTTACTGTACCATAATCTGTTTACATTTGCCTTATCTTACTGTTTAACCAGTGACCTTAACATGTAGGTCATTTTATACTAATTAACACTGCACCCACTATCCATTTTCAAGAACTCCTTTAATTATTTAAAATGTATTTTTACAGGATTTTTCTGTTTTATTTTAATTCTTAACTACTATAAGCTACTGATAGAAAGCCATTTGCATCTGTTTGTTTTCCTATATTTTCCGTGCACTGAGAAGCATTAAAAACCCACACACTTCTGTTCAAGCATTAGATCAAACTCGTTGAAGCCACACGGGGTGGGAGTGTGCTCTCCACTCCATTCACCCCCTCTGTCTATCCGCTCATTGATTTACATGTGGACGGATATGAAATCAATAGAAACGTGGCGATCGTCACTCTATCGCTAGTCTCTTTGTATGTGGTCAGCTGCGACAGGTGGAGACACACACATACACGCTGCCTTTTTTTCTTTATTCGCGGCTGTTGGGATTTCAAAGTGTGCAAGTGGAGGAGAGATTGAAGTATTCATAATCACATTATATCGTGGGAAAGGGGAGGCTTTTAAAGTGGCCAATTGACAGAAGGGCTGATTATTAGCCCTTTCTGTTCTCTCTTTGTGGAGGCGAAGAGAAAAGGCTCCTGTGAAGGACAAATTCTATTAGGGACCGAATAAGCTCATTTTTTAATATGGCTGAAAGAGGAAAGAATTCAATTTGTGCTGCATACACACACGGACACACCACATATACCCATGCATACACACATGTAGACCACACACACTCATGGCATGTCCATAGATACACGTACATGTCTTTGTCTTTTTCATTTTCCTTCTCCTTTATTCCTCACGTCATTCTGTCTGTTATGTATTTTCACCACCTTTCCTTTCTCTGTATGTTCTCTTTTTGTTTCCTCACACACAAACACACACACACGCATTCACCCAGGGCTGTGTGAGTGCAGTATGTGTATCAGTTATGTGCAGTAGATTAATGCGAAGCTGGAGAAGGTTCAGGCGAGTAGCTGAATCAATGTTTATTGCAGGTTTCTTTAAGTGCTTAATGATTTAGTCATTAACATATTGATGAACTTTGTTGTGTGTGTGTTGTTTTTTTTCTCTCTCTCTCGTTCTAACTTGCCACAGGGAGAAAGAGCATGATCTGGAGAGACGCTTCGAACTGCTGAACAGAGAGCTGAGAGCAATGTTGGCCATCGAGGGTAAGATACACACACAAGTACACACTCTGGAGGTCTTGGGATTTAATATGGTGTCTGCAGGTATCAGACAGTAGAGATGTGTCATGTCTCTGCTCTGTTTAACGTCACAACAAAATCTTACTTGTACATTTTCTCTTAACTTCACTACCAAATAGTTCCATTTAAATTTATGAACAATTTAAAATAATCTACTGGATTATGATACTGTTTGCAAAAGTGAAGCAGAATAACCAACAATATGTCATGGAGTCAGTTTTCATAATGTAGTTGGCGTTGCATTGTGCTCTCCCAGTGGCTGGCTGGGTCACTAATTTAACAGTCAGATCAAATTTTTTCGAGTAGAACATCTGATAATGGCTACTAGAGATGACAAACTGCAACACTTGAAGTTAATTTTCCATTTCCTGGTGATAAAGGGAAGGTTAAATCTACTGTCATAGTTGTTTGAGTTCTAGTAAAGTGATTCATCTTTCTCCACCTCTATTGTTTTCACGAGTCTGTGTTATGTTTTGTCCAGCTGTTGACCAGCCTTCATTGAGAGCCTAAAGCAGGATGATTTGAATTCTGCGTTGGCTTCTTGATGAGGATTAAGATGCGAGTTTGCGAGGGATTTCACTCCCTGATACTTGATCAATGCTATCTGTTTCCTAGCTAGACCCCGACCAGCCAATGCCTGATTTGAAATCCAGCCGCAGCCACATCGAGAGACGGTTTGCGAGAAAAAAAAAGAGAAAAAAGCAGTTATATTATTGAAAGCTTGTTAACTATACCGCAGCCAGAAAAGCAGCCATTGTGTCGTATCAAAGTTGTCAGGGGGCCAGGGAAGTTTAATCCCCTTCGACGGCGTCCTCTTTGGCAAAATGAACCTTTTGCCAATCAATGCTAATTGATTTTGCTATTCGACATTGACCACCACCACCCCTTTCCCCAACCCCCTACCCCCCCTCTTTCTCCTCACAGCCTTCGGACACCCATTGTAATTTCAGCGGGCACCTGATAAGGTACCTGGTCCATAATAAATCAATTGTAATTAGCAAGAAAGGAGGGGGGGGGGGCAGGCAGGAGGGAGCAGACAAGCGTAGCCAAGCAGGAGCGGCAGACGGTGCCAGGCTGCCTGCGTCCAGGTTGATTTCCTCTGTCTTCGCCCGGCCATTTTATTTATTTATATTTATTGAGCTGCAGTGTGTCCACAGCTTGAGTCAAATGGGAGGATTTCTGTTTTTCTGGTTCATATGGCAGTTTGTGTGTGTGTCAGTGAGTTTGCTTTCACTGTGTGTGTGTGTGTGTGTCTGTTTTATTATTTTTTATTTTACTGAGCTGAAATGTGTGAAAGTCTGCTTTTGTCTTTTTGTGGCGTGTGTGGTGGGGGGGAGGGGGTTAACCTTTGCTTCTGTAAGTGCATATTTCTTTATATATTGGACCTATATAATGTGGCTGTGTGTGTGTGTGGAAGTGAGAGAGTGTTTCTCAACCGGGGAACGTGTTTGGGTGCATGAACCTAATCAAGGTGTGAGTAGGAGGCAATTGGCCCGGCTTGATTTGATACCTGTTTGATTTATTCACTAATCAGAACCAATCAAGCTCCAGCTTCGGCTCAGCGGGGCGATCACGGCTCACCTTCCCAGCACTGAGACGCTCAGTTTTCAACTACTTCAAACTTAATGCACTTTGCCTGGGTTTCCAACACTGTGGGTATTTTTGTCATGAGCCACTCATGGAGATTTACAGTGATTTTTAGAAGAGTTAAGAGGATTTTAATCCGGTTTGCATCCTGCATAAGTACGCTTTATAGCCAAAATTACTGCCAACACTGGCTATAAATGGTGTATTGCTTCTTTAATACGCCACTATTATAAAATTAGGATGTACAGTCATTTTTTTCAGGTATATATGGGTACTAATTTTCTTCATATTGGTAGCAGTTTGGTTGCTATGAAACTCATAAGTAGCAGTGTTTAGTAATTTACGATTTCATTTATTTATTAACTATTGTCCGGTTAAAGAATTGTTATCACATATTCTCAGTGGTTTACGTCATCGAGCCAATCATAACAACTGAACATTACAGTATTCAAAATAACTGTTTACTGTTAACAATTTAAATTAAATGTACAGGTGAGGACTATTCACTCTATATTGTAATGTGTGGATAAAATTGTATCTCCTAACATCCGTATAATAACAATAGCATTTAATTTAAGACTGAAAATTGGAGAAACCAGAACATTCAGAATAGGTAAAGTGCTCGACATCATGTCATAACAGCTTAAAAGTTTACTCCAGTGATTTAATATTGTACCACTTTTGAGAGAAAATAAAGAATGACCAGAATTGAGGCAGCAGAAGCGGGGATATCCTGACTTTTAGCCCCAGCAATGAGTCACACTGAGAAAAAAAACCCCATTAGATCCTACACCTCCCATTATGCAACTTGATAACGTCTTTCATTAGACACTTCCTGCCAGACAAACTCCCACATCTTTCCAACTCCACACCTCCAGTTTGTAACACGGTCTCAAGCCGAAACTGAGATAAGATGGGGTCATTTGCTCGGACTTGACAAAGCTCTTCCACAGCCACAGATGACATTTAACAGTTTTTACAGGCTGAACTAGATCTCTGAACTTCATGTGTAAAATCTGAGTAGTTTCATCATATCGGAGCCCATTCTTTGCACTATTTGTGGCCAGAATTTTTATTTGCATTCTGTAATTGCCTCTCTATAAAGCAGTTTTAATTGTTACTGGCAGAGTCTGCCTTTCCTGTGCAGGATTCAAGTGGCTACAGGTGTCATTAAAGCAAGCAGGACTGAAAGTCCCAACTAAGGACTTTAATTCTGTGTTTTCATTGTTGTTGAGATTCCAATACGGGTCGCTGGCAGGTATTAAGGACATAGAAATATCCAATCTTCTCACTGATGTTTGTTTATGTAGCTCATATAGAGGCTTCAGTATTAATTAGTTTCATAACCGGTTAAAAAATCCTTGCAGTAACCTCAAGTTACCATAACATCTATCAAGTTAATAGTTAAATATACATTATTTTTAGCTCCATGTTCCTTTGGACGGTCCATCACAGTGCATGTAATTTCCAATAAGCCAGCAGGGAATTTCTTTCATCCAACATTGAATAGACTGTTGCTGTACAAGCCATGTCTCGCTGAGGCCGACATAGCAGCAATCAATCAAAGCAGCTTCAGCTGGGCCCGAGCGGAGCGCTAGCTTGTTAGTTTGATTTCACACAGCTGAGCAGGGTCTGGCCCCGGAGCTGAACCACAGGCTGGCATGGGAGGAGCTGGGCTGCTGTCTGCAGCTCTGCGGCTCTGCAGGTACGCTGTCAGCAACCTGCTGCCACCACAGGCCTGCAACAGCATTCCCACAGCTGTGCATCAAATGGCTACCAGCAGAAAACCATGTCCACAAAATCCAAGAAAAACACAGTTACGTGTTGTGAGAGCTGTTGCAACATGTTTACATTTACTGTAGCTGTCAAAACTATAGAAAGTTATCTTACAGGCATAGTTTGACATTTTTGGAATGGCACTTATTGGCTTTCTTACTGAGAGGTAGATGAGAAAATTGACACCACTGTCATGTTTGTACAGTAAATATGAAGCTGCCAGTAGCCAACCAGTTACCAAGCAACCAGCAGAGACCCCCTGTAAAACCCAGGAATTGTCATTTTTTTATTTTTCGATTTTTGTACAGATTAAATAAAAAAGATATAAAATGTTAAATAATGAGCTTTAGAGGTGCTGATAGGCAGAATTTGTTACCATTGGACACAGCCTGACTGTCTGCTTTCTCCAGTCTTAGTTAGCCTGCTGCTAGTTTTGGCTTCTTACAAGCATTCTTGTCTAACTCTGGCAATGAAGTGAATATATGTATATTTACCAAAACGTGTTAGGTGTGTAAAATTATTACCGCATTGTTTACATTCATTGCTAACTTCTTCCTCACTGCCTTTTTGCTGCAGTGTGATAGCGTGATACCCGCAAAAATGTGTATTACTGTAACAGCATAAAGACATTTCCTCATAGCGATACTAGTGGTCAAAAACATGTAATGCATAATGAAGGAGCGGCAAGGCAGTACAGAATTACTGTCCAAGCACCTAGATGCGTAACATGCAAACACACATCCACACTCTCCCAGAAGCGCAGTTGGACTCCAGTTTAGTGTAAGATATCTCGTTTCATCCAGCCTCTGTGCTGGGACTGTTTGAAGCAAAGGGAGCTCATGTGTTTGATGGAGACTTACCTTCTTCCTCATCTCCCCTCAGCTTCCACAGAAACTTCTCCTCTTTGATGTCTCTCCCTCCTCCACTTTCTGCCTCCTGTCATCCATCTTTCCTTTATTTTTTTTCTTCTACCTTCTTTCCATCTCCCTCCCAAAGGAAGTATTCTGTCCAGATGGAGGTGGTGGTAATGAATAAAAATGTCCCTGCATAGCTCGCAGGGCCGAGTAGAAATGCTAAAAGCTTAGTTTAACTGTGGCGACGCCGTCCTGTTTAAATAGCAGGGTGTCTTATGGAGGCTAGTATTTCATTAGTAATCGAGGATAGATAGAATAGTCAGGATAGAAATGCATCATGTAACCATTTAGATAGAAATGAATAACCCATTCATATTTAAATGTATTTTCTGTATGAAAGGACTTTGATAGTGGCGAATACCCATGTGAACTTTATATATATGTATATAAATATATACATTCTGGCCTAAACGTCTAATTTTATTTCTGTGCAATTTGATATAAGTGGCATCAACAACCTTTCAGGAAAATGTAAAATAGTTTAAACATAAAAAAAAGGCAAAATAATTCATTCTAGCCGCTCGCCTGTGGCTAGAATGAATTATTTTGCCTT
>NW_023339751.1:18730638-18737408 GCF_004916995.1 Morone saxatilis | reverse complement strand
TGTGTGTGCGTGCGTGAGAGAGTGGATCTGTTGGTCTCCGTTTGTCTGCATCTGCGTGTTTACATCTCACAGGTGTGTTTGTGTGTCCACCTGTGTGACTGTAATTTTCCATGTGTGTATATATGTGTGTGTGTGTGTGTGTGTGTGTGTGTGTCAGCAGCCATCTCCCTAGCTCTTATTTGGTGCTTGGGCAGGTCCATTGAGCGATGGCCGGGCGTGCGAGTAATTGCTGATTTGGTTGGCCAGTCGATGACAGAGAAAGAGAGAGAGAGAGAGAGAGAGAGAGAGATGCACTGTGAGTCCGAGCAGAGAGGGAAAAAAACACACATCACTAAGATACACCTGCCATGACACACACACCCTGCTGAGAAAAATATATATACCTGCAATAATACACACACACACACACACACACACACACTAACACCACTCTCCCTCTATCTCTTCTTCTCAGCCGACCCACATAATTGTATATTAGACCTCAGTCTTCATCATTTACAGTCAGTGTATCCTACAGCTAACTAGCTAACAATGCTAACAGTTCCCATCTATTAGCAGAAAAAGGTATTCAAATATTGGCTGTCCAGTGGCAGCAGATGTGGATCATTTTGAAAATAATATTCTGTTGATGAGAGTTAAAAGAAGGAGATAATAGGTCAAGTAGCTGGTTTTAGCTACTTGACCCAGTCTCTGTAATTGCTGCAGACTCATGACTTTTCTTCTGCGTTGTATTGCTGACTTGAGCTGCATGACACTCATGCACATGAGAGGGAGGATGAGAGGAGGAAGAGTGCTTTGAGGTGGAAAGAGGAGTCAGGAGGAGAGGATTTCTCTGAAATCAACTCTGAAGCTGAGATTTTACTAAACAACAAATTCCTTTAAACTTTTCTTAGATTATTTTTGAGTTTTTTTATCGTGATGAAACACTTTCAGCTTTTTTAAAACACACTTCAAGCATATATAATTTGCATAGAAGGAAAGTAAATAATAAAATAGTTGAGGTAGATATGCAGGAGCACAGAGGAAGTGCTTATGCCTGTATTTCTAATCCTAATTATATTGCTGTATAACATCATAATTACTCTTAGTATTAGTTATTTGGTGCAGTTTTAATCTCAACAATCAGCATCAACTAGATTGAGATATTGAGATATTAAGTGAAATAGAGGGACGTACAGAGATGCATTGATATAAACAGATGCCTGTGTAGAAAACAAACACATCAGCAAGAAAACTGTAAAATCCCACAAATAGAGAGCAAATTATATTGTAAATTCAGTAATGGGTCACAACTCTGGGTGGCCATATTACTGAAATCATTACAGTTTCTGAGCATTACAGTCAGGATAAAAGAAAAAGAGAAAAGAAGTATATATGATTTACTTTAATAACTGTATAACCTCAAATCACAGTGAGCCAGTGTTTCTCCATAAGAATAATGTTAAAATAAGTTCTCAGAGTTTGATTAAAACTAAAACAGTTGGGGCGGCTGTCAGGACAGCATTGATGTTTATGAGCATGCTCAGTGATAACCACCTTCTTGTACCTTCTTGGTGTGATGCCAGGCGGGAAAATGCCATCTGTATGCCACACTCTCATCTCCCTGCCACAAAATTGATCCACTATGCCCTCTTTATCTGCTTACTGATTCACACCTATGTATGCACACACACAAAACTGTGTCTTGGCTCCCTTCGAGGGCCTGTGTGTGTGTGCGTGTGTGTGCGTGCATGTTTTAAGTGGACGCCCTCTCGCCATCTAAAAGGGATTTATGCATAGCCGGGTCCCAGAGTTTTTCCTGTTACGGTTTGATATGATAAGCTTTTTTATATGTTTAAAATCAATATGTAATCCTATGCAGGAGCTTATCCCTCTCCACACCCCCGACACACACAAACACACACACACACACACACACACTTCCCATTTGTAAATCTATTTGGGCTTTGTAACACATCGGGGCGGCGTGCTACAGACCCTGATTGATTAGGTGCACTGTGGAATCCTATCACATGGGCGACTTTTGATGATGTCGCCAACTCTTTCAGGGTTGCTAGTTGACTGGAACCACCGATAACGAGTATCTTCGTTCCACGAGTTGTTGGACTTGAGTTTTGCGGAATTTAGGAAAAAAATGTATTTGCATTAAGCTTGTTTGTGCTGCTTTTTAGGCTGTTTTTCATTCAGGTTGCAAGATACAACGTTTACTTAGTTTAAATGTACACATCGACTTTGTGTTTTCCAAGATGTTAGAACAAGTGCTTCCTGTAGTGTAGCTAACATGATATTATATGCTGGTTGTTGTCACATATGGTGGAACAGGTGTTGAAATTGTGCATTTTAGTTTAGATTCATGCTTCAGGTTCTGAAGACTAGACTGTTGTCTGATGTGTCTTAAAAAGTTACAGGTGGGTTACCTGCTCACTCAGTGTCTCATAAACTAACTTGTTTCAGTTATTAGCAGCTATAGTGTCTCATAAAAGTTTTCATATGAATCAGTTTGTGAGTCAGGATCGTTGATAACTCACATCTAGTGTTTTAAAGTTGTTGATTGTAACCTTCAGTGTCCTGGAATTAAAACAGTAAGGCTGGCGATATGCAGGACTGAGGGAACTAATGGAAGATACCACCCCATACAGTGTCAGTTCAGTTTTCCTGTTAAAGCACAATTAGTCTTAATTAGAGGGAAATGATCATTTGATCAGTACTGGATTAAATACATTTTTGAGAATTAAATCACCAAACTGTTTCAGTTTTCAAAGTTTGCATGTAATGTGACAGAAAATCAACGTCCCGCTTGCTGTTGAGATAGTTTGTATTTATCAGCCTTTTTTTCCCGCCTGTCGACTTTCTTCTCCTCTGGTGACACTTTTTGTCTCTTGACTCCACTTGGCTCTCTGCCAAAACCAGCTTTTGGAGGCCTTTTACACAAGAACAAGAGGTAGAGAGCAGAGAGGAGGAATAAGTTTATAGTTTGTGTTTATCGTCGTAAATGTCTGCAGGCTCTGTAGAGCGTTGTCTCTGCACATATGAAGCTTTGGATCGGATCCTTTGATTTCACATCATTGTATTGTGTGTGTGTGTGTGTGTGTGTGTGTGAGAGAGAGACAGAAAATGAGAGAGACAGACAGTTAGACACATGTAGGACGGTCTCTCCTCGCTTTAAGAGAACGGGGCTTTGGACCAGTTTGCTCTCTTGAATAAATTTAGCGTCGGAGAGACCGGGCGGGGAGGAGTTCATGGGGATTTGAACCAGCGCATTCTTGTGTGCCTTGTGCAGACTCACATGGTTACCGTTGGCGTGCACGGTGAGGGTTATCTGAATACGCACTCACCATGTGAGTTGTACACACTCCTCTAAGTCTTTAACCTCTCTCTCTCCCTCTCTCTGATGGGGGAGGCGGGGCTACTTGGACAGGGTGGGGGGGTTGATGCTGAGTGGCTGCAGGGTGTTTTGTTTGTTCCTGGGTGTCTGGTTACCCAGCCTGCCCTGCTCTGGTGTTGCCTGGTCACGTCTCTCATCGGCTCTCTTTATTGTTTACCTTCCTAATGAGGGGGGCGGGACTCTGCGACATGTGATTGACAGCAGTGTGCTTCCCCCCTCCTCCGTAACCCGCCACCCCTCCCCGGGTCGACCAGGACTTTGGCTTCTTGGCTGATGTGCTCTGAAGGACGAGTGCAGGATCAAGACCAAAGATTTTTATTTCTTTTTTTTACATACCTCTCTGTTTCTGTGGGAAGTTTTTTTTCCCCCTCTTACTGAACCCTCCTCTTGTGGGCCGGCCTTGTCGAGAGAGAATTGTGGGAGTTATGGCAGATATGGATACACACATTCCTGTCTCGCAATTATCTAAAGATGATGACTCACCTGCTTTTCTTTTCTCTTGACACAATTTGTTGTGATGTCCCCACTCCCTAAACCACCTCTCTGTCTTTTTAAAAAAATGAAACAAAAACACTTTTCGGATACAGATTTAGACATATTTGGCTGTTATGAACTATTTGTCGACTCCCCCATCAAAAGCTAGAGGAGAGTAAAATTGCTTCCCTGAGAAAAAAAGAGGGAGGGAGAGAGAAAGGAAGAGGAGAACGTAGAGAGCCAAATATTGGGACTGTGTTCATTTCGCTCTGTGGTCGACTTCAAAGGGACGAGCGGGGCCAATGAAGAGAGCGCAGACCTTTCAGGACAAACACACTGGGCCCAGCGTGACACACACACACACACACACAGCCTGACTGCCGCAATTTGACTCAATGAGGAGGGGGCGAATATTTATTTTTAATAAAGCCGCACTTATTTTGGGACTGACATTTTACAACGTTCCTTTTATTCTCAATCAATAGGCAGTTAAATATTGATAGAGGGGTGAAGTTGCCTACGCGAGAAGTTTCACACGTCTCAGCTGTGTTTGAAACCTCTCGGGGATGGATTGGATTTTTTTCATATCAAACGATGGACGTTTTTTTAGGGCGACATGTTCTCACACTGATTTGAGGAGTAGCTGGAGATCGCCTGCCTTCCTTTAGCTGTTGGACAGTGACAGTTTGTCAACCTGAGATGTTTCATCTGAACATGTTTCAGTGCAGTTGGATTTAAGATGATGCCAAACTGCATTTTTGTTGCACTGGTAACAATAAAGTTTAATCTAATTATACACCACAAGCTGTCCAGTTTTACATAAGAAGTAAAAACTGGATTGTTGTTTAAATTGTACAAAAAATAAGTGAAAAACAACTAGTTGTAATGACATCATTCTTTAAGCACTGTTCAGGGTTTGGGGGTGAGTTTTAGGGGTGAGGGACGGAGGGAGGGAGGGAGGGAGGGAGGAGTGTTGCTCCGGTGTTGGGTGAATGTGGAGCCAAGGGCGCCAGGCGGATATTTGAGCCCCAGGGGGAGTGAGTGCTCTCCTGTGGGCATCCCCCCTCCCCTCCAGGGAGAGGCTGAGGGGATTTGGCTCAGGGTCCCACCTGGACCCTGTGGGGCCCTGTGGGGCCCCTTCCTGCAAACACCCTGGAGAACTGAGAGACGAGAGTCAGGGGCTCACCTGTTTGTTTGTTTATTTATCTGAGGAACAAACCGAGTGTTGACTTTCAGATGATTATATTTATTTCGATTTTGGACCATGAAGACTGAAGCCGGTCATTTCTAATATTAAACAAGTGGAAACAAACTCACAGAATTTCACACTTTAACCTCAAAAATGGACCAAAACCAAATAATTGTATAACAGTTTATAATAGTTTCAAACTTTATGGGCTAAAATAAAAAAAATGAAAGGAAAAAGATCAAACATCAAGACAAAACAGAACACAGCAGAAACAGTTATACTTGGAGATTCCTATAAAACTGATTGACAGGAAGTTAAACATACATACACACATTTTTAAATAGGATTGAGAACTTTATACTAGCAGCATTTTCCTGTGGGAATTCTTTACATATCTGAGTGTGTGCATAAGGCTGCAGATTAACATGACAATATCCTTCAAGTGTGTTTGCTCGAGTCAACACATCCTCACTGTGCACACACACACACACACAACCTGACCTGAGTGTGTTTACACGTCATATCTACACACTTGTCCATACATGGAACTGCTCTGGTGTCCATCTGTACACAGTCCAGCAGGTTAATAAGAGGATGAACTTTTACCAAACTGAGACAACCTGTCCGTCCTGTGCTGTAGTCACATTAAAGTCTCTTCCTTTAATCAGAAGAGCTGAATGCAGGTGGAGCCACGTCCAAAGTGTTTGAAAAGCAGAAGTGCTCAGAAGGAACATTTCTATTCCTGTTGGATCCGAGTTCATTCAGCATTTTGTAGAAATGTTTTACTTTCAGGTTGGAGTGAGCTGTGAGGTCGTTTAGTCTGTTCTGTCCTGCAGTCCAGAGTTCCTGACAGGACAAGAACAAACAACCTGTGATCCAAAGTGTCTCAAGGTTTATGGAAAAAAAACAGTTGTCTTCAGTGTCTCCTGGTCTGAATGGGTTTGTTACTCTGCTGTCGTTGCAGACTGGCAGAAGACGGAGGCCCAGAAGAGACGAGAGCAGCTGCTGCTGGATGAGCTGGTCATACTGGTCAACAAACGGGACGCACTGGTCAGGGACCTGGATGCCCAGGAGAAACAGTAAGTTACCCACAAATACAGAAATACACTTCAGCCCCGCAGAGTTCTGTCGGAGTTAGTTTTTCCTCTCAGTCTGGGAATATCCAACCGCCTTTGGTGAGTGTGTGCGAGAGCGTCTGCTGCCTATCTTTAAATTTCCAGAGGTCCCCCAGACACTGCAGACATAGTGAAAACACATTGCAGGTGATGTTGCGTTCCAGCCAGCCTGCAGCCATCCTGCATGCACGGCGGTGGAGGCACACCTGCATGGACGGGATCTCTTCCAGATTGGCGGCACCGTCTGCCAACAGGGTGCCAGGCGGGTGAAAGGTCAGCGCTCGGCCCCTGGCGCCCGGCCACTCCGCAGGCGGCACGGCGACGGTTGCCGTGGCACGACTGTGTTACCTGTGTGTGTGTGTGTGTGTGTGTGTGCGCCGCCACCTCCCCGCTTCCCCCAGACTCATCTGACCTTTTGACCTTTACCCTCTGCAGGGCCGAGGAGGAGGACGAGCACCTGGAGAGGACGCTGGAGCAGAACAAAGGAAAGATGGCCAAGAAAGAGGAGAAGTGTGTGCTTCAATGATTGTCACTCAGAAAAACACAACCAACAAATGTAGCCGATAAAAGAAATGTATCATCATTATTATTACTATAATTATTATTA
>NW_023339751.1:18726563-18730538 GCF_004916995.1 Morone saxatilis | reverse complement strand
TTATTATTTCATAGTGGCTTTCCTAGACATTTCTGTCAGTTATTGGAATCCTGATGTGGTTGTTGTTTTGGTCGTATTAACCGCAGAGACCCTGCGATGCCTTTGCACCAACTTTATACTGACTCAAACTGTCCCACTTACATACAATGTTTTTTATTTGAATTCTCCTTTTCTTTACCAAGAACGGTACTTGTATGTAATATAAATATGTATGAGAACAGAGACCCTGTCAGACAGTGTGATATTTGCATGTAATGATGCAGCAGCACAGTCTTCTCTGTCTGAATGTGGAGACCAGTAGGATTGAGGTACAGCACAACTGGGTTTAATGGGTGGGAATTTTTTTTTTTTTTTTTTCTCCCATCATGTTGACAAGATGATGATGATGATGACGTTGATGTTTCAGTTGGACTTTTAAAAGGAAAAAAAAAGTTATAATATCAGTCTTTTCAAGCTACTTCATTACTTGACCGTGTAACTTTTAATTATTTCATTTTAAAGTTTTTACTTGTAAAATATCTTAAAGGGGGAACGCATTACCGTTCATAAATCTTGCATAAATCTTAACTTTCCTATTGCTTTTTTTTTATTGTCTTGGCTTGAAAGCAGTTTACCAAAAGAAAGATCATGTTTGAGAAAACAAATCTCATGTTGTATATTTTCATCACTGCTCTGACCAATAGCTTCCCAAATCCCTTTTTGTCAGGATTCATGCAGTCAAAAACAAAAAATATATATATTATTTATTGCCGTTTGTCCTTTTAAGCTGCTTGTAAGTGAATCTACCATCACATTTCATTTCATTTGTGCTTTTTCCTCAACAACTTTTGGTTTCTATTTATTATATTCTGAAGAAGAGAAATATGCTTCCACGTGCATCACTTAGAGCTCCACATCTGGTGCAGTTGTCCTTTACATGTTGAACATTTATCTGTTTATTTATTCCAGTGTCATAACCCAAGTCTTCAATAATAAAGTCCTTATGATTTCATACTCCACCAAGGGCAGCGTGTGGCTTATTTTCGACCCTGTGGAAAATAACGCAGATATCTTAAAGCTGCAGGTATTTAATCTACACGCATTGAAACGCTTCCATAATTGCTTTAATATCCCACAGATGAATTTTAATGCAATCGGTGTACTCAAAGTTAGTTTTTTGTTTTTTATAATGCACACACACTTGTAAAACTTGCAACACTTTGCTTGTTTTTCTCTATTAATTTGTGAATGTTACCTCCAGTTCCACGTGATCCAGATCATATTCCTGATTTTTTTTTTTGGTTTCTTTCTACAAAAACTTATTGAAATGCATGCACGCCTTTGGCTGCAGCGCTGCACATAAGTGGCCCCTATCACTGCATTCAGCAGCGAGCGTTGCGTTTAGCAATGCTTATTATTCGGCCCTCTGTTCAATTCCCATGCGACTGGTGCGTGTTTATAAATTAAAATTGGCGTTCGGGGTTTTTTGTTTGAGGTCGGTGCTGAGCAGGTTCCTCTGAGGAAGATTAGAGAAATCACTTTGTACCGAGCAGATGTTTCTCTCCCTCTCTCTCTCTCTCTCTCCCTCTCTCCCTCTCTCTCTCTCTGGGCCGCTTCTGTGCGCGCTGGAGACGGGGGGCTGAGCTGGAGAGAATCGGTCACCCGCAGCCAGGGATGGAGATGGAAATAAAAACTGGAAGGTCGGAAAAACTATCAATATTAATATAATAATATTAATCACCACCTTAAATTAGCTTTTTAAGGCTTCAAGTTGTCTGAACGCTCACTGATGTCAAACTGAAATAAACAGTGAAAATGTCCTTGCCCTGCAATGAGAATCAGAAGAACAGTGTCTGTGCTTTAACCCTCCACACCAGCCCTGCAGGCAGCCTCCCATCCTCGATTAAAGCAAGAAAATAGGTTGTGACAGCAGACGTCCTCCCCGGCCTTTCTAATACTTTCAAATTAATTTGCTGATTCGTTTCTTCTCTGCTTGGGACCGACCGTACGTGCACATTACGCACTTTACGTCCCCCGAGGCGCTTTGTTTTACTTTGTATTATAGCGCGTTTATCACGGCCGTCTGTAATCTGCAGAATAAAGCAGAGAGCCAAAGCGGTGAAGGACGTTTTGCTCGGTGCCGTCAGAGGGCTGCATGTGGCTCTGTGTGTGTGTGAGTGTGTGTGTGTGTGAGTGTAGACAACCTTAAAATTATTCACAACACCTGTCACTTCTACATGGATTTAAAGTCATTATATAAATAGTGTGAATATTCCCTGTGTTGTTTTAAAAGCTGGCTGATTTTATCCTGACAGAAATGTCTGTGCGTAAAACTTCTCCTGAATTTGATTAAAAGTTTTGATGTTTCTTCCTCTTTTAATATCAGTATAAAATGCAATAAAGTTATTTTCTTCATCTTAATCAGAGCCGGGTTTAGTGAAAATTACACCAATGCCAAATGAAAGAAATCCTTCCAGGTGATGAATCTGATATTTTAACATTTTTTTCTGAATGTTTTTTAGAATAAAGAAATAATAAAAAGACAGAAACAGTCGTGTCTTACCTCTGTGGCGTCGCTCGAGTGTCTTTACTGTCCCTGTTGAAGCAGAAGCAGTGAAAAACATTTGGTGTCACTTTCCTATATTTCAGTGAATAAGAGCGGCGCGCTGCGTAAAAAGCGGCGGTGCCTCGGCGCTGCTGTGCTGCTGAGGATCCTTCAGCTGAATGGATTATCTCCTGAGCTTTGATGTCTCCTGGCCTCACCTCACAGGTGCTGAGCGCCGCTCGGCCCTCTGCATTACTTCCTTTCCATGCCGCCGTCCAAAAACCTGCACCTGAGGGAGCCCGGGTCTCTGCGTGCAGCGCCGGGGCTCCTACAGCACTCTGTTTTATGCATCATCGTTTTAATAAGCACCGACAACATCCCCGCAGATCCCCGCTTCCAATCCTGCCGGCTGAAGGGACAAAACTTTTCCCCCTCCTCTCCTCGCCGCCTAATCCCAGGCTTTACCAGCTCAGCATTAAGAAAATTCAACTGCAATTTGGGATTAGACAAAATACTCTTATTACAAAAGGTTGGTGCAACTTGATAACTTGATACTTGTTCAGGGGTTTATCTCGGGGTCTTACTCACATCGAGAGAGGAGGGGAAAAAAACAAGAAATGTAAGGGAAATGTCAGAATAACCCGACTCTTTTGTGTTGTGTGAGGGCCATATTTGTTGAATGGCCTTTTTGCATAATTTAACGGAGCCTGTGTGTGAGTGTGTGTTTGTGTGTGCAGGGGAGAGAGGAGGGGTGATGGTATTTCGGGCAGACCCTCCACGGGCCCACTGACTGCTCGGACTTCAGATGTGGTGGAAATAAAACGGTTCGTAAAAGTGTTTGACCTCGAGTCAGCAGCCAGGGAACACAAACCCAGAACAGTTCACAGCAAAACATGTCAGACATGTTCCCTGCGTACCCCGCCTCTCTTCATCCATACGTCTGACCACACTCTTCATCACTTTCATTTTGCTCTCTGTGCGTAAAAAAACCCATTAAGGTGCGTTCAGGTGCTCTTATCCTCCACTGTGCTCCTGCCTGTAATAAGCAGCATCACTACAGGCCTCCACACACAACCTCCAACATTACTTTGTTCTTCTTTTTTTTTTTTTGTTCCGCCGACTATTGATGTCTAAGTTTCTCTGTCAAAGTGCTCTCGTGGATGACTTTTAAGTCCCATCGGCCTCCACTTTGATACCCCCCTCCTCACTAACACACACACACACACACACGTAAAAATGTAATTCCCATCCCTGCAGTCTCTCTCTCTCTCTCTCTCTCATTCTCTCTCTGAACATTAGCTCGCTTTCAGCTCAGGCCTCATTTACAAAAGTTGATGTTTTTGCAGAGATCCACAAAGGATAGCACAGCCGAGCCGAGCCGAGCCGTGCTGCATCTCACGCTGGCACACAGGCCGTAGAAAGAAAAGAAATGCAGTTTGGTGTGTGTGTGT
>NW_023339751.1:18724758-18726550 GCF_004916995.1 Morone saxatilis | reverse complement strand
GTGTGTGTGTGTGTGTGATGGGTTAATAAAACACATTAAAAACATCGACATAAAGTGCAGGATTTGATTCAGTGACCGCAGCTTCTGGTGCCGGTATTTCTTCTTCTGTGGATTCTTCTTTTTCCTCCGCAGCGAGTTTGAGGTCTATCCCTATTAAACTTTACGTCAACCATCCTCAAATGTAATTCTAAATGGGGATTAGACCTCATTAATATTCATGAGACTGGTGTGTGTGTGTGTGTGTGTGTGTGCGGAGAGAGAAAGGAGGAGGGGGTGTATCACAATAAAATCAAAATGGATGAATTTAACTTCTTTCCTCTTTTTTTTTCTCACGTTCACATTTGTCATCAGAGGAATTAACAGCAATAATAAGAGTATTAATAAAAAGGCTTCCCGGCCTTTTCTGGAAATGTATTTTGTGATGTTGATAAACTAAAAAATGCAGCTTTCTGTCAAACTGAACACTCCTTTGAAACATTTTAAGCCTCTAAAGAAGCTTTTCCTTCATTTTCTTCAGACAACATTCAGAATAATAACCTTTTATTTCATTTAACAACTGAATTGGTGTTTTGGAGGAAACAAGACGCCACTTTTAGGCATCGTGCGATTCAAGGAAGCAAGAAATCTGGCATATTTTTAGAATAAAATAAGTTTCAGACGGAGGAAAAGTCCGCAGATTTATTTATTTTTGACACGACTAGTTCTCTTGGTCGCTCCAAAAAATGCTTCCAGTTTTTCTCCTTCTTCTTCTGAGCTGCATACAAACAATAAAATAATAAACTCCTGCTATAAAATGTGAATATCTTCTAAATTCTTCCTGTACGCACTTTGGCGCACAGCACATCCTGACGCTCTGTGGCACTTCCTCCTGCAGGCCTGCATGTGAAACATTTCCATCTTTTTCAAACCTCTCTTTGGTTCGTCCGGTCTCGGGACCGGGACCGAGAAGGGGGGAGGGGGGGTGTATGGGGGGGTAAGTGGGAGTGGGGTCTCCCGGCTGCCTCTGCGCGCCTGCCGCCATAGGCCGCCCCTCGCCGTCCTCAGCCAGAAGACGCGCGCTCATTTGCTGCAGGAGGACCGGATCCGCAGTGTCCTCCCTCATAGAGGCGGCAGGGGACGAGAAGGTGATCATCATCCATCCCGTCTCCATTAGAAATTCACCTTACACTCCTGACAGACAACGACAACCCCATGAAAGCAAATGAGTTTGATTTATTTGGCGTAAAAACACCCGAACCGCACCGAGGAGCGGTGACGCCCGTGGTGCTGATAACTGCGCGTTATACCGGAAATGCTGCTCGGTTCAACACTGTTGTTTTGTTTCTGAAGAAGTCTGCCGCTTTTTGAAGTTTTGTGCCCTGCAGACTTCCTACTGCTGATAATTTACTGCTGCTCGCCTCTTGTGGGCCCGAGAGCTCGGGGAGAAGGGAATGAGTAAAACCAGGTAACGTTTTCTCCTTTTCTTTCTCCTAATTTAATGTTTGTTTCTGCTTTGTGCGGCATTTTTACTCCGAGCTGCAAACAACCCCCCCTCTCCCACCCCACCCGTGCACCATTAACACAAGCAGCTCAAACTGTGTTAAAGCGACAGAAAAGTCACTTTTACAAACATTTTAAAAACGTTCAATTGTGAAATGCGGCTCTGTGCGTGATTTCAATTTGCGCCGCTGCACTTTTTTTGGATTTGACTTTTCTTTTTTTGTTGCGGAGATATCAATTAATCCGTACAGTGGAGGACTCCGACTCGAACTGGATAAATTGAGTCAACTTCCTCCTGAGTAGATAATTTTCA
>NW_023339751.1:18723553-18724733 GCF_004916995.1 Morone saxatilis | reverse complement strand
TTTTTGAGAGCAATTGGCCATTAAAACGTTTGAACCACTTAGCAGATAATTGGAGAGGCGTGTTTTGGTTTTTGTTAATTTATTTTGCAGATAAGAGCCCTTCTGAAACGCTCTCTCCCCGGAGGTCTAATCTAAATTCTAATTGAGTTCATTTGCACCGAGATCTCGCCTTTTCACTCCGTCCTGGCAGGGCTGGAAATGCGCTTTAAAAAGCCGCTGGAATACACGTTTGGTTAGTTCAGGTTTGGTTTGAGCAGTTAGGAGCTCATTGTTAAAATAATCTCCCCCTCCAGAGCCGCTAATTTAATTCACACTCTTTAAATCTCGAGGTGTATTTTTATTTAATTTTTTTAGTTTAGATAATTCTTCACTGAGGGGCAGAAATCAAACCTGATGATCAGTTTACAAAGACACAATCGATTTTACGTTTTAAAACCTCCATCAGGACGATCAGAGTTTCTGGATGCAGGTTAGTTTCATACACAGTAAAGTAGCTGTTAAATGTTAAACTAGGGTGATAACATAGGCCTACACTTTATTTATTTTCTGCAGCCGGCCGAGGACTGTTCATTCCCCCCAAAATTTGAATCTTAAATTCAGTCGCATTTACTGAAAGAAACCTGCAAACAAAAATGTAAATAATATAAACATTAACTGATTAGCTGTTGGAGGCACGGGAATGGATGGGAGTTACAGTTGTGCTTTAAATCAAATTTCATTTTACAATTCGTCATCTAATCTGGTTAAAATCAAGAAGTGAGAAAATAATTAGACTTTTTAAAGTGACTTTTTTTTGTGAACTTTGGTTCTTTTCCTCTGCGCGTTAGAATAAAGAGAACTGGAGTTAAACGAGGATTTCTTTCAGAATAAAAGCGAGAGCAAAGTTATTTAACTGGAACTGACTCCTCAGAGCTTTCTATAAAAAAAAAGAGAGAATAATATAAATGAAGTTCAAGGCAAAATGGTTTATTTAGTGGATTTTATTCTATTGTGGACTGAGTTCACTTCAGCCGAGCTGAGGATCCACAGGAGTCTCGTTGTGGTCAGAATACACACAAAGTCTGACGACCCGAAACAAACAGAATGAGCGAGTTACAGAAAGACTTCAGACAACCACAGCTGTGATTTTTATAGATTATCAAACCACATCCATAATCCTGCCTTTTACGTGTGTGTGTGT
>NW_023339751.1:18722744-18723511 GCF_004916995.1 Morone saxatilis | reverse complement strand
CACACACACACACACACATTGTACTCAGCAGGCTACGAGTTTAAACTAATTTATTTTTTTACCAGGAAATAAAATCAACAAAATTGCAGGAAAAACAAGAATAAAAATCCTGCGTTATTCAACTGAAAAATGTAAATTAGATTTCCTTTTTTACTTTAAAAGTTAGAGAAAATTACATAAGGGGCCAACAGATTATTGTGATTGAATTATTAATTAGTGTTTGAGAGGTTCCCACAGTTACAGCAGTGTGTCAGTTTGTAGAATGGGAAATAATGAGAGAAACACTTTGCTATAAATATTGTACAGTTATTTGGTGGTGTACATCAGCCTGCGGTGTGTTCAGACAAACGAACATCAGTGGAAACAAACGTATTAATAGAAAAGCAAAGATTTATTGGATAAAACACAGAATCAGGCCTCGCATCAGTTTCAGAGAGCCTTTGAGGATTTTAGTTAAAGTTGTGGAGCTGTCAGATTGGAATAAAAGCTGTAAATGAACAGCTGTGTAACTTCAGTGGTTTTTATTCCTCTGCTGAGGTTGTGAGCTGCAGCCGTTTGACCCCAGTTATCCTCTCACCAAAAGTCCAATATTCCTGAAGGGATTTAATGTGCGTCTCATTCATGGTCTGGTTCTGTATACGGGCTCTGCCACTAAATAATTACTATATATTTCTTGGGAACTTTGTCATGATGCATCTTTTATTACAGTCCCAGTTTTAATACATCGGAAGTGAGTAGAAATTGGTTGAAAAGCGAGATTAGGTATT
>NW_023339751.1:18707173-18722644 GCF_004916995.1 Morone saxatilis | reverse complement strand
GTTAATTTTTCCATCTGACTTCCCTGGTTCACAACTTTTATTTTATGCAGGAATCCAGCAGTTTGTCCAAATTGATGTAAACAAAACTATAGTCCTGATAGGCCGGGTTTTCAGCCGAATCAGTTGAGGATTTCATTATTATTTGATGCAATCTAACCGAAGGCTGTGTAATCTGATCTGAAATATGGGATGCATAATGAAGAGGTCAGGAGTACGCCAGCAAAGACTCCACAAACAACTGGTGTACTACGATGTTGAACAAATGCTACTCTTGAAAGGCATTAGGGGAAAACCAAGGCAGGCCCCTCTCTCTCTCTCTCACACACAATTTGAGTTATTCTCAGAATGTGTGTGTGAAACAAAATGCTCTACATGATCCTACCCTCTCGGTGCTCTAGAGTTACCCTACTGTGTGGTGAAACCCAATAGCCTGTTATCTTAGAGCCGTCTACCAGGTATGAAATTAGACCCCTGGCTGGTCCGAGCCAAGGGGCCGGGGTGGAAATGAACCTTGATGGCTAATAACCCCCAATTTTCCTCCATAATGTACTCCCAGCGTGGCCTGGGAGTATCTTTTTGTATGAAATGCTGAGGTTGTTTGTGTGTACGGTTGCTAACTCCTGGCTGCTGTTCTCGGGTTCTAGGTGTGGTTCAAGAACCGGAGGGCCAAGTGTCGCCAGCAGCAGCAGAGCGGCAGCAGTGCCAAAGCCAGGCCGCCCAAGAAGAAGTCTTCTCCGGCCCGGGAGAGCACCGGCTCCGAGAGCAGCGGCCAGTTCACGCCTCCTGCCGTCTCCAGTACGGGCTCATCCTCGTCTTCATCCTCCTCCACCAATCACACGGGCCCGGCGGCGCTCAGCAGCACCTCTACCTCCATCAGCACCGTCTCCTCCATCTGGAGCCCAGCTATCTCCCCCGGAAACGCTCCCGCTCCCGCCGTGGCCCCGCTCCCCGAGCCTGGACCCCCTTCCAACGCCTCCTGTATGCAGCGTTCAATGTCAGGCTCCGCCACCGCCGCCACCTCCTACCCCATGTCCTACAACCAGACGCCGGGCTACGGCCAGGGCTACCCCGCCCCGTCCAGCTCTTACTTCAGCGGCGTGGACTGTGGCTCCTACCTGGCCCCCATGCACTCCCACCACCACCCCCACCAGCTCAGCCCCATGACGGCCTCCTCCATGTCAGGCCACCCGCACCACCACATCAGCCAGTCGTCGGGCCACCACCACCATCACCACCATCACCAGGCCTACGGCGGCTCCAGCCTGGCCTTCAACTCCTCCGACTGCCTGGATTACAAAGAGCAGACTGCAGCCTCCTCGTGGAAGCTCAACTTTAACACCACAGACTGCTTGGACTACAAAGACCAGGCCTCCTGGAGGTTCCAAGTCTTGTGATCAGGCTTCTTTTTTCTTTTTTTTTTTTTTCTCCTTCCTTCCCTCCCTGCTTGTCTGCTCCCTCTTCTTTTATTTTCCAGATTAGCATATTGCTTGTTTTTAAAGACAAAAAGAGTTTATGAACCATAAGATGACAAGATAGCAGCAGGAATGCTCAGCAATCGGACTTTGTTTTTCCTCCCTCTCGTCCTCCACGTCTTTTAAAAATTAAAAAAATTAAAAAAAAAGATGAGAAACAGTCCCTCAAGTCCTGTGAAGAGAAAACATCAGGAGCAGTTTCCCGACAATGAAGAGTGGGTTTTTAAGACGCCCCTTCTTGGATGATCTTAAGAAAACCAAACTGTTTTTCAAAAAAAAAAAAAAAGTAATTTCAACCAAACTCCGTTGACCACCAGCTCTCTGGCTCTCTGGATGGGAGGAATATTTTCCCCTCTGGTGCACCGACAGGAACTGCCTGCAGTGCCCCTCTTTACCTCCAACCCAATTAAATCCTGTATAGTTTTTATTTCTGAAATTTGTTATTTTAGGATGACAGAGATTTTTAGTCAGCTACGTCAAGGAGCTGAAATATGTAAATATGTATTTGGGTCAGTTACAGTGACCATGTTTAGTTGGTGTTTTTCCGAATTTGAAATTGTTTATTACCACTTTGGGAGAAAAAAAAGAAAAAAAACCTGTATGTAAATCTTTCCAAAGAGAACAAATTGGCCATAAAGTTCAGCTTTTATATACATTGTTTTACTCAGAAAAAAAAATCTGTTTTGGCAATTTGAAATGTCTTGGAAAACTCAATCTAAAATATAGATGCAGAACTATTCTGGGCGTTTGTCCAGGTTTGTTTTCCGGATATTATTATTCTAGCCTCTACATTTTCAAAGCAGACCTCCTCTCTTGGGCATTGTGGTGATATTGGACATGTTTGAAACGCAGCACTTGGCTTGATATTGGAGTCAGAGCATTTTTATTATTTTTGGAGAGGAAATGTGGATTTATAGCTCCAAAATAACAGTGAGATGTTGAATGTATCTTTAAGGCGACCACCCTTACATACATGTTCATCCAATAAAGATCCGTTAAGTCATATTTATTTTCCACAGTGGATTCTGTCTCAGTTTGATTCCCAGCAGGGAGTCAAGTTGGTTTATGTTTTTTTTTTTTTGTTTTTTTTAGATGCATGTACACCAGCAAATTACAAACTCAAGATTCCTGTTTTCTCTCATTTGAATTAGTCATACTTTTATTCAAAAGCTTGTTGATTTTGTTTTTTCCTAATTATAACGGGGTAAATGCAAATTAGTCCATAATTAATACGAGCCGTGAACGCGTGTAGGCCCGCATTTCCATTTGAGAGAGCAGCCAGTTTAATCCTCTGTCTCCGTGTTTAAATTGAAACACTAACATCTCCCCTTGCTTTAGGGAGAGCAAGTGTCTTTTTTAACTGCGGCGTTAAAAAGCCCTAAATATTGAGCCGGGAGACATTTGATCGAGGCGTAATTGAATGCGGCGCTGTAATGGCGTGATAATTACTCCTGCGCCCTGAGTTGGTTTCTCCAAAATAACCTGCAGGAATTTCACTGCCTCTGATGCGGTAATTACGTAGGTGGGGCCAGGTTAGGGGGTCAGATGTAAGTGTGTGTGTGTGTGTGTGTGTTATGCCTGCAAGCATAAACGCATTATAAAAGAGGAGAGAGAGAGAGAGAGGGGAGGGAATAAACTAACATATCGCGTCAGTTCTCTGGCGAGGTTGTTTTGGACGAGCATGTTTTGAAGCCGTGAAGGCCGCACAGAGAGCAGAGGAGGCAATAAAAACAAATTAATTGCCCCAATAAAACCGCGTCCTTGTGCAAAGAAATAACCCCCCCCCCCCCCCATAGACCCAGTAACGCCGCACTTTCTGCCCCCCGGCCTGTTTTTAATCAAGACAAATGAGGTTTTTTCAAAATAGAAAATAAACAGAAATCGGGACTTTGGACAATAAATTAGGCCTCGGGAGAAAGCCATTAGATTATGCCTCTAATTAGCGGCTGCAACTAACGATTATTTTCATTAAAGGTTAAATCTGCTGATTATTTTCTCGATAATAGATTCATTGTTTTGTGTGTGTAAAGCGTTCATCCCAGTCCCAGAGCCCGGCCCGGCCTCGCGTTGCTTTTATTAGTCCGACCATATTCACTGATTATCACAGAAAGGAAATCGTAAAAAAATCTGTTTCAGAAGCAGCAAAATTTTCCTTTTTTGCTTGAAAGTAACGATCGATTAAGTTTCAGTTTTAGTTCTAATAGTGTAATTTCCCCATGAGTCATAGCAGGGATCATAAGATTAACAAGAAACAGACATAAACTAAACATTTTCTCAAATATTAAGGAGTTTGATATTCCTCAGGGCCTGAAAATATTCAATGAATAATCTGAGAAGGTAGAAATCACTCACAGCTCATCACAGGTTAACTTTTGGGGGGAGGCTTTGGTTTTAAAGGTCAAACAGCTTTAGAGCAACAAGGATGATCAACAAGAGAAACACCGGGAGCTGAAGAGAAGTTTTGGCTTCTGTCTGATTTCTGGGGTTTGCTCTTTTTCTTTTTCTAGCGATATATTGGGTATTTACCTTTAGTTGCCTTTAAAATCCTCCAAAGAAACCACGCGAGAAGTCTATTACATTGCTTCATTGTTAAACAGCGTCACAAAAGCATTTTTGTATTGGATCCTATCGATAATCTCTCCTGATCAGATTGATCAGCCTGATCGGAATACACACATGTAGCCTCTCCCTGGTCTGTACAGAGCAGCTGCAAGCCAGCCGTGTGTTGTCTCTCTAACTCTCTCTCTCTCTCTCTCTCTCTCTCTCTCTCTTTATGCAAATGCAGCAGCTGAATAAATATCTGCCAACCAGCACATTAAACATGTTTGCGCCAAGTGTCCACGAACAGCGGCGGATTTGTTCGGATTTGCATCAAACAAACATTTGCGACCAATCTTGTGGGATTGTTTAAGGAGTCTGAGAGAGAGCTACAGGTCTCACATGATGAGACAGCTGCTCACCTTCAAACACCCACAGAAATGAAGAGCGCGGAGTAAGAGGAGAGATCCCTTACTTAATGTTTCCTCCGAGGACGCGAAGCTGCAGCAGACACGCATGTTTCCCTGCAGCCTTCAGGACACAGCTGGACTCATTAAACTGATGCATATAGGGCTGTAATATATAAATACAATATAAAACACGAGAAGATAAAGGGATGAAACTCTGAGGATGAGAGAAGTTCTGGCCTGAACGAGCCTTAAAGACTAAAATCCCGCACAGGCTGTTGGAGAGAGATGTGGCTGATTAACGCTGAACAAGGCAGGAAGAAACTAAATGATATGATGATGATAAATGAGGAGTGTTATTGTGGAGCAAACAGGACCCAGTGTAACATTTACAGCCTATATAAACTTATAGAGTTGTTTAAACCAACCACAGCTGCAGGTGAAACTATGCGTCTTGTTTAAAGTGAGGAAAATATAATACAAATAGTTTGATCCGACTTATTTTATCAGGCAAATTATTATTATTACTGTTTATGGAGCAAACATCTTCTTGTTAGTCGGTATTCATATTTTTCCAACCATGCTTGTTGCATCAGATGGGTTAGGGTTATTTGTTTTAGACTCTAATGTGAAAGAGGCGCCTCGCTCTGTATTTACTTTTCTTTCATGCTTCAGCTGCTGGTACTTTTATTTTTTGGGATTACATTTAGGAATTTACCGTCTTAGAACAGAATGCCAGTGAAAATAACGCCATAAACATGCAGAGATGTTTGATAAACATGTAATGAGTTGGATAGAAATATTTAAATTAAGCAAAAAAAAACAAAATGAAATTCATGCTACAACAAAGAAAAACAACCATGTTCAGAAACAACCTGAAAACACACATTACGAATTCAATTTAGTATTTTCTTTATATCTATTTTATTAATTTATTTTTATTGATTTCTGCCAACTGGCAGATATCAGATAGATGTAGAGACATTAGTTTTAAATTAAAATTAATTTTAACCATGTTAGTTCACTGTAAAAGTTTCAAATCAAACACAACTTTGTTTACTTTTAGGAGCTCCTTTGAGCACCACTCATAGCACTACAATATATTAAATATATCAAAACACACCTGGAATCAACAGGTATCTTAAAATGAGCCCTGAAACGGATCCTGACAGTAAATACCCATGAACAATCTGGATAGAAATAATTATCAACCCTGTCGAGATGGAAAAGATGGAATAAATGTACTGAACATTTTATCTTGTACAAAAGAACAAATCCAAATAGTTTTATATTTTTCCTCAGACCCTAAACGTCCTTTAAATGTAAGGACTGAATATTTATCCGGGTTTGTTTTTCAACAGCTTGAGAACTAAAGTAGAAAAGTAAATATGTTGATGCCGAAGTGTTTGGCCTCACCTGAGCTGCAGGGAGGAACCAAAAATCCTCCTTACCTTAGAAAAGGTTTACGACTGATCAAGTTGATGATATAACGCACCAGGCAAATATTTTATCTGTTTGTCACACATTTCTAAGATCCAAATTCTTTGAGTGCTTTCAGAAGATTTTATGTTCACACAGGGTTCAACACTATATTTTTTAAAGCACAGTGACCGATATTGAAAATACATATTCTCACCAAAAACTGCACGTAATCACTTCTTTCAACAGTATTTCATTATTTTCAAGGTGACAAAAGCCTCTAAAATGTTGTTAGAGTATTACAATTAGGAGCCAAGGTTTCAAAATTAAACAAATCACCACTGACTACATAAAAAAACACACACTATTGAACCAGTTTATCACTTAAACCTGTGTGTGTGTGTGTGTGTGACAACTGTTGTTTTAACCTGAACTGAGGGTCTAACGCCTTCATACTCTGTTCAATAGGACGATCGATTGCACCACGTCGCCTGTTGTCAACCGTCGACCTTTTGGCCTTCTGCCTGATCCAGTGAGGGCGTCTGAATGTGGGTGGACTGGAAACTGTTGACATTTTGTTCACACTTGTCCAGGAAATGAACTGGAACCAAGCTGGACCGTTTTTGCATGAGTGGTTGTGATTCGTATCTAGGAAAGAGAAACAGAGACAGACAGAAAGATAAAGACAGCGTGCGAGACAGAAACCGGACTGATCCTTCTGTATTATTTAGATTTGTGAGACCTTACGGGCCTCGGTAAGTCAAAGTGTGTGTGAGAGAAAGAGATTTGAAGGACCACAAGATGCATTGATAGCAGCCTGCATGCTGGGACTGTTTTCTTGCCTTCCATTTCCATGCAGGACAGGAGAAAAAAAAACACTCACAGTTGTCTTTCATTGGCTGTCGACTGTCGCCAGACCTTATAGGCCAGTATGAGGAGTGAGAGGTGATACAGAGGAGGATTAAATTTACCTGGGAGGTTAATCTGGGGTCAACTGTACACCGACATGGGTGGAGTCCAGGCCACCGTCTCCAGTTTCTCTGCTTTGTCAGAAAAGCTTTTTTTTTTTTCTTGCATCTTGTTTTAACACATAAAACTGGTAGTTGCAGTAGACTTTAACGTCTATTTTGTCATTTTGAATTGTTTCCGGGTCTGACATTTAAAGGTTTGTCTTAAAATCCCCCCCAAAAAAGTCAACAACAACCTCTTGAATCCATCATCAAAATTCAAAGAAGGTGAGAGTACCATTGGTTCCTCTGAGGGGATTTCACAGTTGAGTCCAGGCAGCAAACACAGCAGAGCTGGTGGACTGAAAGCAGCTTAGTCACCCCTACGACACAAGGCACTGAGAGCATTCATGAAATTCCTTGTGGGTTTACATACTGTAGGTTTAAGATGAGCACAGTCAGGACGACACACCGTCTCTCTGTGGTGTGTAGCTGAATATCATTTTCCTAAAAGTGAAACAATAAGAACCTTTTGCAGTGTTTGCATTTGGTTTAAATTATCTGTCTAAACCTGAAAGGCTCAGTAAAATAGGCATTAAATAAGAAAATGGAATAAAACAGACCCATAACTAAAGTAACAATTAATGTACAAAGCGCTTTCGTAGATTAGTTAGCCACATAGCATAAAGATGTTTTTACTTTACTGATTTGTTAATGACTTTAATTATACTGAAGGCCGAAGTTCAGTGGTAAACATAATAAATCTACAGGTTATTGGAAGTGTTTAAAGCCGTGCTTACCACTCTGTGGGGCAGGTAAATGCAAAAATAAATGCTAATATTAGCAGCTTAACATGTTCACAATGACAATAATTGATGATAATCAATTGTTTTGATC
Organism: Morone saxatilis; assembly: GCF_004916995.1. NCBI lineage: Eukaryota > Metazoa > Chordata > Actinopteri > Moronidae > Morone > Morone saxatilis. The sequence goes on along the minus strand of NW_023339751.1, from coordinate 18,714,964 downwards.
TGAGTTATTTTAAAGTAAAAACAAAAAAAAAGTACATTTTCTAAAGGCTTCTCAAATGTGAACAATTGCTCCATTTTAGCATAACATTATAGTAAACTGAATATTTTGGGGGTTTTGTTTTGTTTTTGTGATGGACATTTAAAACTGTAGGCGAAATGATTTATTGATTATGAAAATAATCGTTATTTGCAGCCAGAATGGCAGTGTTAAATGTTAAAGTTCAGCTGGTACATCGTTTGCTGTCTTCCAACATCTTAATTTAGCATGTTAGCATGCTAACATTTGCTAATTAGCACTAAACACAAAATACAACTGAGGCTGATTAGTTTTGCAGCTCTTTGGTTATGAACCAAAGTATTGGACAAATGAACTTTTTGAACTGACGACGGTGCTGGATAAAGCTATTACAATTTATAATGGGGGGACATGGATGTTGATCCATCCTATAGTTGTTGACATTTCATTCAAAACCAAAAATGTGAAGCTCATGGTGGCGCTAGAGGAAAAAAGTCAGGCGATCATCAAAATCATTAGGATTCATCCTCTGGGGATCCTGAATGTCTGTATACAATTTCATGACAATGTAATAGTTGTTGTGATATTTCAGACTGGACTAAAGTATTGGACTGACAGATCAACATCCCTACAGACAAGAGACAAGCATGGCTAAAAATAATGCAAACTGTAGAACACTAAAAGGTTTATCTCCATATTCTGGGTTATACTAAACTGAACCATCTACCTGAGACATACCGGAGATTTTGGCACAATCCAAGTTACTGAACAGTAAATCAGTTTAAAAGAAAGATTTGTCCAGCAGCTGTTCTGAAGTCAGTGGAGCAGCCAAACGCTTCCTTCCGTCTTTCTTTCCTTCTTTGAAGTAGCTGATAGGAAATCAGACAAGACTGGACTGGTGAAAGTAGCTCAGAGTTTTTTCTGGACGGAATAACTCCTGACGAACGACTTTAGATGCTTTTTTCCCTCCTGATGGCATTCTCTCTTTTAAATCAGCAACGTCAGGGTAAGAAGGGATGGAGTAGAAAGGTATCTGAAGAGGTCTTGTATTATCTCATCTGGAAAGGATGCAGCAGACCCTCGTCCCAAGTCCCAACTTGTCTTTTCCCTTAAGCCCTGCAGACATGGGAAAGCTTAACGGAGGCTTGTTGGCCTGCAGGCTTTAGTGTTTCCCACCGAGGACGTTGTCTCTGTGTGTCAACAGATTGCTGTCAGACGTGTTGGCCACATTTCCTTGTTCATTTAGTTTGTTCTTCATTGACAAATTTCTCTCAACATACGGAGCCAAAGGGCAGCAACTAGAGAGAAAAACTACGTCTGAATCTGTCTTATGAAAAGTTGGCTGATGTGTAACATGCTAAGAAAATACATAGTGTGGTTATTGATAGAAAAAAATCTAAACCTTACTCATGACCTTTGACCTTTCAAACAGGAATCACAGATGAAGATGTAAGAAATAATGCTCTCTCTGACTGTGAGGTAATTTATTTGCAAATATTTTCTACTTCAGTAAATCAGCTATACAGAAGATATATCTGTAGGTAGTATGGTTGCTATATATTAATACACAGTATTAAGGTGGTGATCCTTAACTTAACCGGGCTTTCATATTTAATGAAGGTAATAAAACACAGATATGACCGTAAATCATTGTTGTGTCTCCGAATGAGGAAATATGTAATGTTTTTTAGGCTTTATGGGGTATGCATGAGAAATTATATATATTTCTTTTGTTTGCCAAAAAGTCATTTAAAGACAAAGAAATGAACAATGAGTTATCCTTCATAGTGATGTTATTTTTGTGTCCAGTTGGGTCTAACTCTGTGTTACAACAAACCTTTATAAAAATCCAATAACAGAAATCCTCATAGAGTCAAGATCAATCACAGACATGGAGCAGATGTAAATCCATTGTATTTAATTATGTTTTACAGCTGACAGAAGTAACGCAAATGTTTGGTAGTAGACTTCAGAAACGTCATCAAATTATGTTCATAAGAAATTCTCATAAAATAAGTCAAAGTCAGGAAGTATCAGTGATAAAACAGTGTTAGTTTCTGGTCTGGTATCTCTGGACACACATCAGAACATTCATGTTGAGGATATTTGACCAAAGGTTAACCATGAATATAACATTTATCCTAACTTCAGTCTCAGCAGAGTGCTGATGTTTGTCTCAGATCTCAATCTGCAGTTGTTTTAGAGTATCAAATTATAATGTTTTTGTCTAAAGAGGCTTTTTCAGGAAGCATACGTTGCACCGTAATTAAGTACTTTTCTTAATGAAAAAACTGTAGCATGATATTTATGCAAAGTACATCTCATTCACTGACTGGAATGATGACTGATAACTTAACACTATTCAGTTTTCCTGGGAACAAGATAATTCCAATTACTATTATTTGTAAGTAATTATGTCTCTTTGATGTCTTTAATGGTCCGGACATATTTGTCTATAATATTTTGGGGATCTGGCTTGTGAAGATCAGTGAAACAAACCTATAAAACATACAACCTCCCCCTGAGGGGAAACAGTATCAGTCCAATCAGAGCCATCATTAGATGTGATAAAGCTTCCACAAAAACACAGCACAGCTGTTGCACAGAGGAGAGAAAAAAACAGATAACCTGGATAATAGCAAGTGCTGGAGGCTTGATTCATTTCCAAATGTTAACAAGGCCGTTTCACAGCTCCAGCATGCCGCGCAGTATGTTAATACCACTAATAAGCCTATCTCTGCGAGTCATCTCGGATGGCAAAGATTTGAGCGTGAGGCGGTGTTTTACAATAAAGCTGCTGGCCACATTTTAAATGAAGCATAACTATTTATGATTTTACAAAGCTGACATAATTGCTTAAAGGGTAACTGAGGAGAGCATTCGGTCTCGTACTTTGTTTTCTGTATTATGAAAGAGGAGATTTCACTGTTTGCATGTCAAAAAGGCTACTGTGTAGGCCATCAGAGAGATGGGAGGAACTCGTGCTCGCCTGTTAAGCAATTTTGCAGCTTTTATTCAAGCTGTCAAGTCAAACAATCAGGAGATAATGCAGCCTTGGTTTGTAAATTATAAACGTGTCAAGAGATGCACTAAAGGCATCGACAGATGCCACTTATCTCCAGCAGGCTCTGCAGTGTGACTGTATCATCAGAAGGAAAATATAACATTTTGATGTTTACATAAGAGAAGTATTAGTATCAGTCAGAAATGTAATTCCTTTCACCCATCCCTCTCGCAGGGGATTGACTCCCCAAAAAACATACAATGATTTTTTTTAAAGCTAACAAAACAAAAAAAGGAGCAGAAAAGCATCCTCACTGATCTTCTGTCCATTTCCAACATCGCTTCTTGTATATTTTTTGGTGGAAATCCTCTTAGAATGCAAAGTAAATAGATTACGATACAGTGAGGGATTAGGGCTCGCGCGGCGCTGTCAGATTAGTCGGTGAGCGCAGCGCGTCGACAGCTCTGACACGGCTATGGCTGCTGTTCAGGAAAGGGGCTCCGCGCGATGCTTTAAAGACGCTGGTTGGCTCCTATTCATGAATAAAACTGTGGCCCGTAATCTTGGCCGACACACACATATATACACACACACACACACACACACACACACATACACACACTCACACAGAGGAAGCCTGGAACATTCAATATCAGTGGTGATGGAAATATAATGGAAGTCTTTATTTTTTCAGGCTGATTAATGGCAAGGTTTAAAACACTTTCTGTCATGTTTTTAAAGGCAACCTGGTGTAACTGTTTTCTTTTAAGGTTCATTTAGTTTAGACTTCAATAAGAGAGAAAATAACCTCTGTGGAGCTGCTCTGTGTTTTTAACTTGACTGAAATTTCACAGATATACTAAAACAGGTCTAAAATGTACAAATTACAGATAAAATTGGTAATACAGAACTAATGTATTTACATTTAATACTCATGTAGTAATTCACTTTTATCATAAATATTAATCTACTGTACAATGATAAGCATTTGAGTTTCAATCCAGGTAATATAGGTAGGTAACTTCTTGGTATATAGAAGTACAGACAAAGAGAGCCTGTTATTTGTGAGATGTTGTTGTGTCTCTCCAGTGTCCCACTGGGATTAATAAAGTGTTCTTATCGTATCTTACTTGTTACTAGTTTTTTTTTTTAAACCATTCCCAAATGGACCATGTGAAGCATCCCGGGGTCTTCATCTTCCTGAGAGAGAACAAAGACAAATTTTACGATTTATAAACCTGAGCAGTGTGTGAATGTAAATACAGCACATGGAGCTTTTAGAGGATCTGTACTGTGCTACACTGCACCACGTCCTCTTTATCCTGCATTCACACCTGAAAGCTCAAGTCTTGAAGCCTTCAGCATCATGAATTTTTAAGGTAATATGAGCTTGAGGACAGTAACTGCACACACACACACACACACACACACACTATGAGCTAGGATGGGATATGATTCTAGATAACTTTTCTGACAAACAGACATGGTACAGCCTTGTGAATTCTGTCGGCAGAAATCAAAATAAAAGTCAATATTGGGTCAATCAACTTACATTCTTGTTGTCTCTGTCACCTTCACTGCTTCCTGCAGAACAAAATCAAATGACAGAAGATGTTGGAGGATGTTTGACGTTCCTGTAAACCAGCCGTGACACTTTAAACAAGTACAACAACCAAACATTAGACATGCACAATCACACATGGCAGCCCTACAGCACATAAACACACACACACACACACACACTCGGCTGAATGCCTGAACAGGTTACATGCTCACTCATTGGGTCGGACATGTCGCCTTTTCTGGGTTTTAACGAATGTAAACTGTTGTCACTCATGGCGATCTCTCTTGCTCTGAGCTCTGTGTTAATAAGGTTATGATTGACATTAAAACCCCAGCGTGCCTTATACAGATATTTAAAAAGCTGATGCAAATTCCCCCCAATAGCCTACAGTCCGGATTATCAAACGACAGAGTGATTTGATAGCGAGACAATTGCTAATCACCCGAAAAATGGAATTATTAAAATGGAGAGAGCAGGATGGAGGAGAGGAGGAAGTGAGGAAGAAGCAGTGATGTTTTCTTAATGGGTGTTTTTCCTAAATGACCAGTTAGTCATCTCAGACATCTGAGACCGGCAGAGGAGAGCACTCAGGCTACGTTTAGAGAATAAAACAGGCTGAATGTCGCCGGAGAATTGTTGCAGGGCTTAAAACGTGACCTGAAACCGACATGTTGAATATGATTAGATTTAATATAATGGGCTGACTCTCTCGCTCTCTCTTAGCTGCTGCTGCATACAGGGTGAACAGGTTTGTTGTAGGTGGTTTGGGGAGAATTTAGAGCAACATTGAGGGTGGTTTTGTTTAAAGGTCGAAAAAGAAAAAGATAGATTTTACAATAATTAAAACTATTTCCATTTGGGTGTGGCTTTTTTTTTTTTTTTTTTTACAGGTAAGGGTGACTCCTGGTTCATTATGATGGTTGATCAAATCTGTGATTGGTCAGAAGTTTTTAGGGTTTTCAAAGGTGCAAGGTAACCTTTGAATATGCAATGACAAAGACAAGACATTTTACTTTACACAAACTTTTTTAAAAGAGACCTCCATTTTAGCAACAAACTTCTATAACATTGTTGGTTTTTAAATAAAGGCTTAAAATCGATCTAACAGAACCAGATATATCATCTTTTTTTGCCCAAATCCTGATGCCCATAATAAAAATCCATTGACGACAGTTCTACTGCACATTCAGGTATGTTATGCTAGTAGCAGCTAATGGAGCCTTAAGAAGAGATGAGGAGGAGGCCACCGAGGTCTAATAAACTCACTTCTTTCTAACTCCACCCTCCCATATTGACATTGAGTATTTAAAACCTGTAAACAGACGGCGCAGTTTAAGGCGCAGTTCCCCTTCATTCATCTGCAACTCAAAAATCGAGACACAGCTGAAGAAAGACCTGATGTTTCGGGCTTGTGGTTTCCTTCAAGGATACATGAAGCTTCATGAAAAAACCTCTAACATTTCTCATTTATCAGGTTGCTCCAAAGATCAGTCTGAAGTAGCGGCCATTAATCTTCAGGTTAAATGCTGCTTATCTATATTCCTGTGATTCTTTCACCTAGAAAGGTTAAGCTCCAGCATTAGATAACTTTTCACAGACAAAACAGAGATACAGGTGCTTGAAGTATGACAGAAAGACAGACAGAAAGACAGACAGACCTGTTTGTCTCAGTGTCCTGAACACATCGGGGCTCACGGTCACACATATGCTCTCTGCCTGTGGTCTCCTCTGATTGGCTCTCCCATCAGCACTAAGGAACCAAAAGCAAAAGTTAGATCTGATGCTTTTTATTTAAAAAATAATGGTTAATTACATTAATGACACACAGCACAGAATACAATGCAGAGGGACAACTGCACAATAACCAGCTCCTTTTTCACAATCTATCTATCTATCTATCTATCTATCTAGATTTCTTGAATACAGACAACCTGGGTCTGAATTAGTTATATCATTTATATAATAGTTATTATATACTGGATGTTCTGGTAAAGAGAAATGGGAATAACAAATATGACTTTTCATTCAAGTAAAAGTGAAAGGTGAGTCCGTCAGTCAAACCTCAAAATGCAGCACTTTCTAGTTTACTGGAGCTGCTGTGAGGGGAGAATTTGGCACATCCAGCTCCTCTTCTTTCACTGATTTAGATGCATACAATGTATATATGTAGAGTGCATTGTCTTTTTTGCATTGTGGATGTTTGTTTTACAATGTTTCTGGTCCACCAGATTTCTCCTCTGATGAAAATGTAATTGTTCTCTGTTCACCTCCTCCCAAAAACATAAAACTGCTTGCATTACAATTTTGTTTTGCACAGGATGCAAAAAGTAGCAGAATCTAAAAACTTTAGAGAAACCATTCAGACCTTCTTTGAGACACCATCAACTTTGTTCAACAAGGCACTAATTTCCCAGGTCAATAGCTGAGCCACATGAGCGTGTATCAGGTGAAACACAAGTTGCTGAAAGCCAAAGATCACTATCAGTGTGATCTTTATTTTATCAATGGCAGTCTTGACGTACGTATCATCCTTCTCATTAATAATATATCAAGTGGTGAAAGAAGTATTCAGAGCAGTAGCAATACCACACTGTGAAAATACTCCACAAGTACAAGTCCTGCATTCAGTATTGTAAGTATTGTTAAAAGAAAAGTACTCATTATGCAGTAAAATGGTCCCTGTCAGTGTTTTACTATTATATTTGATGTTTTTGGATTAATATTACTAATGAAGATGTTTATATATATTAATATTTTTAAGGTTGATCTAGTTTTAACTACTTTAAATACTGTTGGGTAGTTTAATCTATGGCAATGCATCATATTCTATAATCATCATATGTTTGTAGTGTGGCTGTCCTGGAAGAACCACGTATCTCTAAAAGCAGAATCAGAATCAGGTTTATTGCCAAGTAAGTTTTCACATACGAGTAAAGTCAACAGTGACAATGCATTTTTGGAGATACATGGTTTTCACTGAACAGGAAGGGCATCAAAAATTGTAATCTGAAACTAGTTACTAAAGCTGTCAAACAAATGTAGTGGGGTAAGAAGTACAATATTTATGTATTGTTGTATGAATCGTTGTGTAAAGTGTGTGTATGCAAGTGCCAAAGATGAATTTCCATTTTGTGTAAATGTAATAGACAATAAATTAATCTAAATCTGATATTTTCCTCTGAGATGTAGTGCAGTAGAAGAAAAAAGT
>NW_023339751.1:18705741-18707145 GCF_004916995.1 Morone saxatilis | reverse complement strand
AAGTAAAAGTACCTTGAATTTGTACTGTAATTGAGTAAACACATTAATATTATTCTCTGCCACTTGAAAGAGAGTAATTCTCAAATGGACTACTCTCTGGAAATCTTCATCCTTCATCCAATTAACATAATACTATGACACTTAATACACACTACTGTAGGTTATTCTAGGTTGGCATATTCTCACCTCAATCATATGTAAGTGGACATCACTTGACTGACAGATATCTGTTTTTTATTGATCCAAACTCATAACTTTGATATATTGTTAAACCACTGCAGCAGCGTAACCTTAGTGTTTCTTTTGGGGCTTCAGGATCAGGTTCAATAATCTGTCCTCTCATCGATTCTGGACATGAATATCAAACAGAGACATAAAAGTTGAAAAACATTTTTCAAATATAAAGGCTTGGCTCTCATCACATCAAACTAAACTTTGGCCTCCATTAAGCAAAAATAGAAATAACCTCTATTCTTCTTACTCCACTGACAGAGGAGTACGTGATGAGTGAGAGAGGCCAGCAGCCATCAAAGGAACGTTGGGATGCTTCCCAGATTCCCGTCTCGTTCTCGCTCATTTCTCCGAGCACAGAGTCGGATTTGGGGAATGCGGGAATCGTGCGAGGAGCCCCCAAACTGCCATTGTGCTCGACTCCCTCTCTTTCTCTGCTCTTTTCTCAGTGAGCCAAACGGGAGAACGCCCGCGCTACAATGCCTCCCCTACTCCATCTCAGCTAAGCTGTCATTGGCTTCACATGAGAAACAATGAAACTTCATCGGAGACCAGATTACAAAAAGAGGGGGGTTCAATGTAAAAAAATTGTTCTAAGGGGGGGGGGGGGGNNGGGGGGGGTTGTGGAAATAAAAAAGGCAGAGGCTTTTGTCTCTTTCTCTCTGTGGCCATTATCTTTTGGGAGGTTTGGGGATCTGCTTTCTTAGCCTCTGTCAGCGGTGCAGGGTAAGACCTGGGGTAGTACGACTGGGCTTTTGGCTGCCAAATCGCCCTAACCCTCTTTACCACTCTTTTTTTCTCCTCTCGTTCCTTTTACTGTTTTTAAAAAGAGCTTAGAACAGAGCATTTCTCTCTGTCTCTTCCCCTCTCGCTCTCTCCCTCTCTCTCTCTCTCTTTGGACCCAGCTTGTTTAAATTGGCTGATAGGAAGGGATTTGGGATGGATGGAGGGGGCTTAGAGAAACGCAGAGTGGAGGGGTTGGAGGTGGGTGGGGGGTTGCAGAGAGTCATCAGTGTTACAGTCAAACAGCCATGAAAAGCCTATGAGGATGAAAAGAACAAGAGCGCTTTTTTATCTAATACACACAAATCCCATATAAATACTCCAATATGTTAGTTGGGGTATGACAAGGAATGCCCCTCCATCACTTCCTCCCACCACCCCCCCATCCCA
>NW_023339751.1:18699555-18705727 GCF_004916995.1 Morone saxatilis | reverse complement strand
AATAATAGAGACGTGGATGGCTATATTTGTATGTATCTGTTTGTGTGTGTGTAAGACAGGCAGGGACAAAGAGAGGGATGCTTTCAGTGCGTCTTTAGTCACACTGTTTCAACATGTCATTCATGTAGACGAGTGTATTAAACAATCACTCTGAAACAGTGAGTTTCGTCTGCACTCTGGAGACTGAACCATGGTGAAAATGGACTCTGGTGGAGTTTTAAATGTGGCTCCCGGTTCAGTGTTGGGATCGCTGGAAGCGTAAGACCCGGAACTGATGTGGCTTTGACATTTGAAATGTCACTGGGAGTGAAGGCTTTTAGGCTGCAGCTGGGTCATTTGGCCACAGACGCTCTCATGCAATTCATATACAGACAATGGTGAATCACTGTGGGAGAGGAGATCACATGTACGACTAACAGTAAAACAGTGAATCATCTGCACAAAATCTGTCTGTGGCTTCATTTATAGCAAGTTGAACTAAATATTGTGTTTTTATTTAAAGCGGCTTTAATCAGTACTTTTATAATAACAATGCATTGAAAGACAATTGTGAAAGCTTTACAGTGAGTTTCAGTTCATTGTTTAGTCTGTATGGGCCAGAACTTAACTATTTTGGTTCACTCTCATCATTCTCATTGCATTGTGATTCGGCATGCAGCAGGCCTGTATAACCTGCACCCCTCACACTACCTGGCTCAGCACCTAAACGGGCAAACAGACTCAATTAAAGACTAGCTGGGTGAACATACGGAGCAATTGAGCAGCTAAAGAACCAGATATTTCCCTCAAAGAGTTAGAGGACTAAAAACACAGCTACAAAAAAGTGAATATAGGACTTACATTCATATGGTGGACACAACACAAAAATAACATGATAATGATGCTCTCGTAACTGCTGATGTGCTAAAATAAGCAACTGTTTGCCTAACAAGTTCACTATATCAACTTAAAATGGGATGATATGTCAATGTTGTTTTAACACTTCATTTAGTAATCCACCTACAGATAGTTTATACTATTTGTAACTGTTTCACAGATTGTGTGACATTCATCAACACAACCAAGATGATTTTGAGGTGTAAACCTAACCAAGCCTTAACCTAAACCTTGTTTGTGTGTGTGTGTGTGTGTTGTGTGTGTGTGTGTTGTGTGTTGTGTGTGTGTGTTGTGTGTCTGTGTGTGTGTTGGTGTGGTGTTCTTTTGTTATGTGTGTGTGTGAGTGAGTGTTCATCAGTAATAATGAAAACATAAATAAATACTGATCTGTAACAAACTTTACCACACACACACAGACAGTACATGTAACTCACTGTGTTGTGGGCGTGCCTGGGTACGAAGATCCGGTTGCACTGTGGTTCCTGTCTGTCTGTCTGTCTGTGAAGCTGGAACCACACAACACAACATTTCTGCCTCTCGGAGGATTTTCTAGGACACACAAACACACACAGAGACGAGGATGAGCAACAGTTTTCTTTTACTTAAGAATGGAATAAAAAGGACGACCCGGTTTGAATTATTACCACCGTTGTCTTCTGGTGACTGCGAAGGCCACAGCAGATGATTAATATAATTTTTATCAAACTATTTGCTGACCCCTCATATCCTGTATGGAAGCATTTACAATCATTACGCTTTCCAACTCATTTATTCTGGTTTTTCCTTTAATTTGTAATTTGCCTCTATATTGCACGCCCTTCTTTGTTTACCTGACAAAGCCTGAAGATCTCGGTGAGATCAAAGTGCTGGCCTATTACATTTATTGGCACAGATTAGCACCTTGTCTGTTTTTCAGCCCCAGAATGTCATCTCTATATGGTTCATGTCAAAAGCTGCATTTACGTGAGTGTAGGCTTTTGCCAATTTGGATGTCATGCCTTGACAATTTTGTTCCTGATAAACACGTCATGCCAGTAAAGTTTTTAGAATTGAGACAAGAAGTCAAGCAGTGATGGAGGTTGTGAGAACAGAGCAACCAACAGAGCTGAGAGGGGAAAAGAAACAAATGCTGGTTTCCTTCAACACACACCGAAGCTAACAGGCTTTCACCATAACGACCAAGAAAGCAGAGAGAGGAGGTGGAGAAGTGGATCTTCAGATAAGGCTCTTGTCTCTTTGCCCATTGAAAGGCCCTGCAGTCACATCAGCCTTTGTGAGGGGGAGACAGAATGATCAGGCAAACAACTTGGCTTCTCCTCTTGGCAAAACGCTACTCCAAAGAAAAAGAGATAGAGAGGAAGAGAAAGAGGCCTTCCCTCGCACTTGTTCACTACTCTGCCTCTCACAATGCCATATCTACCCAAATCAACACACTTGTCAGCCAGAGAGCTATAAGCGATTTCCAATGCTGTTATAAAAGGGACCATTTCTAAGCTGAAATGTGTGTCCTCTATTGTGTGTTTATGTGTAGAAGCGAAGGCAGAATCTGTTCACTGGGGTTTACAATGGATGCAGATAAATATGAGAAGAGGAGCATAGAAATACGGTGCCTCTGCCCAATCTGATTCCAAGTCTACGACTGACGCTGATGCACCGCAAAAGACGTCCACCTTAAAGAACCACTTGATCTGGTATTGAGTCATCTTTTAGGAAACAAGTGAAAAATCATCCCAACAATATCATAAAATATGATCTTCTTTCCAGTGTTTCTTCTTTTCAAAGCAAATCAACTCGTTTCTATGATTTTTAGGACGTGAAATCCAGGGTGGCGAAGGCCTAGATCAGCTAATTTCACTCCTGCTCCTCAAGAAAACCACAGCTGGTTGGTTTTCTGTGCTACCAGACAGTTAATTGCAGCTAATTCCAGGTGTAAAACAGTGTCAGATTAAATGGCTCAGATGAAAACCAGCAGAGCAAAGAATCCTGAGTACCACAGCTAAAGCCAACTGACCTTGAGGAAAAGTATTATATATTCTTATTCCCTCTGTTGCTGAGAGTTAGATGAGAAGATCGATCCCACTCTCATTTCTGTCTGTTAAATAAGATGGTACAGCAAGCAGCCAGTTAGCTTCTCATAAGGACTGGAAACAGCTAGCCTGGCTCTGTCCAAAGGTAACAAAATCAATCTACCAGCATCTTTAAAGCTCAGTAGTTAACAGGTTTTATTCCATATGTTTATCTGTGCAAAAACTGAAATATAAAAACGACACTCTGCTGGTCCAGTATACAATTTATACAACTGTGATGTAGAAACTTGAAGCCGCCAGTGCACTGAGAATGGACTTTACAGCGAAGTAGGAGACATCTTGTGTCCAGCAGGAAAACTTTGCATATTCATAGATTCAGATTTTTTTATTTAGGTAGAAGGAGTAGATGCCTTTTTAAAAATTGAAAAGTATACTTTTTTTCCCCAGAAAAAAAAACATACAAGACACGCATTATTGTTCCAAGCAGAGTATTTGTATACATGTCTTAATACATGTCGGGAGGGGATCTTCAAGTAATTACTCTGTGCTGTTGGGGTCAGAGCTGCAAGCAAATCCAGCCATGAACTAACAAATGTTCAGTTCATGCAGGATTCAGTGTGACCTATCGCCCATGTCACACCCAACTGCACACATACTGTACACATATTTACACAAACACATGTCTCCGAGGGCCATTCTGAATTTGACTTTTAGTGTGTGACAATGACTGAGAACAAACAAATTTCGTCCTGTTGTGTGTGTTCAAACTGAAAATTTGCACTGTGGGAAAAAGCGCATGACTGATGACACAAGTCTATGTTTAGTCAATGCGGAAGGACTCTGACTTTATGTGTTCAAATAAATAGGAACTGCCACTTTTACAAACACAGTTATGAATTGTAAATGTAGATGCTATTTGCATTTCGACAGCAGGTATCATCATGATTAATTTGCAAAGCACGCAGGAAGAACTGTAGGTTAGGACTGAATTCTCCACTGAGTAATGCTGATACTGACTTATTTGTTAGACACACACACTATAAGAGAGAACAAATATTTATCAGAGAACAAATATTAGTTTTTTGTTTGCTTGTGTCACTTTGAGGAGCCATGTTTGACAAGCTTCTGGATTTGTTTTAATAATGACATTCATTATTCTTCAGTTTTTACAAAATATAAATTCAAGTAAAACCAAAATAACGTAATTTATTATTGTATTGTATGCTTTATCATTGTGGAACAAAACTTAGATAAACTAAACTTCACCAAAGCAAACTAGAAGGAGATCCTTTACTTAAGTAACACTACCAATACCACAGGGTAAAAATACTCACCTGAGTGATGTATTATCATATATGACATTCAGAGATTATGACTAATGCATCAATGTGCAAGCAGCATTTTGTTGTCATAGCTGGGTGAGGTGGAGCTACTTTATATAAAACTTTATATATAGTTTGGTAGTTTAGTCCAGTGATTCCCAGCCTAGAGGTTGGGACCCTCCAAAGGGTCACAAGATAAATCTGAGGAGATGAGATGACTAGTGGGATAGGAAAGATGAAAAAAACAAAAAGAAGTTCTGTATACATTAGTCTGTATTGTATTTCTTGGACTTTTGTCTAATCTTATAAACTTATTTAAAAGAAAACATGAGAATTTTATAGGGGGGGGGGTCTCTGTTTGGTAAGCTTGTGAGGCAGCTGGACTCACAACAACACATAAAATCACGCAATAATCTATCCTTCCAAGCTTCAATCTATGTGCTAAATATCATTTTATATGCTTGTGTTTTTATGTAAAATCTTAATCAAAAAAATACGTGACTGCAGCTGTCAGACAAATGTAGTAAAAGGACAATATTTAAAATTCTTAAATTATTTAGAATATAGTAAAGTAGAAGTATAGAGTAGTATGTTCTTGAGAGCCAGAGCTGATCCTACTGGTGTGTAATGGCCATGCCAGAGGCTGAGTATATGTGTGTGTGTGTGTGTGTGTGTGTGTGTGTGTGTAAAGCGAGACACCTGTTCACTAGAGCCCTCTGCTTGAAGCGAGCCACTCATTATTTATGACCTGGCTTTTCTGCTCTGTTAATATGCTCTGTCTGCTTGTACAGCACATACCCCCTCGCACACACTTAGAGAGGGGCATCAGTTTAACCACCATCACCACTGACTGTGACACAGTGTCAATATCCTCTTCTTGAGTGTGTGCGTGTGTGTGTTTCCAAACATGCTTTCAAACTATCTACCATGTTAAATGTTGATGGCTGATTTGCATGTGTGTGTGTCTTTTGCTTCCTGTCTACACCAGAAGTGGGAATGCGTTGCATTGCATAAGCAGATATCTTCTGCTGATTATCTTGTGCCTACATTTGATCAAATATCTGACCAGTTTTATAATATGACATACAGTGTTAAAGATTGCCAGACCTAGAAGAAATCGACTGACAAATATCAACCAATATCAATATATGTTACAGCTATAATAGTTGTAGTGACGGATCAGAATGTGTTGGTATATTATTAGAGCAACATCATCAATCATATCAGGCTCTTTAGCTGCTGATTGCGCCACTGTTCACCAGCTAGTTGCCATTTGGCGTGTTCCCAGCTCTGTCAAATTTGTAGCAGGCAGTGTGAACTGATTAGGACTTTTTAAAAAACAACAACTTTTCTTTACAATAGCCAGCAACAGTGACCGGACGTTAAGAGACAAAACCTGAAATATAACAGAAAAACAGGAAACATGCATCCTTTAATTTTTATACATTTAATTAAGTTCTTTACTCATTCATATTCTTTTTTTCGATTTTCCTTTTCTTTGTTTATTTGTTTGTCTGTCCTTCACCTTTTTCTCTTAAATTGTATTTTATCCTTTTCTGTCTTACCCCTTCCTTCCTCCCTTTCCTAATTTATTTCCTCTTTCCCTGCTGTCATTCCTCCTTTTTCTTTCTCTCTTCTGTCCCTTCCTCCCTCTTTCTCTGCAGCGCTGTTGTCCAAGGATAGGACATGCTGCAGGTGATGGAGGTAAATCATCGAGGACATAATTAAGAGGCTTATGAGGAGGAGTGTGCGTGTTATGCATCACATTAGAAAAAAAAAAAAAAGAAGAAACTGCATGCAAACAGGCCTTATAGTTACACAAACGCTCATTTTCATTCACAGACAAACACACAGACACTCAGCCTTAGGGGTTTGACCTTATACAGTGGAGTTAAATACCTCTCTCGCCTCATTTGGTTGTGTGGAGTACACACACAAACACACACA
>NW_023339751.1:18698611-18699533 GCF_004916995.1 Morone saxatilis | reverse complement strand
CACACAAGCACATTGCCTTCTGGTGTGTTTTAAGCACCAATGAAGGACTCATCAGACATGTTCATCTAGTTCCCTCACAAATTTGAATGTTTACTGCTCACCCGTTGGCTCTTGAAGGCTCTGTGAGGAATTGCGTGTGCGTGTGTGTAATCAGGAACTCGGCTTGATCCCCTCTGGTATGTGCTTTCGGGAGTGCTTGTCAAAGGGCAGCAGCACAGCCTGAAGTAATGACAAAAAAATGGGCCTTCGCTGGTTTCCCTCCCCTTGCTGGGTACTCCAGAAAACTTTGGTGTATTGCGTTTTATTAGTCTGATATTAAAGAATTTATACAACAACATTTTTTATTCAATTCGTAAGTAAATCTTCTTGTAGGGCCATCTACATCCCAAAAACAAGGATTGGTGTCACTTTTTTTTACACTTTCTATTTAATTTTACAATTAACTTTTAATCATTACTTTACATAACATTAAAAAAAGGCAACAGATTTTGTGAATTTTACATGAATATTGCTCTGTCAAACATGATCTGATTTAATTCTCCTTTGTGTTATTAAATGAGGGTGAGTCTGAGAAGATACCTGGTGTTAGATGTCAGAAAAGTGTGTCAGAGTTGGTGAGTTACTGAGGTTATCAGGAGAACACCTCCTATTTCAGATGTAAGGAGAAATAACAAGTCACATCTGGTGTCTTTTTGGTTAGACATTATGATTATTTTCTTACCATTGCCTGTGACGGCCTGGGCCTCGATTTCATTAGCTTTCCTCTTGGCCACATCCGCTAGCACCAACTCGCCCTTATCGCTGGCAACATAATGGAGGTCCTTTGAAGGTAATGCAAGAAAGAAAGAAACGTGAACGTTAATCTAAAATGAATCTAGGCTCCGATGACAATAGAGTTTTTTTTGGAGGGGTGGGGGGGGGG
>NW_023339751.1:18696396-18698600 GCF_004916995.1 Morone saxatilis | reverse complement strand
GGGGCGGTGTTTTGGCGGGAGGAGGAAGAAACAGATGAAATGACAGAAAAAAATGAGCTGTTTGAAGCCCAACATCAGAAAGAGCACCGGTTGGATGAAATGCCGGTTCCTCCAAAAACTTTGAAATCAGCCCCCCCTCACACACACACACCCTCGTCTCTCTGGTTTTGAACTAGGGAGGATGTTATCTGTCACATTTCAAAAGTGGCAGAGAAGGCGAGGGACTGTTCACCTTTCAGAAACGCTGGTATTCTCTCTTTACGGAGAAACATATCCAGCCGAGCACATTACTATATCAGCCTGCGACAATATTGGAAACAGCGTGTATCCTCTGTATCTCTCTGTTTGAGTCTTGCAGGGCCATAAAGAGAGATAATATTTCTAAATGATGTCTGAGGGTGGCTGATTTAAAGCCCAACGCTGCCATACTATTCATTAATAACCACATTGCATCAGACAGCTGTTCCTGTTTCAAGGTGCTCTGGGCTACAAGCAAGGCAGAGGTCATTTAAATACCTTTAAATAGAAATTAATGTCAAACTGTAGTCTTAATAAATTCGGCTAAATGCAACTACAATCTTAATCGTCATGTGAGGGACATGTACTGTGTCTAGCATAAATACTGAGCTAATTTTAAGCAGGTTTTGAGTATGTAAAAGCTCCAGCAATAATCTTTATTATTAAAACAGAATTATACTGTTTCATGATGCAAAGTTGAGAAAGATCATCTCCTGATATGAAATTGTATGTAGTGAAATGTATACTGAATCAAAGGACCTAAAATTATTCAGGACTTGTGCTCAAATTATGACTAAATGATGATCTCAGCAGCACCAATGATGACCAATAGTTCAGCAGCAGACATGGACAGCAGCATGATGGTATAAAACTTGGTCTTGTGCAGAAAGGTCACTGATTCGAGTCCCCCAGAACAACTGTGAAGTAAATGGAAAACACACCCTTGACAACAATCAACATGCTGCCCCAGTTGCTCCAGTGGAGCCCGTCAATAACCAGCAGTAAAGGCTGGAAATGTACTGGTGAGCTCCCAGTGTGAGAGTGCTGGTCTGAGAGGAAAGCAGGATGGTGTTGAAGGAAAAAAACATACATAATAATGTTGATAGTGCACAAATAAAAGATAAAAAATGTAAACTATACTATGTAAAACATTGACTGAGGTGCCATTATAAATGTATATGAAAGAACACTCATACTCTTTAACTACTTGAAAAGTAAATCACGCTCTCATCCTGGCACCCACTGAGGTGCAACTCAGAGTCACAGGGTTTCCTTGGGCAGAGTGCAGGGCCTGAGGGCCCATCAAAGGGTACAGCGTGTTAAGGAAAGTCTTCCGCCTCAGCGACATCACAGGACATCAGTGCCGTGACTCAGGGCTCGCCATGGATAACCCTCAGCTGGCTAAAGCCAGCCCCCAGCTGAGCCTGCACCCGGCCCTAATACCCCCATATTGTAACCCAGCTTTTGTACCCCTAGAGTAAAAAAAAAAAAAAGAGGGGGGTGCTGGTTTCCATAGGAGGTGGGGAGCAGAGAGGGATTGAGGCAGGGAAAGGGGGGGGGGGTAAAAGAGAATGAGAGAGGGGGACTGAAATTGAAGAGTATGAATGGGAACAGATTGGGTAATTATAGTGGGGTGCCTGCCCTCTGTGGCGAGGAGTTAGGAGGAAATGTGAAAATGGCCGACAACAAAATGGCCTCAAAAGAACCTAAATCGGCTCCCAGGACTGAGGTGGCTATATTCAGCCGCTGTGAACGAGGACATGGCCCCTCAATTAGATATGAGTGAGGCTTCCTAATTGATAACAAACAGAGCAGCAGAAGATTAAAAAAGAGAGAGGAGGCATTACAATGAAATGACAGTGAGGTGTGTGAGTGAGAGAGAGGAAAGAGCAGAAAGAGAGAGAGATGTGAACAAGACATAAAAGACGTGAGGAAGACAAAATTCCCAACAAGGGTTTTCATATGAGAGAGAAAGTGAGAGAGAGCAACAGGGAGAGAGAGACTGTATGACAGAAAGAACAGAACAATATGAACATTTGATGCCGGGGCACTTTATTCCAGCTTAGCTCCTCATAATACTGTCTGAATCTGGAGAGAGGGACCCAGAGAAAGAATAAACGAATGAACAAACGTGAAATGAGAGAGGCAGAGAGACAAACTGAATACTGAGGAGAGAGAGAGAGAGA
>NW_023339751.1:18696177-18696357 GCF_004916995.1 Morone saxatilis | reverse complement strand
GTGTATCAGCCCGACTAAGAAGGGATAACAATAATACTGCATATAAAACCATCAGATATTACACCTCTTATTCCCCGACGCTCAAACGCGACACTAATCTTATTTATATAAGAGCTTTAGGGGTTGCTGCGCCTGATAAAGAGGGGTGTTTTAGTGGGACATTTTTGGGGAGTAAGGGGG
>NW_023339751.1:18681184-18696077 GCF_004916995.1 Morone saxatilis | reverse complement strand
AGTAAGGGGGAGGGGAGGGGGGAGGGGAGGGGGGAGGTGGTGGCCGCTAAAATATTGACCGATATTTGGGTTACCTCCAAATAAATGAGGGATTAGGTTAACTGGCACACAGCAGTGCTTACGACACATTACGACATGGGCTCAAGTCTGCATGTTTGCAGTCTGCTGTCAAACAGGATCGATGGGAGGTACATATGTAAACGCCCAGTGTGGATTTGCACTTTTTTCTAGCTATTATATGTGCACAGAAAAATGTACTACTGAGTGATAAGAAGTATAAGCCCATACTGCATATGTATATAAACCATCTGCAAAGACGGAAAGTTTGACCTTTGTGATTTCTGACCCTGTGATTGTGGGAAAGGAGACGGCAATACCTCATTAATCTGTAATGTTTACTGCATCCCCGGAGCTATTTTGTGATTACTAATTGTGATTTTGATGCACACAAAAATTCCCTTCCAACATGTCACAGAGAATAGGAAGCAACTTGTTGCACTTGGTGATAATGCTAATAGTGTTATTGCAGCAACAGCACACATAGTTGTGTCTGACTCAAATGTATTACTTAAAAATATGACACATATATACAATATGTGGCTATACTGCGATCTTGTCCAATACATATAATTCTGACTGTAGAGATGTATCCTGTATCTGAAATCAGTCGCCATTTGCAGCTTAATGGGTGTTTACTAGCTACTGTTGTCCAGATTCTTTTTTTATTTTATTTTTATAGATATTTTTAAAAACAAAATGAGTGGGGTGGGGTGGTCCACACAACATTTCAAAAGGAACACAGTGTTTCAATTACACCTACATTTCAATTCAATGCAATGGGTTACATCTTATAGGCACACACATATACATATATATACAGTCAAATTTTGAGATTCAGATTTTTTTGTATCATAGTGTTAAAGTAAATTGTAATTTCTACATACAGTTTATTTAAATGACAACTGTAGTCCAGTAAGTATAAGTATAAGACACAGTCTTAGTCTCTGTTTCTTCCACAACGTATTTCTCCCTGTATGATAAAATAATTGCTTCAAAAGGCGGCTCTAGAGAGAAGTCTTTGCTCTTTGATTCTAGGGGACGGACATCAAATCCTGATCATTACTTTTGAAGATTTTAGACTACATTGCAAAACTTGGAAATATTTCAGGAAAATGTCACATCATCTACATTTATACCCAGGAACGAGGAAAATACACAAATAACAATTAGTCCGGAGAATTCAAAGCACATGTTTGGTACTATAATGTATTTTGCTTTGCCAAAACCATACAGTTGAATCAAATATTGACAAGGAGACTGGACACAAATCCACATAGGCACAGGCATGCAAACATGAAAATACATATTCACTAATTAACATATGCATAATCCCTGGACATGAGCACATTTGCTGAACCTGCACACATGCATGCAAACACACACACACACTTGTTTTCTGACACACCTGTTATCCAGGAGCCTTGTGTTTGACTAACACTTCTATCAGATAGGTGTTAAGGACTTAACATTTTAATAACGCTAATTACTCATCTGAGCGACAACAATGAGCTTATTGCCAAAGACGTGCGATACCTCCTCCTCCTCCAGCGCCCGGCGTCAGATTGGGGAGGAAGATAGGGGGTGAACCCAACAGACGCAGCTTGCCTTACTGCTAGCGTATCTAACAAGAAACAGTACAAGCCCTCATTGGGGAACAAAAGAACCGGCATCAGATTCTGCTATCACACAATTTGATTTAATTAACGAGCTACATGAAGAGCCAAAGACCCAGAAAGAAGAAGAAGAAGAAGAAGCAGAAGAAAAAGGGGAGGGAGGTGGGAAAAAAAACTGTCGCCAGCTTGACTTGGCTGACGAATGACCTAATTGGTTACATTATCAACTCATTATCAAAGGCTAATTAGGGAGCTACAGCACTAATTATGAAAAAAAAATGCAAACGACTCAGTAACCCCCTACTACTACCTCTACATATACCCCCCCCCAACCTCTACCTCCGCCAAAACACCCCCCTACCACCAATTCCTCCACCCCCTCAATTTAGCCCAACACTGAAGTGTTTCAATTTAACAAAAGGTTTCTTTTTTGAAAAAAACAAACAAAAAAAAGGCTTGGAGGGCCTCTATTGTTAGTTGGGAAACAATGGGGCTTGAAGGGGTGGGGGTCTGGTGATGGGTGGGGGGTGTATCATGCTGAGCATTTCTACAAGAGGTGTGCACGTTATCTATGTGTGTGTGCATTTTATCAAGTCAATGGTGCGTTATTGAGTTCTGTGGGCAAGTTAGGAAGTAAGAAAGAGTTCGGTGAGGGTGGGGGTTGCCCTCATTAACCCCCTCCACCTCAACTCAATCAGCCGACCAGCAGGTTAAAGCAACAACACAACCTAATTAAAGCGAAGGACAGAGCGAGGGGTGAAATGTCAACGTCCTCTTTTTTTTCTCCTTCTCTCAGTCACTCTTTTCAGATGATGAGTTGCTGCTCTCTTGGTCGTTGAAGCAAAAAAAGGGCTTGAAGACACTCATTGTGAGTGAGAATTAACTTTGTTACAGATCTAGGATGAGAAGTATTTGTTATCTGTTGTGTTTGGTGAGCCACATACGTATATGGAGACCACAAAAGAGTTCGCAAATGCTTTCTAATTTCATCTCTTAAATCTGTTTGTATGAAATGTAGAAGAGTAAAACAGCAGAATCAGTCTGGTCTTGGTCTTTAACTGTGTTGCATTCTAATTCATCTTCAGCATGATAATATTTTTACATGTGAGAAGAGCTTAAAAGGATGTCAACTGTAAATAAAGTATTAACACTACACATGTGGTTTGATTTAAAACAGGAAATCAAACAACATCTGCTGGCTGTCAGGTGTAGTATTAGAGCCACAGGAGCAGGGATACATAGCTCTCAAACAACTGAAATGGACGAGTGAATTGGCCCCAGAACTGGAAAGGTTTTGTAGTGTTGGAACTACTGGACAGTGAAGTACTAGTTCTGGATAACATCACACCGACTTCACACAATCAGGCTTTAAGATCAAATACTGTATGTTGTAGTGATCCATATTATTTCTGTGATTCCTTGTGAGGGCACTTCCTTTTTTTAAATTTTAACTGTGCCTAAAACGCTGGCTTATTTTACATCATACAACAAATGACCTAAATTACTCAACAAATCACCAAATTGTTCTATTGTGTTGCATACAAAAGATTAAAAAGATAATGAAAACTGAGAAAAGCAGTAATTGTAGTGGAATATTTTATGTTTTATATTTCAAATTTGTCAGTTGCACTTTGTTTTCTAACCTACACGCTGAGAATTATTTTCCACTTCCATCTCTGTGCTCATCTTCTGTTTTTCTTACTCATCTCTTGACGCCACGAAAGTGATAGACCAAGACCTTGTTTCATTCCTCTCTCGCCTTTACTCTCTTTTTTTTTGCATTTGTCATATAGCTTTCCATCTACACCCCTGCCCCCTCCTCTCCTCTCTGCCCCCCAACCCCTTCCTTTGCGCTCTTTCAAGGTCCACAGGCTCGACTCCACCTTTTCAATTCGGCTTCCCAGCAGCACTACTTAGTGGGGAGGTAATTGGAACCAGTGCTATCAGTGTGATTGAGGGAGCAAGAGGTGTGTGTGTGTGTGTGTGTGTGTGTATGGGGGTCTGTATTAATGTCTAGGGTGTTGGTGAAGCATGGAGCAAAGGGGGCCCCATGAAAAAGGGGGTCAAACACATAGAAGAGCATTTCAGCGTGGAGTGGAAGAAAGAGCGAGTTAGAAGGAAGATGAGGGGAGAGGAGAAGGCCGAGGCGAGGCCATAGAGGTTGTGAAAAGATAGGGGCCCATACTGAGATCACACCTGCTCTCTGACTGACACACACACACACACACACACACACACACACACGTATGGGTTACAAGACGTGCAAATGAAAGACTGAACAATCAAAATAGGTTGTGTAGTATTATTCCTGTAAAAATTATGTGTGTGTATCTTCATTTTCATTCTGTCCAATAAAGGCAATAATACCTCTAAAATTTGCTACATTTGCATATTTAACAAAAAATTACAACTTTGTTAAAAAACATATTGTACAACTTCAACACAACTGCATAAATTAATGTGAGATCAGAGGAGTTTGTTTTCCTTCTCTTACCTGCCTGTAATCACAGCACACCTGGGTGTTAAAGATGTGTATGCAATGTGTGTATTTGGCTTCTACAGGGTTCACCAAGTTAAATTTAAGACCTTTTTAATACTGCACAAAGCGCATTTTAATACGTTTCATGACCATACTGGCCAAAGTATGAAAGTATGATGGAAAACCAAAAGATGAATTATTTATTATAATACACTTTGAGTACTTCCCAGGGGTATGTAACTGTAACTTCTAATGATAGAATTAACATGAATCTGTATAAGTGATGTAAAATGGATTGATTGATTAACCAATGATACATTATTTTAGGTGTTATGGGTGAGACAATGCCAAATTCAAACTCCACAATATGGACTGAACAGCCTCCTGCATGAACGATCCACTGTCAAAACAATCCCACTTTTAGATTGATTAAAAGCCTGCAACAATTTATATTACAACTAACATTACCGCCTACAGCGGGTAAAAGGGCATATTTAAGACTTTTGTAAACTAAATTTAAGAGTTTTTAATACCTTCAGAGGAAACTGAATTCACTGCTTTTTAAGACTCTTTAAGACCTGCAGATACCCTGCCAATTGGTGTTATATTTGATCAATGTTGCAATACTGAAATGTAATTTTGTAATTTGAGTAATTTTTCCATTTTTCCTTCATTATATTAGCTGTTCATTTGTGCTCACAGCATGATAAATTACTGGATGGACTGACTTAAAAAGATCCTATAGTGGATTTTACTATAACATCAGTAACCTTTTTGTCGAAGTATGTGTCCCTTTTTTTTTTTTTTTCAAGAAAGCAATTTAAATGGAATTTACTTTCAACTCACCATGAATAAATCGCTGGCTTTTAAATCTACAGCGAGGAGGAAGGCCTTCTCAAAGCGCTGGTGTCTGCAGAGAAAGTGAAAACAGTTAAAAAAACAACATCCTGAAAACAAATCATCAATCTAAAAACACACACTTCCTAATTGATAACAAAACAAACTTTCTTCAAATTTATATATATATGGATAAATCAGTAGTATATTTCCTACTTCCTTTAGTCTGCAAACAGACACACACCTCAATCGACACACATCCACATACACATCTGCGTATAAAACTGTCAATAACTGAACTGAGAGTAGCGGGTCTTCTTCCTATTATCCAGAATTAAAGCTGGGAGAGAGAGAGCTGTATCTCCCAGTACAAAACACCTCAACTTTCCCTGTCTAGAGCCAACATGAAACAAACAAACACAAGCAGAGAGAGGGGGTGTGGGGGGCTTCCTTCATTTGATGTCGATGGAGAGAAAAAGAATGCAGGTAGGTGATAAGAGAGGAGAGGAGGAGGGATGCCAAACAACGCTCCTGCGCTGCTACAGAGGAAGAGAAAGAAAGAGAGAGGAAACTGGAGGTAATTGCAGGATGGAGAGCAGTAAGCAGCAGTGTGTGGGAACAACAGGGTCTATTTCAGTCAAACAGGCATTTCAAAAGGCTCTCATGGCAGAAGGGAAAATGAAACAACAGTCTAAACAGGTGCATGTGAGGTGCTTTGCCTTATGAATGACTCAAAGCTGCATCAGTGTGCGTGCGAGGAAATTCAAAAGCTATTTCCTTTTTAGAATTTTTAAAATAGCAATAGTGAGCGGCAAATAAGCAGTATTAAATTGTATCTTCAATGGATGTCATTTTTTGGACAGTATTTCTTGTTCTGCACCCGGCGTTGCTAAAATGAATAAAATGTTATGCTAATGCCTTAAAAATAGTGATTTATATTTTAATTACTGATCTGTAGCCTGATGGAGGAACATACTGTTTATGTATTTAAATGCATTTAGCTTCAAAAGTGCTTTAAATATAGCTGACTTTGACCCCCCTGAAGAGTTACGTAAAACAAATTTGTCCCTCAGAAGATCAAATTAGGACCACAGCAACAGCACAGAGTAGGTGGTGGTGGTAGGTTACCTGAGGAGGTGGTGAAAAAAGCGCCGTGCATACTTGCTGATTGGCTCTCTGTACTCAAGTATCACCATATTGGAGAGAGGGGCAGGTGGGGCATAAAAAACACCCAGAGATGCTTCTAGTTGGGCTATCGACAGAATGGAAACACACACAATAAAATAAATAAACAATAATAACATTAATAGGATTTTACTACAGTCTTTCACTGTTTGCTGATACACAAGTATTTCATTTTAAAGATACTTCTTATTATATTTAAATTTTTTCAAAGAATTGTACATCCAGAAGAGGAAGTCTAATTCACAAAGTGCTATTTAACAGCAGAATTTAACATAAAATTAAAGCTAAATAAAAATGGTGGAAGTAGAATATATTTTTGTTTACTTGTGACATAAATGGCTCTGGACTATAAACCTCTAGGCTAACATTAGTAGCATTTTTCTCTAAGCACCAAATTCACACAAAACTGACATGCTTCGAATTTGACTACTCAGGTGTGATTCACACAGTGAGATTACTCTAAATTTAGAGAAATATCTGTAAAACTAAAGCCAATCTAACATGTGTTTGACCCGGAGACCCACCCTCTCTTTCTGCATTCAGCTCCAGTCTCAGCAGGTGGTTGGTGACCGAGGTCAGGCCTCGGTAGCATTCATCTCCCATGATGCTCCAGTCCATGGCCTCCAGGATGCCCAGTGCCTCTCTGACCTGGCCACAACGCAGCCGCTGTTGCAGAAGCTCCCCAGGGCCCATCTGGCCACCAGTCAGAGCCCCTGTCAAGACGAGTCAGAGTTTGGTTCTAGTTTATTACATGAAATAAAGCAACAGCAAAGGAAGGATTAAAAAAGGTCCAAATCAAGAGTTAAATGCAGCAGGATCTCATCAATTTTACGATACGCTTTTTATATCTTGGTTGTTTTTAACTATATATTTTAACCGGATCTTAAGTTATGTGATCTTAATGAATGTTAGCAGCCCCTCCACTCCCCAGGACGCCCTTCGTCTGTCCAACAGTCTCAGAGACACAATGATTGTTAAGGTAAAACTGCTTTATTCAGTGTTTGTACCAGTTTTAATCACCAGGTCCGTTTGTTTTGGAGCCGAGGAGGCCTCTGTGGATAACTCAGTAGAGAACTCCTGAGCAAGGAAGCTGACTTTACTGACACCAATGGTGGTGGAGACAACAACTCCCATGAGCTCATGCTACTTCTCAACGTCTCAACTTTATCTTTTATTATTGTTTTGATGTCCGAGACCCCCCAGCAGTGGTCACGTTTAAAAAAAAAAACTGACTTATTTTGTGAAAAGAAGATATCAGATACAAATTATTATTCAAAGTATAGCAGTTTATATACATGTTAAAACATGTCTGGAGGGAATCTTTAAATTTTAAAAATATATTTAACAATTCTTTAAATTGTAAAACATTCTTGTGTTGTACATTGAGCTTAACTACAAATCTGTCAAAAAAAAAATTTGTCCATCCATCCATGTCAGACCCTCTGAAGGAAGTTAGTAATTTTATTTTTTGTTATTTATTTTCTTTATTCAATTTAATCTGATTTATTTTACACTTGTTTGTGTTGGAGAACGTTGCTCAGTATGAGTTGATATTGTAACCGCTTTTATTTGTGTTACATTTACACACTATATTTACATATCCTGGAGCACTTACTTAAGCTAAGTAAGTGTCCAGTGGATCGGCATAAACTCTGAAGCAGCATGAGATCAATTGGACTAGCACTGACTTGTCAATTAGCTGTTTAATCCCTGGAGTACACTCTGTGTGTATCTGTATCTTTGTGTAAAAGCAAAATGAAAACAAGGTTGTTCTCATCACTATCTATTTAAACACATCTGACAAATATTGAGCATACAATTTGTTTACTTATGTTGAGATCATTTGGCAAAATTATATTTTTCTGTAACTTTGCCTGAGACCGTCTGTTGAGAGGAATTATACAACTGATTAGGCCCTTTGACAAGAGCTGATTGATTATACTTTTGTTTGTGTGTGTGAGAGCACATTAACACTCTTCTGAATAATAGAAGGTTTTGTAGCCTTCCCGATAGCAGAGGTGTGTCCTTCTGTGTGTAAAAGGGCAAAGGTGCATGTGTGTTTGAGGCTTTGTAGGGTAGCCTACACATCCGAGAAGTGAAGGTGTTGAATGCCAGGGGTGATTATTGTCCATTGTCACTTAATCACGATGGTGCAGCAGTCAAAGGAATCAACTTAACATGTTTTGGGAAAGGCTGTCGCGTTTGCCAAAGAGGAGGAGCACCAAACTCAAATGCATGTCGCCATACATGACGGGTGTGTCCAAACTTGAATTTGAAATTTTTTTTGAATTTTTTTGAAAGTGCTGACATTTTCCACATAATGCACATAATATTCTGCTACAATGTAGTTAAGCATACATATTCACTAAAAAAAATTTGGACATAGCTAGTGGCACAGTTCTGGACAGAGTAGGTGATCATTGACAGCGATACTGTCAATGGGCCAGACTGCAGGCGACCAAAGTCACTACTGACTCTTGTCTAATTAATTGAAGAAGTTGTGTGTGTCTGTGTGTATGTGTGTGTGTGTGGTATGGGTGTATGAGCAATTAAAATTACAAGCTGGCAATTAGCAAGCCCCCAAATCCCCTAAAGAGTGGGCTAATGTGGCTAATACATCAGCTGAGCATAGTGTGGTTTGTGTGTGTCTATGTTTATGTGTGTGTGTGTGTGTGTGTGTGTGTGTGTGTGTAGGGGTCCGTGAGCTGGGCGTTAACGTCTGGTCTAAGCTAACTCTGAGCAGAGACAATGGGTCATTGTGTTGGCAAGGACAAGTCAGTTCTCTTTCACACCTGTCTACACTAACTTATTTGACCAGCTCAGTTCAGCGAGACAAAACAACACAAGACCAGCAGCAATTGAGAGTTTTCTACTCATACTGTGCACCATCAACACGACAAGTAGACTTCAGAGACAAAACTACTGACAAAGTATAATTCAATAAATCACAGGTAGTTTTAATTCTGTGCAATGTCTCTTTTTCAGAAATGAAAATAACAAAGAATTAGGGATGAGACTAGTTAATCATTTAATAATAGATATAAGCTGCCAAACTAATTGATTAAAAGCCTTAAATCAGATTATTGCCTTGGATGAACTTTATAAATGAGCTCCACATCCAAAGTAGCGTGTGCAGTGGAGGAGAGAACCCACCTTTATGTTACCTTGATGCCTGCTGAGTAAATGTTTTTCTGCTTTAGTATGTAACCAAAATAAACATCAAATAAAGATGCATTGGCTTGGGCTCTCATTCTTCACTAGTTATATCCAGTTACGTAATTCTTCTTTGAACATCAGTAATTTTTCAGTAAATTCCCATCCATACAAAAAAAATGACTATTTTCCTTGCGTGTCGTGCAGCACATTCCCTGGTCTGCCCTTCCACAGACTGTACCGGTGCAGGCCCAGCCGTGGCCAACGTGTGCCCAGATGAGATAACTCGGTGCAGGCAGGAGGGTGGGGGTGGGGGGGCACTAGGGAGGGCTGCCTCCTATGGAAAAAAGAGAACTTGGAGCTTGGCCAAGTCTTTCTTCCTCGCCGCCTCCCGACTCACTCCTTCTGTCATGTAGCGGGCCTTATGAAACAAGTCAATACAGAGAAGGAGCGCAAGCAAACAAACAGATGAGTTGGAGTGTGTGTATGTGTGTGTGTCTGTGTGTGTGCATAGAAGCACAGAAATAGAAGAATACACACACACGTGTTTGTGGGGGGAAGAATTATCATGGAGAAAAGACGTGCAGTGACTTTCTTCATCAAAACCTTGGCAGACGATCAGAGGAGGGGAAGCTATTGTTGGAAGACACCCTCCCCTTTCCCTGTGCACACAGGCAAACGCAGTTGAATACACACACTCAAACACACACAATCTTCTACCTTCCTCCATCCACCCCCACACTTTCAAACTTCAGCAGAGAGCTGCGTGCCACTGTCACATCTTCTTTCCAAAGTCACAATTAAAGACGCTGCATGTGTGTATGTGCGAGTGTGTGTGAGACTTTAGGAGTGTGTTTGTGTATGCGTGTGTTAGAGGGTGAGGTGGCTGCTTCGGAACATTTTTGATTGGCAAACTTTATCTGAGGGCCCCGAGGGACTGCGCAGCCACTGTAAACGATTTATCGGAAAAATGCATCCCAGAATGCACCTGGGGGGCTCTTGCCCCAGGGCGATTATTGAATGACCTCTGAGAGCGTGACTCCTGCTAACCTTCCCGCCCGTCAACAAATTAACTTCCCTCAGCAGTGAAGAGGTCGACCCGTTCAGCAGCCATATTTACACAGTGGGGTTCAGATACAGTGTCAGATCCAAAACAGAGGAAGAGTCTCTGAAGGGAGGAGGGCGCCTTCATTAGGAAGTGATGACGATGAGTGAGCGGACGGTTTGTCAGTTATTTTCTGTTTAGTTTCTATCGGTACAGTTTGTCCCCAAATGCTGTGTTCAATATCTAAATCAAAGTAGACTTTAGCTTCCCAGAAATTCCTTTCACACACACATCTCTATATCAGCTTTCAGTGGTGTAGAGACTGTGAACTGTTGGTTCAGCAAAACAAGCGATCTGAAGACATGACTGTACTGTTTTATGGCATCTTATAGATACAGAATGGATCAGTATATTCAAAACTAATCAACTGAATAATCAGTAAAGGAAATACTTTTTAGTTGAGGCTCAATGTTAAGTTTTGGTTTCTACTCCACAAATATTCCAAATCTCATTGTTCACACATTGTGTGCTACTAGTCATTGTAAGAGTGCAGTCGACCAAATGGTATTTCTGAATCTTATTTTACCCACCTAGTCTGAACCTCAAGGCTGCTAGTGGTCCTTCATGAAAGGCCAACATCAGGATATCGGTCCCCTCTGGGCCTCCTTCCAGGCTGGTCCACCAGTGCAGTCCCTCCAGGCCTCCACCACAGCGCAGGTGCTGAGCTAGTCTTAGCGTGGCAGCTGAAGCTACCTCTTCTGCTACCAGTGCCATGCTTACAGGTGCCAAGCCCACATCAAAGCACATCAGCTCCCCTTGCCCTCCCCCTACCATGACCATGGCCCCAGCAGGATGCCATGCAAGGAGGGTGGGTGGCACAGGGCAGGAGGCCAGGAGAGAGACCCCCCGTCGCTGGTCATACAGGACTAGGGAGGAGTCACTTAAGCCCAGGAGAAGTGTGGTCTCATAGGGGTGACGTGAGCAGGAGACAGGATGGGACGATAGCGGGATGCGGGTGATAGACAGGTGGTGCAGGCGCTCTCGTGCACATTCATACACACAGGCGTCAGCCCAGGACTCCTCTTTGAATTCTTGTGGTCCTTCAGGTAGTTCCACCGTTAGCAGCTGGTACGGCTGGAGCAGGCTGAAGCGGCAGTCCAGGGGATTGCCTTCTGTCCGGACAGAGCTAAGGACCTTTCAGAGGGAGTGAATGTGGAGAAGAGAATGATTTCAGAGTGTTCAGCTGATGCACACTTTAACATCCTCCCTATAAATCTGATCTGATCTGTATACTTTTTTCACTCCACTGGGTAGGAACATGTGTTATGGCACATTCAAACCAAAGATGTTTTAATGCCTTATGACACTGAAGAATTTATTAATTTAGGTTAAATACATCCACTTACTGAGCTGAAAATCCTGTTGAATGAATAACTTTTGCTGACCTTCTTTCTTTCATCTGGTCAAATTTTGTGCAATACTTTGATACAGGGTCTAAAATTAATACATGCCAAGCACCAATACAGGTACATTTTCTGTTTTGCAGACAAATAAATTGGGGTTACCAGCCAAGTGGCCGGTAAATAATTGAGAACCACAGTCTTTTATGTGTACCGGCTGACACTAATGTGACCCTCACTGTCCACTGTACCTATTGTGACATCAGGAAAATCAAATAGACACAGCTTACTACTATTTGCAGCTTTTGTGTATGGGGCACACACTATACTAAGTGAGCTATCAGGTACCCCAAAAAGGGAATTCTTTTTAGTCAAATAATGCATGTTGCAGTTTTATGGCCAGTAAAAAAATATTTACATTGGCAGATGACCCAAAAAGTTAATTTTGGACTTATGACTAAATACTTGCAAAACTAATGACAATTCCATCAGCCACAGTATTTGGGCCATTACACAAACTGTAGCAAACTGATGGAGAATAAAAAGAAAAAATAAGTCAGAATATTAAGAACTGAGGAGCACAACATAAGGAGGTGAAATTATCTGGGAGACTCCATGTTGAGAAACTTTAAGGTTATTGTAAACTTTCAATTTTGATACTGGAGGGGTCGAAGGAGGATTCAACCTGTATCCCTTCAGTAGTGTAGTTTGTATAAGCAAAAGAACTGGAACTTAATCTCCTAATTGTGTTGTTGTTTTAACATGTTCTTCTATTTAGGAATTGGAAGGTGCCGATTTGTGCCAGTACAGTTAATGAACAAACCTGTTTTTGAATAAAAGAAGGATATGAAAGGAGAGAGAACATGTGAGAGAAAGACAGAGACAGACAAATGAGTCATACCATGGCAGCAGCCCCAAACCCCCTGGAGATGGAAGAAATAGAGCCTTTCACTTTGCTCATAAACACACGGCTGTCAATCAAGACAGCTAATGATAAGAGCTCCATTTTAACTCAAGGTCAACAACATCTTCTCCCTGAGCATGCCACGGCTTGGCACCCAGCGCCCAGCGATAAACAACCCCCTCTGTTTACCTGTGTGAGGAGCCAAGAGCTCAACACTAGACATGGTGAATGACAAGAAATGAGCCCTTTTCAATATTAAGAGGATGATGTATGAAGAAAGCTTGGAATTATTTGACCGATGGTCAAATCCAGTATTTAGATTATTCGGTCCTGAACTACAACCAGTCAGTGGGAGTGGGCACAATAGCCCTGCTAAGCAAGCAAGCATTGACACTGACGGAGATAGGCCGTGTCACGGGTGGTACTGTCGATAAAACACCCACAAGGAACCAGGAACAGTAGGTGGATGACAGGAGACAACAGCCTGTATAAACAGCAGCCCAACAGTTCCACAGTCACTAACAGAGCTTTTTAGGAGGGATTTCACCTTACCAAAGCCTCTATCAGAGCCCTGCATTGACCGTGGCAGCTTTGGCTAAATGAGCCCATTTCTTTTCGCCGTGCAGACAGAAAGAGGGATCTGCTGCCTGCCTGCCTGCCTTCCTTTCCTTTCACAAAGCTGCCCGGCCCAGTTTTTTGGCAGGCATTGCCAAAAAGGGACTTAGAGGGAGGAAGAGAGGAGTTTTTTTGCCTGCCCATGGTCTACAGCAGATGACTGTCCTCCTGAAAGCTTTTTTTCCCTCTCCATAATCCCCCAGAGCTAGCTCCTGCTGCTCCCCAGGGGGTGGGTGATGTGTGTGTGTGTGTGTGTGTGTTTATTTGAGGCAGCAGGCAAGAGGGGCTCAATTCATGTAAGAGGTGGGGTATCCTTGGAAGGGTGCGGTTCTCTGGATAGCTACATGTCTGTGGGGACAAAGTGGCACATGCATTAAATAAACTTGCACACAAACACATAGCAAGTGAGGGTCCATAGAGTCCATCCCACAGAATGCTGTCACAGGAATCGCAAGACCTACTTCAATTCCACAAACCCTGACCCCCCAACCACATCTCATCCTCTCAGCTTTTCATCCTGTGCCCGGCTTGCTAGTGCCCGCTGTGCCAGCATGCCACCGTGGCACCATCAGGGATGAGGTGCAGCTGATTCAGCTCTGTCTTCCCTGATAGGTGACCCTCCAAGGAAAGGAGAAGGGGGGACAGTGTCAGCTACAGCTCAGAGGAAATGAGTAAATACTGCATGGCCTAATTCAACCTGCAACAGCCAATATTTTAAAGAGTTCAAGACCAATTAGTGTTTGTTGTTCTTACTTTATTTTACACAAAATCCTCATATGATGTGTTCTACTACATGTATAACCCATGTCCACAACTGAGTTTATTAGTTCAGGTGGGGCCTCATTGCACTGACATTTAAGGGTTCAATTTAAGATCCTTTAATTCATATTCAAAGGGCTTCAGTTTTAGATATTCACACCTAATATTCAGCAGATAAACTCTAGCCACATGATGTGCGTTGTGTGCTGACTTTGTTCGTTGAGCACTCTGAGATCAACTGGACCTGGACTTTTAATGTCTAGCTGGAGTCCGTTTTAAATGTTTGGTAAAAGTGCAGTACTCAAAAATGTCATTTTTACTCTGGGTCATTTTTATGGGCACGCTGTACCTCGTTTTACAGCCCATGTGGACTGAGCAAAGGCAGGCAAAAGGCCCCTGAAGGCAACACAGCTGATTAGGAGATTAGTGAACGGCACTCAAGACTTTCAGGGTTATGAGGTTTGAATCTTTCAAAACAAACTCTTGAACTGCAAACACTCATGCTACCGTGAGCATGATGAGATATCAGACCAGTGATGACATATAGATTTATCTGCAGAGGATTCATGTATGAACTCTTATAACCGGTTGTTTAGCTAATCAGACATCATTTGAAGATAGATCAGTCTAAAAGTCATGCTCAGTTGACTTAATTGTGATTTTTTGGGCCAAAAAAAGCAAGTGGCCAGGATGAGTACAAAACGACGTTTCTGTGGACTGGTCTTACAAAACTGAATAAGGCTGTTCAGTACATTTACAATTCTTCTATTATTTTTTATTTTATAATGTTTTTTTTTTTGCCTTTTTATGCCTTTATTGGATAGAGACAGCTGAAGATCGACA
>NW_023339751.1:18678578-18681084 GCF_004916995.1 Morone saxatilis | reverse complement strand
TAAACCTAAGCAATAATTGTAAAGATTAAGTAAAGTAAACGAAACAAGTAAATAAATGAGACAGAACAAAGCACACAATTGTTTGTGCTCATAAAGGTTTTTTTAATACCTCTCAGTGCTGTTTGAAGCCTTAAACTCAGTACATAAACCATAACAGACAAATCATATTTTTACACACACTCAGGTACCTTCTCACACACGCTGCCAGGCACACACACACACACACAGAATAAGGACACATAGTGTAAAAGCCAACAAAGCTGCTGTTGTGAGTGGAGACCTGTGTTGTTGTGGATGGGATTGGGGATGGTGTGTTAACCACCTCAAGGGTGGCACCTCTGTGTTGCACCTCCGTGCATCACCATATGAAATAGGCAGGAAAGCTAAGCTGTGGTACAGCGTGAAGGAGAACGCCTACACATCCACACACACACATATGTTTAAACACACATCCTCATGGCCTCTGGCAAAACCCTACCCGTGACCCGATTCTGTGTCAGCGTAGAATTGGCCTTGTGCCGAAAGCAGATGAAAGATCCCAAATTACCGAACCGGGCTTAACTTTACTCCTCATACCGTGTACCACGGTAAGCATATGCAAAATATTCACCACACCAGGGAGAGAAGGGAGAGAGTCTGTGAGAGGGAGGAAAGATGAGCGTTACCAATTGCATGCTAGGAAAACAAATTCACGCAGGAGAATGAGGGAGGGATGGGAGCTAGGGGGGCACTTGAATATTGAAATAAGCAAAGCAGATGTTGTTCGCTGCTTTTTCCGCTTGTTGTTTTTGGAATGCTCTCCACATTTATCACACTCCTTCACCTAGTTTATTCTCTCTGTCTCCTTCAACCCCCCCGTCCTCCTCTCCTCCTTCTCCTCCTTCCTTCCTCCACGCTTCAAGAACATTAAAGTCTCTTCGTGGGGCTGCGGCATCGCGCTCTAATGAAAGCGTTTGTTGTCATTTTTCAGATGCGCGGTGTGAAATTAAGTGAGCAGTTTATGTAAGAGCCGTGGCGGGAATCAAACGCCGGGCACACATCGGGAGACGCCAGCTACTTCAATCACTTCAAGCTCATATATATGTTTCTTTTGTTCAGTTTGCTATCTGCCGCACTAAGCCAATTTTCTAGCCAGTCTCTCGGCATTTAAAAAAGTCTGATTTCTTTCCCTATGTGGTCTTAATTCGTATGCCCCCCCCTCCTCATGCTGATAAGTGGAGCCACGGCACGCGGGGGGTGGAGGGTGGGAAGGAGAGAAAAACACATACATAGTTCGTTTTTATGCAGCCAGTTAACATTTTTAATTATCCTTCCTTCATGCTTCCCTCCCTTAACCCCCCATCCCCCCCACTCTAACCAACAAACACACACACACAAACCATTTCCTGGAATTTAATAATCTTATTGAAAAGAAAAACTAGATGAATGTTTTCTTGCTTTTTTAGTCATATTTGATTTTTGTGGTTGTATATGTGTGTGTCTATGTTTGCAAACATACTTTTTTTGTTTTTTGTTTTTTTTTGACTATCCTGTTATCTGTCACCAAACAGTTTCTCTGCAGGCGTTTGATCTGCATTTGTGTGATTTCTGTTGTCTTTTAATTATTAACTTTAGCACTGTGCCGCATGTCGTTTTCTCATGAAAAATAAGAAAAACCTAAACAGAAAGACAACTTCAAATGAAATAATTTGTATAGAAAGAATGTAGGACTGCACATGCAAATTGAATCATTTAATCTGTACTTCATCTCCTCCACAACTGCTAGAACACTATGATTAAGAGTGCATTAGAAGCTAAATCAACAGTGTAAAATGACTCATTTTGCCCCTAAAACATAAAAAGCTGCAGTCTTAATGTGCAAGTTAAAGCATGTACATTAGAAAGAACATTTTCAGCAATGCACTGCAGTCATAATTTGGACCATGAAAGGGTCAGGTGTGGAATCTAAAGTGCAGAATTACTCCCAAGCTCCACTGCTTTGTAAAAATGACACAGGAAGCACTGCTGCTACAGTTTCGGGTCTAGTGAATAATGTTCCCTCCCTACTACAATTATGTTCAGTGGTACCAATTATGACAGTTAAGGTGTGAGGAATATTTTGGTTAGTAATCCTGCTGTGTCTGTGCATTTTCTCACATCAGTACCTCAACACTAACCCTAATTCACACACCTAAAACTTCCCAGTGCCATCCCCCGCCCCCCCTCCAACACCCCTCATCCCTTCATCCCTCGACTCTTCTCCGAGTCCCTCCGTCTCTCTCTACCCGTCTCTCCCTGTCTTTCTCTGCTCCGTGAGCTGGAAAATTGGCTTCAAAAGGCCACTGCTGTGAACAAGGGCCAGCCACACAGTTGGGCCCGTCCGCTTTATCTTTCACACCACGGAGGGGGAAAAAAAGGTGCTGGCGAGAGAGAGACAAGAAGAATGGAGAAGAATAGTTTTGACCAGTCACTGAAACCAATAACCAGGAGAAAGCTACTTACTCGAGGCCTCTCTCTCTCTCTCTCT
>NW_023339751.1:18678077-18678557 GCF_004916995.1 Morone saxatilis | reverse complement strand
CTCTCTTTCTCTCTTTTCTTTCTCTCCATGTCTCCCCCCCTCTTCCTCTCTTCACTCACTTCCATTCCCACTCTTTCTCATCATCTTTTGTGCATATTTCTTTCTGTCTGTCTCCCTCTCTTTCAGTCTCTCTTGCACATCCTTTCAATCACTTGCTCACTCCCTCTCTTGACCTTATTCATCATTTTTCTATTTTATGCTCTCAGAACCAGGGAATACACTATGTTCACAAGCCACAATATACTCTGGAGTTCACAGGCAAACAAAGCATTGCTTTTTTGAATATGTTAAAAAGACACATGCATGCTGTACTGCAGAAGCACTTTCTCAACAATTCTTTTAAAGACCGGCTGTTGTTTTGACTTCCAAAATGTATTTTTATTGGACTTTAGTCATGTAGCAGTTGTTAGTTTGTAAAACAGGGGTGCAAATTGTTGTTTTAAAAATTAATAGAAGAGGGGTGCCCAGTTAGCTCAGTTG
>NW_023339751.1:18677757-18677977 GCF_004916995.1 Morone saxatilis | reverse complement strand
CTTAGCTTGTTCACTCCAAAGTCTTGTGAGACATGCTTATATTGACAGCAGATATAAAAAGGATTTTCAGTGTCTCATACAAAAAGACAAACAACCTCCACATGGCCTTCACATTATAAAATGCTGAAGGTGCAACAAGCATGCAACAAGCAGGTGAACGGTGGTAAGTATATATCACTCTAACTGCCTTTTTTTGTTGGATGTGTGCAACTATTTTCTA
>NW_023339751.1:18677481-18677715 GCF_004916995.1 Morone saxatilis | reverse complement strand
AATGCAAGCCTTGTTTTTATACTTCTGTCCATCCCACACTACTACAAACTGCACCAGTGACATTTGTATATTCTTTAAATTCTAAAATGAATGAGAAATTTGGAAGAAAAGCCTCTGCTTCTCATTTGGAACGCAGGATTTTCCTCCAGTGAACAACACACTTTTGTGTCGGGTTAAGGGTCACAACAAAGGCTTTAAGTGAAGTCAAGGCATTTCAACGATCCCTAGTTAATT
>NW_023339751.1:18672340-18677395 GCF_004916995.1 Morone saxatilis | reverse complement strand
GAGATCTCAAGGTGTTCCCAGGCCAGATATGTAAGCATTACAGGGTCTGGGATTTCCTTCGAGCTAGAAGTGCCAGAAATACATCCATAATAGGTGTTTAAGAGCCTAATCCCATGACTTCCAATGTGAAGAAGCAATACAGTAGTTCTAGTCCGAGCTCCATCTGAATGTGCAAATATATTGTAGATCAACTGGTAAATTTAGAGCTTTACTTTCAGCCTCAGCTTCCTGCGCACTACAACAGCTTGGTAAAATACCCAAATCACTGCTAACGTAGAACCAGTCCACCTGGTGATTTCACGTTCTGTCTTGTGAATCCCTTGTGAACAACAGCGAATTCCTTCCTTTGGGGCAGCAACTCTCCCCCAAACAAAGGGAAGTGATCCTGAGGTCAAACAGTACACTCCTAGTTCATGGGGAGAGAATCTGTGACAAGCCAACATTCCTCAAAAACATGCTTGAGCCAGGAACATTGACACAAGATTCACTTAGTAGTAGTAGAAGAACCCCAAAGCTGGTTGCAACGGCCCTGCAAACTGATATTCCCACAATAACCACACAGAAAAAGGTCTTTCTCCTTGACAACAAAACACACTTAGGCTGGATGGGCAAACTCCATCGACCGCTCCAGTATGCTTGCACAGGTAATGGATTGGTCCGTGGTTCCAATCTGGGCCCCATGGGTACACACAGTTAATTAAATTGCCTGACAATGTGAAAAGCACATTGTTTGCACTTCACAACTTTTCCCCTGTTCTTTTTTAGAAACACAAAATTTACTGGTGCATACAGTACTTTCTTTGTGTACTGTGAAAGTCAATAATAGCTTAATCTGCCTTTAAAATCAGCAGCAACAATGCATTAGTGAATATTACTCTGGTGATTGATGGTTGTCATTTACCAACTGATTTGTTGTGTGTGTGTGTGTGTGTGTGTGTACCTTGAGGCCTTCAGTAGGTGAGCATCTGAGCAGCACCAGGTTGTTCCTGTGCGTGTTTATGGGAGTCCAGGGCCACAGCTCCTCACCGGCCTCGTCCAGGTTCCACCAGCAGAGCGCCACGTCCTGGAGACGGTTGAGACCCACACGTCTGTGGATCCTACGACCCCGCCCACTCATGTCCACACACACCACCTGGACAGAGAAACACATACATGCCGAGTATGCTAGAAAAGGGACTCAAAATGAAGAGAGAGAGTGAAAGATGGACACTGGCTAGTGACACCCACAGAAGTAAAACGGGGAAGTTATCAGACCCACCCATTTGAATTCACGTATATGGTCTATGTCAACACCTGAGGGCTCTGAAACTTCCACATCTGTATCCCCAAATATCACTCTCCTGTCCTTCCCCCACCCTGTTTTTGTTGATGTCTAAGGTTGTTTTTTATCTTCCATTATTAATGGTGTGTGTGTGTTTTGTTCTGTCGGGCTTGTTGTTTTAGTGATGTGCATATTTTTGGGAAGGTCCGCTACGCTCTACGGGCCACAACAAAGAGACGCACAGTAATGAGCTCTCGTGGCGCTTGGGGCGGAGGGGCACACACACTCACACAGACACACACACACACGAATGCATGCATGTATGCACACAAATACACATGTACATGCATGTAGAGGCACTATATATGTATGTAAACACACTCTTTCATAGACACACAGACACCATTAAAGAAACAGTGCTCTATCCAGAAGCACTTTTAAAGCAGGTGGAATTGCAGGTCTTACACAGTGACCCTGCCTTTCAATGTACACCACAGCTTAAAAGCTTCTTAACACACACACTTACACACACACACACACACAAACAAACACAGAGCCCCATAATCATACAGGCCTTTCATACACTCTGTATCTCCAGTCACACTCACTAACACAATGAACTAGCTACCAGAATCAACTAATACACACATATTAGCACCACACACACAACCACACATGTCCATGACCTCTGTCACAGTACAGAGGAGTGACTGGGACCTGACAGAAGTGCAGGTTGTACAATTAGGAATACAGGAACATTTCTTTAGTCTA
This sequence comes from Morone saxatilis, assembly GCF_004916995.1. Lineage (NCBI taxonomy): Eukaryota > Metazoa > Chordata > Actinopteri > Moronidae > Morone > Morone saxatilis. The sequence goes on along the minus strand of NW_023339751.1, from coordinate 18,675,363 downwards.
TTTTTAAAAAATCCAAAACACTCCACAGTACAAAAATTGCGTAAAAGCAGAGAAACATGTAGAAATGAGTAAATCGACAAGCTATACTGTACGAGTAGAGCAGATTTTATGTTCAGTGGTCCATGTCTGCCCCTCTTGCCCCCTTGGGGGGGATATTTGCTTTGGACACAAAATACAGAGGCAAATTAAAGTGATGGAAGTACATCTGATGATAAAGGGAACAAAGAGTTGCCCCAAACAGCTGAACGGGAGATCACTGACAGATTAGAAATGGAAAAGAAGAAAAAAAAAAACTGAAATCACTGGGGTTAATAACACACTCTATCTCTCCCCCTCGCATGCCCCCTCCATCCCTCCATCCTCCCTACCCATCTCTTCCCTCTTCTAGTCTTTTTTTCTGCTGGCGTTTGCTGGTCAGCAATAATCAAAAACCACTTTCTGTGGGCCGGATTAGTTTAGGCCCCCCCTCAACACCCCCCACTCTCCCTTCTCCAGCTTAGCCCACTGGACCAGGGCGATGTGTATGTGGTTGTGCATGTGTGTTTGTTGTGGGGGATGGGTCGTTGGGCGTGCGTGTGCACACGTGTGTATGTTGCAGGTTGCATGCACATGCATTGAGGGTGGTGTGGGGTGTACAATATGGGGTGGTGGTGGTGAGGGGGTGTCTTATCAGGACTCTGCTTCTGGAGACAGACGCACAGCAGGAACGATTGCTTTTATACACACCAACATGCACGCGCACACACACCCACACACACCTTGACAAAAGGGCCTGGCAGTAATGTGATAATGCCAGGGTTAGCGGTTAGCCAGCTAGTGAAGGAGGACACAGTGTAGTTTTGTTTTGGGGGAGGGAAGAACGGGATGGCACATAATCAGACCTGTTACTAACACCTACGAAAACACCTCCAGATCAGACTGCCTCTCAATACACACCTTTATGAGAGATTAATAGACAAAAGCAGGAAAGATGTAGAGAGTTAGAGGCGACTTGAACCAAAGGACCGGATTCCCATGGCGATTACATTGAACATACTCGCACGTTGTGTACCTGCTGTGCACAAAAATAAAAACAGGAACTGGACAAACAATTATTTATAAGTTGTATCAAGCCAAATGGACAGGATACAATGGTACCTAGGGGTAGATTGTGATAGTGGGTAGCTACCTGGTTACTTGTCTCTCTTACAAACACTGACCTAAATGCTAGACACATTACTCACGCACACTCCACCAATGCGTTCTACTATACCTTGATATCAGAGGGTGAGAGTTTGTCTGTTCGTCTGCCAGTCTCGGGTGAGTCCTGGTTCTTTTGGTTGAGATAGACTGCGGCCACTTGACTTTGCTCCAGGAAGGAGAGCAGAATCATCCTATCACTCAGCACCGCTGGGAATGACATTACAAATTAGGACACCTGGACAATGTGACTGAAATGTGTTATTAATAAAGAACAATAATGATTCACATGTTATCTGATGCATTTCTATATTCTGAAGGCCTTTTAACCTCCAGGAGAACAAGAGCACAGGAGCTCCAACAAAAAGGGGAGACATAACACACCAAGGGTGAGGATGACATTAACTTCCTTAGGACACCTAGACACATTCTGGATTCACAATCTCAGATTATTACAAGAGGGATGGATGAAGTTTATAACTAGTTGGTTATTATAGTCGTTTTTAGTTATATAATAAAAGGTTTTGTAGTTTTTAACAAGCAATTTTAAATAGTCATCCCAGTTTTAAAAATGACTCCTAAAAAAATTCTTATTAAAACAATTCTTATTTTCAGGTAATTATACAGAAATGAAAACATACTTTTGGATATTATATACCATTTCTGCCAATAGATCCTCCTAAATGTTACACACTGGACCTTAAGTTTTACTCACTCCCTCTGCTACATTACACTTGAGAGTTTGTGAATCTATATGTTGCTTTCCTGATGCCTGGGAAAAATCAACAAACTATTTTCTGAAACATTTCTGCACAATTATGTTTTGATTATGATGTTTTCCAAATGCTCTTACTTCATTATACTGCAGTAACGTTTATGATTATCCCTGTCCTGCTGTGTACTTTAGTTTGAGTGTGGAAGACAGAAGTTTCTTTATCCATCTGCCTCTCATTTTCTCTTCCTTTCCTACCATTTCCTTTACTTCACTAATTTTCTCTCTCCATCGCTTCCTTTCCACTGCTTCCTGTATTCTTTGTATCTCTTCCCTCCCCTGTTCTCTTCTCCCTTCCCCTGTCAGTGTACTGCAGGCTCTGAGGCCTTTTTGTGGTAGAACACACTTGATCCTGTTCAACTCTTCAGGAGCTGCATGGAAACGCTGATTAGCAATTAAGCCCCCCTCTCCTTCAAATTAATCTGTTTATGAAACCAATTAAATGGAAAGGAGGGGGGGTTGTTACACATGTCTCTCAGATATCCTGCTTTGAGTTGAACGGGTAAGGCTGCACCCCGTGATTTAGAAATCTAACCGCCAATTAACCATGGTATGTGTGTATTTATAAACGTACGGGTATTGGTATGATTACACTTCAAATCATCCTGTTGTGTGAAAATTTCAAATTAATATGCAAATATTCACATGGGAAGTGAAACATTGCTTGAAAATATAGAAAAACTATCATCTTAAATCAGGTCAATTGAGTCAGTCTGTCCTTATGTTGAAGTTGGATTATAAAGCATTTGTAATAAAAACTGGTTCAAGGCTTAAACCATTACAAAATACAACCATTAATGATGCCTTGGCTTTCCACAACAACATTTAATGCAGTAGTAAGCGTCTTTGTAATAGATTACAGACAAATCAAGTTAAATGCAGTTTAGTATTGATCTCTATGGGTGTCTATAAACGGGATTAGGTTTAATCCCATTCATTCCCAAATGAAGGAGGGGATATGAAACCAGGCTGCGGCCCAATCTGGGACCAGGTGGCTGATTTGGCATTAAGGGCCAGACCTTCATGACCCACTCGGACACCACCCCCAGACACACACAAACACACACACGCA
>NW_023339751.1:18672137-18672304 GCF_004916995.1 Morone saxatilis | reverse complement strand
ACACACACACACACACCCTGACATAGAGTATACATGTACACATTCATACTTGGCCTCTAGACACACACATGCACAGATAGCTAGATATACATTCATACATGCAAGCCTGCAACTATGGATTTATGTATTCCTTTATGTATTCTACACACACCAACACACACACATGC
>NW_023339751.1:18669853-18672037 GCF_004916995.1 Morone saxatilis | reverse complement strand
GGGGGGGGGGGGGGGGGGGGGGGGGGTACGTACATACACAGACAGAAACACACACAGTCCTCTAAATCCATTTAATGCCATCTCCTCAGCAGCATGTTGACATAAGAGGCCAATGGGCTTAAGCAAAGCACATTTAAACATGGGTAAATGAAACCAGCTATAAAAAATCACTTAAGGATGCTTAATCGTGGAGCATATGCGCAGCTTGGCCCAGTCATTGGTCAAAGGAAGCCAGTAATACTTTGATGGTGTAAAATATATGTAATCTGTTGCTTTGTATGATGCAATCCAGAGCTCATGGTGGAGCTCAAGGTAGCCGGCACTGAGGATGTAAAGTTTAAGAGAGGACAGTAAGCCAGCTTTGTCATCATCGTGAAACAAAAAGCAGACCTGGCTGCCATTGCCTATTGTCTCAGAGAGGCAAATACGCACCAGGCCTCACATCTAGTTGAATCCATGCAAATCAGAAAGGGGATTTTCTTCAGCATTCAAATACTGAGATCCTTTTTGTTTCAGAAAACTGTCAAATCCTCTTCCGAAAATGTAAACGAATTCTCTGCCATTACACAGTGACTTAAATTTTAATTGAAGATTTGAGTTGAGCTGAAACGATTAGTCGAATAATTGACTGAAAAGAAAATTAATCAGAAACTATTTTGATAATTAGGTAAATTGTCATTTTTTAAGAAAAGGATTTGCTGGTTGTTTTTAATCACACCTGATAATAAATGAAACCTGGATTTGGACTGTCACATAAAACAAGGTATTTAAGAACATCACTTTTGGCTTTGTGAATCGGAGAATTGATCAGATTTAGCAGTGATTGAATATACAAATGCATAAAGACAACAAGACACTTCTACTTAGCATAAGTCACAACAACTACATTGTAATTGTAAACTGTTTCAGTAATCGTAGGGTTGTAAATGTGTTCGATGGTGTGATCTGGTCTGGCTCTCTACTCTAATTGTCTCAGGCTAATTTAACAAGTGACAGATGTGAGAACAGCCTCTAACCTACAACAACCCCCCATACATACACACACACACACACACACACACACACACCCACACAGACACAGACATAGACACACACACACACAATCCCCGGAACCCACCCTCTCACAACCATTACTCTAATAATTAGTGCCTCTGAGGCTTTGAATGGAGCGCAGTGGGAGGTGAGTGGGTGTATGTGTACCTGGGTGTGTGTGTGTGTATGTGTGCACCTCAGTATGTGCCATTGTGTATGAGGGCGTGTGCATGTGTGCCTGTAAATGTGAGTGGACATACAGTGAGTGCTTGTTGGTCTATGTAAAAAAAAAAGAAAAAAAGCTCTGTGTGTCTGTAATTACATATGTACGCATATGAGAATGACTGTGTGTAGCCTGTATGTGTGTGTGTGTGTGTGTGCACTATGGGGGCTTTATCAGGTGTCTGGAGACCCCGAACGGAAGCAGGGAGGGCGGTGTTATGAACAAATAATTGATACAGAAAGAAAGAAATAATTAGCAGATTTGGGCCGGTGTCCACGGCCTCTTATTCTCTCCTGCCAGGTCTGCAGAGCGAGGGAGCGCAGTGTGAGGGGGGCGGTACTCCCTGGAGGAACGCGCGATGGAGGAAAAACACTGATGGATGCTCTTAAGGGAAGGCCCCTGGACACACACAGCACAAAAGGATTTGCCCGCAATTAGCTAGCAGAGTCGCCTCGCTCACCTGTGGCACCTGTTATGTGTGTGAGTCGGCGTGTGTCAGAGAGTGTTTGCGTGACAAAGTGGCGAGGATAGTGGGGAGCATGTGTGTGTGTGTGTGGTAGATGTCCAACTGCATGTGTGGTGAGCAGGTGTAAGCACACAGTCGGTGCTGACAGTGCGACAGAAAGGGGGTGATAGATGGTTTTGCAGTTCTAAAATAATGAACATTTGAATGCAAATTTCTCTGTGTTCGTCTGTTTGTTTGTTTGTTTGGTTGTGCGTGTGTGTGTGTGTGTTGCGGCTGTGGGCAGAGATAGGTTGCACAACCAGGTGGTGGAAACAATGATGTTTGTGTCTTTAAATCTGCTTTTAACCACAGTGAACCTCTGGAATATTTAAGTCACATATAAACCATAATTTCATTTAGTGAATGCAAAAATCACAGCAATACAGGACAAAGCATTCTTTACTGCCATAATAAGAGTGATTGT
>NW_023339751.1:18663037-18669812 GCF_004916995.1 Morone saxatilis | reverse complement strand
GTAACCAAAACCACTGTGAAAAATGTCTTTAATCCAGCATTGGTACCCAGCGCATTAAAGAGTAATAAATATTTATTTTTAAAGAAATAAACACATATATACACAGTGTATATTGTATACCAAAGGGAAAAAGTTCCTGAGCTCCCTAAAGGTGAATGGTAAATAACACAAAACACTTAATCATTGTTATTTACTGTGTGTGTGTGTTTGTGTGTCTGTAACTAACCATCAGTCACAGTGTTGGCTGGTAGTCGGCCCACTAAGGTGCGGTCTACACACACTTGTTCGAGCTGTGGTCCATTTAGGGTCAGGGTCACCAGTACTCCGCTGCTCAGCATCATCTGCAAGGTACCACACACACACACACACACACGCACACACACACGGACACAAAAAAACAAACGTACTAAATCTTACAAGATTACAGTGGACAGAGATTCGGTAGTAAAAGTTGTTAAAACTCAAGCCTGGAAAGAAAAAAAAATCCAACCACACTGGACTTTTAACAGAATGAAATGAATAAAACTGTATGAGTTTATCAAGTAGGCATCTCACCCAGAACTCCTTAATGAGGGTTAAAAGTCAATTCTCCTGTGATCTGAACTCGTAATATTTGCATCTGTGCATTCAGTGGGTAAGTAGAAAGTGATCAAAAGCATCACCTGAGACCTCCTGATTTTCCATATTGTAATTTTGGTCAATTCTATACACATAACACCTACTGCATGTCTGTCTGTCCTGGAAGAGGAATCCCTCCCCACTTGACAAAACAAACTTGTCTTGTTTAGTTAAAGAAATTACTTTACACATCCAAAAAAGAGAGGCTTGTTTTTTCCTGGGCAAGCAACTGGAGAATTAGCAAAATATTATAATTATATAACAATATAATTGTGATTGCATTCTTTCAGATGTTGCTATTAACTTGAAATGACCTGGTAACTGGTATTACAGTCCAGTGAAGCTCTTTATCTGAGACCAGGTTTGGGTGGACCATGGGAGGTTTGTTCAGCTTCTGCCACTATCTGAACCTGAAAAGAGGTAGGTAAGTATGTGTGTGTGTGTGTGTGCGTGTGCGTGTGCGTGCGTGCGTGCGTGCGTGCGTGCGTGCGTAGTAGTAGTAGGTGGTAGGCTGAGGAAGGTGGGTACCTGGCAGCAATGCTTTTTCTTCCATCTGGTGTGAACGCAGGTGTTGGTCTGCAACAGTTCCTGAATGAGAATTATAGATAAACAAAGAGAAAGACAGTGAGAAAAATGGAACAGACAGAGGCAAACTGAGGTCCCAGCACACAGTGTGACAAATAACCACAGTTCTGATGCTGAGAGCAACACACACCTGGGTTTAAACATGTAGTTTATCTCTGTTATTTTTCAGAACTGACTGAAAATGTATATTTCATGTTTGGAAATGAACCGGAAAAAATGCCATTGAATGCTGAATTTTGGTATAACATTTAAGTAAGTTTCCATCTTTCTGTAATGCCAGTGCTGCCCATATTTGCATTAATTATCTTGGTGGTACATAGTACCAGACACTTGCCACCACAGGTGGCCACTGCTACAGTTCCTGCTCATGGAGGGGTGGGAGAGAGTTGAAAGAAGATGCAGGTAAGGACTGCTTGTGTGCATGTTAGTGTGTGTGTGTGTGTGTAAGGTCAGTCAGTCCTGCCACATTCCAAACCCAGCTGGGGTGATTGGATGGGAGGAGAAAGGGACGGAGAAGGAGGAGGAAGGTGGGGTGTGGAGGTGAGATGGGGTGTTTCTAGTTTCAGACAATGGTTACGGGTGAGAGGAAGGAGGTGGATGGGCGGGGAGTGTGTGCGTGTGTGTGCAACAGCCGCAGACAGGTTCCAGCAAACAAAGCTAGGTCTGTACTGCCACAAGTACAGAGGGGATGAGGGGGGAGGAAGAGGCGGAGGAAGAGGGGGATGAATGAGGGGAGAGGAAGGGAAGAAGGATGAAGAGAAGGAGGGAGGGAGAGAGGGAGGAAGAGAAGGGATGAGGGGGCAGCCTGCAGCCCCCTGATCCCCTCAAATATCCCCCTTGATGACAGAGCTCGGCCAAAAGAGAGGTGATGAGAGAGGAGAGGGAGAGAGGAGAACAAACGGGAACGACAGGGAGAGGGAGAAAAGAGAGAGAATGCCCCTATTTGTTAATCAATCGGCCGTTTCGGAAAGGGAAAACTCCCGAAAATCCCCAGAGGGAGGAAGAAGACAGGGGGAGGCCGGGAAGGGTGGTGGTGGAAGGTTTAACAGAGGAGGCGGGTACCTCCAACTCCTTCAGCGAATCACGTAGCTTCTCCGGTCGGCGGTTCCTGGGGGTCCACGAATAGCCTCGAGCTACAGAGGAAAAGCACGAAAAGAATCTAAAGATCATGTGACCTGAACTTTTAAAAAACAGACAGAGGAAAATAAGATTTTTTAAAAAAGGCCCTCATGGGAATTCGGAAGAATGTGGCACCAAGAACCAGAAAGGGTAAAAGGGTTGAACTTTATATCTGGGTTGAGATCTGAGAATGAAAAGGGGTGACATGAGGAATAAAGGGTGGTGACAAGACTGTCATGTGGAATAAAGGGATGCAGGTACATTAAGCAGGCATTCCACATTACAATGCTGAATCTATTCTTGAATACAAACAGAATAATGGTCGCGCTCATTAACTTTAGGCTCCATTATAACCACAGAGACAAATCCTAAACCACAATTGGTACGATATCTATCTTGATAATAAGCGTTCAAACCATTTAGCAAGCAAAAGGGCCAAACATTCAGCAGCTTCTCAAATGTTATGATTTGCTGGTTTTCTCTGTTGTCATATTGATTACTGTTTGGTTCTAGACTAAACAAGCAAATTGAAGATGTCACCTTGAGCGTTGGAAAATTGCAATTAATTAAATTTCTGTCGAATTATAGACTAAAAATAATTTAAAGATAATCAACAAGTTTTATGAAATATTTGTTAATTGCAGCACTAATATCAGTTTTATACTACATATTCTTCTTCTACTGTTAAAAAAACTGAGAAGCTGCATTAATTCAACTTCCATTCTCAAAAAATGTATAAAAGTATTTATTTATTTATTCATTTAATGTTTATTTTGTACAGTATATAGCATGAAGTAATGCTAATCACCACAACTTTATATCCTTGGCTAGTTTGCAAAGCCTTTTAAAATACACAAGCCTGAACAAGAAAATTCACACATAAGACAGAGAGGGTGATTCAATAAAATTACCATAAAACTCAGTGACATCAGATCATTCAAGACTAAATGAGTGACTTCAACTTGAGTTAAAAATGATCTCTGTCATGATCCATTTTAAGCTCTGTGGCTAAGGAGTTTCACATATTGATCCCACGAACAGCAAAAGCCCAAATGAGGCTTTACGAAAGGGTACTCAAGGTTCCCCATAGATGCACCCTGAGCCAGAAACTCTGACAGGAACCAACAGGCCACCGAGCAACACGGTTATTTAAGCAATTATGGAAGAATTTAATATTACCAAATTCAATCAAATGATCAAAACTTACACCAACATTGCTTACTCTTGATACCAGTAGCTTTCACTTATTTACTTTTATGTTCAAAAACCCACTCTGAAACCATGTACAAACTACACTGATGTAGTTAGAAGTTTTATTTTTCTGACTACCAGATCCCCAAAGCAGCAAAAGTCTGAAGTCTGCTGCTTACAGATTGATGTAGCTTGCACCAAAGGAGTGAAATTATTTGACTGAAAGCAAAATGTCCCTTCAAAAACACACACACACTGCTCCTTGAGGAGAACCAAATTTTTAATCGTGAGGACTTTTGCTGCTCTTGAGTTATCTCCCAAACGCAACCTCACAGTTAGCAGCACGTATCTCAACACGTACCACACCAAGGCCCTGTCATTCTAATTTCCCAGCCTTCCCTTTCCCCCTCCATCTCTAGTGGTTAAACAGAGGAAGGGAAGGATATGAAAAAAAAACAAGCTAATTGAATTTGTGCATCTGCTTCTGCCCACGCACATACATGAAGTTCAGTGGGTGAAAAAAAGGAGAGGAAGGACTGCTTTTTTTCAATATGGTGCAATCACTCGCCTATCTGTTCATTTCATAGTCTCTCTTTTCATCTCTACTGAAACGAACCATTAAGGAGTGGGATTCTCTATTAAGAGTGAGTGGGAAGAGGAGGTAAACAGATGCATGCAAATGAGGGTGGGGAGGGGGTCAGGAGAGCGAGGAGGGAGGGGAGGGCAGGGGGATGAGTGTTCGTCTCCTGATAAGGGTGTTTGTATTCCACTACTGGGTGAAAAGCAGAGAGAGTGAGGGAGGAGAGGGAGGAAGAGAGAGAGAATAGAGGAAGTAGGACAGTTGACTGACTAGGACAGCGATTTCTGGAAGATGGTCATCCACTGGTAAGATGATTAGGGCCAACCCACACAACACACACACCACACACACACAACACCCACCACAACACACACACACACCACACACACACCAGTGATCTGAAAAGAATAAAAGTTTTCAGTTTTTAATGTTAGGCACTCACCTTCACAGAAATGGAGTTTCTCATTGTAGTAATGATGCTCCAGGGGACTGACTGAAAAAAATAATTTCAAAAAAGCTAAATGAAGGGATTGATTTGGAATTTATACAGAAAATAAAAATAGCATGGTGCACAGGGTACATGATTCTGTCTGTAGGATGTAGGTAATGAGGAACAACAAACCAAGTTGGAGCTCAAACACTCTCCCTGAGATCCAAGAGGCCTTGTTGGCACAGTGTAACCCATAACCGGGCCTTGTGGCCTGGTCACTGTGAGCAAGAAAGTGGCCAGTCTGGTGGCCGGCCTCTCTGGCAGGCAGGAACACCTCCAGGATTAGTAGTATTAATCAGATAAGGGGGTGAGGGGCCAGACAGGCCCAGACATGGGCACCTGCTCTGGGGCTGGGTGGGGAGGGCTGGAGGGGTTTTGGCTGCAGGGGACCCCCGGAGCTGCTCCAATGAGCCTGGGTCTACCTCTAGTGGGGAGATGTGGAACTACACTATAGCGTTTCAATGATACTGATATCCAGAGTGACAAGACCAATCCATGAACCAATCAATGTAGTCTTGCTGATGTACACAGAACGTTGTCTATGTTTTGACATGTTACAGATGCTCATGTGAATGTCACCTAAATGTCAAAGTAAGAGCAACATCACGCACAAGCAGAAAACGCTGCCTTCAGTTTAAAGGATATGATATATATAGTTATATATATATATATAACTATATAAGACTATACATATACAAGACTATACATATACTATATTTCCAACTATACATATATAGTTTATGTTTTCTCACTCTAAGTGATCCTACATGAACATGAACTGTTTTGTGCCAAGGTTAGAAAGGTTTTTGTTACTTTACATGACAGACCCACTTTTCTTCTTTTCTCTGTTTTTCTCACTGGTTTTATAAGTGGGTGGAAGGGCTGATTCAGAAAAAGGTTATGTTTTGTACTTCATTGCAGTCAGAGTTAGCAGTAAGAGTTTGGCAACATATGAATCTGATGCTGGTGTTCTTTTTATCACCAGTGAAATTTGATCAAACCACACCCATAGTTCTGATAAAGCACATTAGTTTTTTGAGTGTTAAAGTCTTAATAATAATAATAATAGTTTTATTCATGATTATTGCTTATTTAGTCATCAGTATTTAATGCTTTAGATAAATACTTAAGTTTTCAGGAGCTTTAAATGCCAGTATAAATGAAATGTAGGGCTCTTTGCTTAATAAGAGGCAAAATATTGAGGCAGCATATCACTTGGCTGAGCAAACTCTCTTTCATTTGTTCAAGCTGAATGCCAGTGTCCATACAAAATATCAAACGAACAAATGTAATTTTTTTTTTATCCAATGTAATCTACTTTATATGTAATCATATCATGACCTGAGCTATCGTTACACTGCTGCATGAAAATGTTGTGATACTTTTGGATAGTGATTCTGCTCCCCTGCTCTGTCTCTCCCCTCCTCCTCCCTCCACTCTGATATCAAGCCACACTTTAGTAATCCTCCAAATGAAAGGATTTGGAGCGAGAGCATCGTCTCTCCACTGAAGATTGGAATGAAAGAGAAGGCAGCTTCTCAGATGAGAGAGAAGGGAGAGAACCCCATGATGAGAGGGAGAGAGGAAGTGACAGGGACACATACTGTACACAAAATAAAAAAGAACAAAATATACATGGTGAGAGAAAAAAATGAGACAAAGAGACGGAAATCAATGAAAGAGAGGTAAAAACATCTGAGACAGGCACAGTAACGAAAGAAAAAAACATGTAGATGGAGAGAAAGAGACTAAAAAACACAAAGAATCTGGGAGTAAAATTAGGGAGGGAAATCAAAAGAAAAAGCTATTTACTGTATGTCTTTAAAAAGACAGCAACAGAAAAAAAGGTTTATGCAATTTAGTGAATGCATTATGATACAAAGTGAACTCTCACAGAAATGAATGATATTACTGAATGCTGCTCTAATCAATATCTTATATTAACAATGGCTCAACCACTCAATGAAGAGTATTTTAACATCTTTGTGCTCATTGTTTACATTTTACAACCAATAACTTTACTGTTCAGTTTTACTCTCACGGCTTTCATAAGCTCTGTTCCAACAAAAAAAGCCACAAAAACCCCCAACGTACACTGCTTGCTCAGCCGCAAACCAGACGGACAAAGTAAACGACTGGTAGTTGGTGAACATAGTGGAGCATTTTGCTGCTAAAGAGCCAGATATTTCCCT
>NW_023339751.1:18637362-18662901 GCF_004916995.1 Morone saxatilis | reverse complement strand
AAGAGAGTGAATATTGGACACAAACAGGACTCCAAAAGAAAGCTAGTGTTCTTGCTGTGTGTGCTGGATGTGTAAATGAGATACTGGTTGCTAACATGTTCGTCATATTAAATCAAAAGGGGGATATTTTGTTATTGTGTTTGGAGCTTTTCACATTGTACCAGTGTGTCCAAAAAGAGAAAAATTTAATTGATCCATGTTTAATAAATGTTAAATGAAACGAGGGATTTTTACAAACATCTTATTGATATTCAAAGAAAGAATTCAATATATAAATTAATGAACTATTATTAATTAATTAACTATGAGCTGAAAATCTATTTTAAAACAAAGACAAGGCAGCAACACACACAGTATAGTTTGTAATGGATGAAGTCATGACATGAAGGAGCTGCAGTGCACTTTTGATAATTTAAACTCTAATGTATATTTTCCATTATATATTAGAATACGATATCAATAGCAGAAGGGCTAAATAAGTAAAGAAATAAAGTTCTTGCTCTGGTGTTACAAAAGGTCAGTTCAATCATACTAGTGTGTGGTATGTGCTGGTATGAACAGTGTGCACTGATAGTGTGAAATACTCATTACATACTTTTTACAATTGTAAAATGTACAAACACTTTGGACAAAGTCACCTTATACTGAGCTATAATCGTGGAGTAATTGTGAAAATGGTTGACTTTCTGGAAATAGACACAAACCTATTCAGAGGTGTCAAATTTTTAAGGTGTGAACAATGTGATCAATTATGTGTGTAGCAACCCTCCTCAGGCCACTTGGTGTAAATGTTATAATGATTGCAAGATGCATAATTTTCATTAAAAAATGTAATACACACAAAAAAAAAGAAGGAAGGAAGAGACAGCTCGTCCCTACACTGCTAGGACCGCGGGGGAGCGATTTGAGCGCTTCCTGATGGTAAGGGAAGCCTCCTGGCCTGAGGCAATATGAGGCAGGACTACATGGGGCCTCTTGCTATGTGATCTAGGAGAAAGTCAACAGTTTAGTTTTCCTATCGCTGTGTGGCAGGACCCCGGGTCAACAGGAACACAGGGAGTGAAAGAGATAGAACCACGGTGGCCTAATAACCTGTGTGCATGTGTGTGTGTGGTACGTGCATGTGTATATAAGGTTTTAGGGTGTAAATCCTACATACTAATAGCCTCTGTGTGTGTGTGGCTAACAGGTGTAAGACACTGAAACACGCAGGACCAATAATTTGTGTGTGTGTTGACAGCTTAAGCGAGCAAGGGAGACAGTGAAAAGCCCTTCTTCATATATAAGGAAATCACATACATTCCAAAAACAAGACAAATGCAACTTATCTTAAACACAAACAGACATCCAATATACACTATTTACCTGGCTCTCCTTTATCGTAGTACTGATAGGTGCCAATATCTGTATCTGTGGGGCGAGAGAGAGAGAGAGAGAGAGAGAGAGAGAGAGAGAGAGAGCGATGAACATCTAGCTGTCAGGGAAAAGCAGAAGACAGATCAGCAATTTCGCACCATGGGATAAACAATCGCTATCAGCCAGTGGCCTGTCCCGTCTGCCAGCACCACGGTTTGAGCTGAGATAAGGCCCTGTGAGGGAGGAGGAGATGGGAGGGTGAGCTGGGGGGTCCGAGGCAGTGTGGAGGGGGGGAAAAGAGGGGTATTAATAAAGACAGGAGTGTGCCTTAACCTATTCCACCTGAGGGACAGACTCTGATTTACACACATGCAACATATACATTTAAAAGTAGACACACGGACTCAGCAGATGGCTGCAAAAACATATGACCAACATACACATAGCAGGCACACAAACACACATTATGATGGACAGATACACACACACATAAACACACACACACTCACACACAAACTGCTGAGCTGAATCTTTTTGTCAGTGTTATTCCTGCAGGCCCAAAACCTTAAGCAGCCAGACTCGGATTCACACCACACATCGTTTCTTTATCGCTCCACTACTGTTGCTGCTGCTGCTGCTGCTGCTCCTGAGGCCAGGTCACACTAATACAACAGGAGAGCTGATGGCAGACACACAACACACACACACACAGAACACTATTACTAGTAATGGCTTGATGTTACTTTTTCAATCCTGACAGAGATAGTGATACTATAACCTTGAGTATCTGCCAATGCCAACCTCACTTTTTTCTATTAAACAATAACTGAGGTGTTCTTAAAACATTCGTATGAAAGCACTTAAACCTGCATAAAGAAATGTTTTTGGAATTAACATTAAATCAAATGACTTTTAAGATTCACTTGTAGTGTCAGACTTCCTGGGAATCAACATCCAACTCTGTTCTACACATTTAGACAATTGTTTCACCCCTAACAATATGGAACTGTTATCGAGAAGCAGTATTAGACACTGTATACTGCACACTAAACTTACACAGCATGAAATAGCAGAGGTAAGGTAACTGGTGAAGCCAGCCGAGCATCTAACAAGCTAAAGAACCACATATTTTTCAGGAGTTTGTGGACCAAACCAAGACCTACATGCTCATATTGATCTTTGTCTGCTGGCTATGTAAGTAGGCAATGGCAGCACATAACACATTTCATTTCCAGCATGTTGCTCAAAGTGTGGCTACAATCATTTGCATGCTGTTTCAGTTTGTGTGGTAACAGACTTAACTATATTTGTGGAACATCTATGGACAGAAATACTTAAATTAAAGGTCCCTTCCAGACATGTTTTAATCATTTCTCTGATTTGACGTATGTGTCTGATATGTCTGTTTTTTCTTTATGATGTTTAATTACATAATTAAAAATCTATATCTACCTCTCTCCAATTTAAAAAAAATCTGAATCTATGAACATGCAAACTATTATGACTTTTTAAAAAAAACTTATAGAGTCTACAAGATGGCTCCTACTTCACTCAATTCCATTCTCAGTGTATGTGCACAGGAGGTTTCAAACTTCCATATCACACTTGTTTGGATGTCACATGCATCATCACAAATGATGCTTGCACATGCACATCTTCAAGTCAGATTTAAGGTAAACTTTAAGAGAAACTTTCCTCCTTAAGCAGATGGATGTGAAAACAGCTTTCTAGTATCAAACTCTGGCACATAAATCATTCTGCTAACTGATTGTCATCCAAGTCAAATATTGGTCCACATAAGAACACAGGTGCATGATTAAAAACTTGATTTCATCACATCACAGTAAGCAACAACAAACTAAAGGTAAGAGAAGCAGGACGAATAGGTCACTAGGTCAAATCTGAATCTTCATTTAAAATCTGGGTCAGCATAATGAATGAATAACTCTTTCCTATACTACAGTGACTTCTGTTGAGGACTCCTTATGCAAAGCAACTAACTCACTTATTGCGATGTTGCTCGGTCGCCTATCGCAGAAGGCTGTGAGAGATTTCTAATTTAAACGTGATTAACACGTGTAGAACATACACCCAAACCACACAGAACATATTTGTTTCAATGCATTGTACAGCAGATGTGGCTTTCATGAATCTATACTTTGGTTTTTGGGGCGGATGTATATGATGTAAAGAAAGTGGTGATAGGGAGAGTCACACCCCAGTGACCAGGTCTTTTCGCTCAGATGTATCCATCCACATTTTTCCAAGATAGCACAAGACACACACAAGGAAAAAACAAACAAATAAGGATATGTCACCATCACCTAGGATATACACCCTGTCGTACCTTTGTGAATACACATAAACGCACACACATACACAGTCAGGCTCGGAGAGACACTATCTTCGTCTAAAGCTCAGCAGACTGTGAAAGACAAGACAGAATGGAAGGGAGGAGAAAACAAGAAAATGGAGAAACAGAGCATTTCCGTCTAACAGAAGAGATGGACTGATAGGTGGCGAGCAGAAAAACGCACATAAACTGCCAGAAAAGTCAAACTTACACAACACGCACTCTGCCTTACAAACAAGCTTTGGTCGCAAGTTAATGTTTCTTAACGCATGCATGATGGTGATGTGCAGTTGAACAAAAGCAAAAGCGAACAAAAAAGTGCTTCTCAGAAATGATCATCAAATATGAAATGTGTTTTGTAAAGGGGAACTCCACCAACTACTACTGCATTATGTTAAAAAAAAAAACTCCAGAGGAAGCTGTGCAAAATCGGATAAATTGCCTCAAGTGACGTTACTTGAGTCAGCGCCGGCTGGTTCTGAAGACTACAGGTTTGAAAATGATTAAAAACCAGACCTCTGCAGCATGCATTTCAAAAATCTTCACATTCAGTGTAACTAAATATAAAACATTTTCCCAGTACGAACCATAATCAGCTAACTGGCTGTGTGATGTAATAGCAATCTTACCATGTTAGTAAAGCTTCGATCTGACAAATGTGGAATGGAGTCAACATGTGTTTGGAAAACATACAGATGTTTCATAGGTTTCTTGAGTTGCTTGTGGTCATAGTAAGCAATCACACTTTAAACAATGTAAAAATACAGGTTAATATTGTAAAAACATTATAAAGAATGTGTAATGCAATAAAAAGACATGCATAGCAAAGAGAAAGTTAAAAAAGACAAAGTGAGAATTGGTGTTGAGTCAGAGTCAGATTGAGAAAGGGTGTAGGCGTGTAGGTAAGGTGGGGAGAAGGTGTGAAAACAAAGTGAGTGATGACAGAAAGAGCCAGAGCAAGACGGAGGGAGGGGTAAAAGAGAAAGGAGGCAGGGAGATAATTATTGAGAGTGCGAGATTGAACATGGTGATAAGTGCTACCTTTGACTTGGAGTGAGCTCTTGGTGGACCACAAGTGCAACTCAGCCAGGCAGAACGCCATCTGACGGGGGAGTGTAACCCGAGTCTGCAGACAGGGACAAGTGAGAGAGGGAACAAATGAAAGAAGGAAAAACAGACAGGGCAGACCAAACACAACCACAGATGTATATCTTGACAAGACAACATAATAGATTGACATAAAGAGGCCTGAGGGTCAAACAAAGCATGCATGTAGGCACACATGCTCACATACACACAAACTTGTATGAACGCCAGGTACTACCTGACGATCATGTAGCTGGACTGGCAAAATCAGAAATTATAAGTATAGAACAGATGACAAAGCAGTGTGATAAGAGTGTACGGGGAAAATATCAAGAAATGACCAGGTCATGTGAACACAAAGGTATCTAATGACAACAGAGCACACTAACAATGTGAACAAACATTTATCAACAGAACAGAAAGTTTACTGTTTCCTGTTTTATTTTTGGATTTTTTTTCAAGTTTGGGGATAATTCTTCATTAACTCATTGTTGAATTTTTATTTTCAGTCTTTTTTTCATGGTGGTGGTAGTAGCACTCATGAGAGCAGTAGCAGTGGAGTATTAGTAGTAAAAGTAACAGTAGTAGTAATTGTATTTGTAGTAGTTAGTAGCTATAGCAGTCATGAGCTTTCCTTAAAAATGACAATGGTACTGCAACATAATACTCTTCTGTAGTACCACTTCCTGTACCTGTTCTACCTGTCTTACTAGTAAGCTGGAATAATAGTAGTGGGTTACTCTACAGGTATGAATGCACACACCAAAGAACTCATTATGTGACAGACAGACAGACATGCACATGAACTCAGACTGACACTGTGAAGGTCACAGACTGAGATGCACCTTCACTTGCACGGGTGAGCAGTGATGGACACACACTTCGGAGCCGACAGCTAAGACAAAGCAGGCAGCATTCCATACTTTAGGTAATGAACATAGGACAGGTCTATGACAGGCGCTGGCTATTCCTCCTTCTTCATTACAGACTTTATCCAGTCGGTTGACTTCTGCTCCTGGAGGGTTAAGCTGTTGCTTTCTTCTGGTCCTCCCTGTGGGATTTCCCCTGTAGTATTGATGGTTTGTTATCGTACTTTACAGGTGTATTTGTTCTGTCTGTGTGAGCAGTGTACCGACTGCGTATTGAACCACTTATGATGTTTCAGTGATAAAAAGAATTTCCTACTGTGGAATCAATGAAATATCAATCAAAACTGCAACTACTTCTAGCGCAGATACTACGTTAACACTACTAGCTGTACACATTTTATCATATATGTATTTCTTCTTACGTATAACACAATACAGTGTGTTACTGAAGTGTGATCAGGATGGTGTGATAATGAAGAACTGTCCAGAAGACTGACATTTTTTTCCTTAAGGAAACTGCTACCATGACCCCTACATTACTGGCAATACATTTTAAAAGAAATGTTTTTTTAAATAGATATTTGTATTTAAGAATAGTGCCTGTCAAAAAAAATGTATATTAGTTGCTTGCTATGTCTTAAGTTGTTGCACCTCCTTGATGTTTGGCTGTGTTAGTTGTCAACTAGCTAGTTCTTGATCACTACTAATTAAATTATAACAAATGCATGTGTACCGCTGTCTTTATATTGCACTCTGAAATACCAACTCTTACACAGTGTTGCTTTAAAAGGTCCAGTGTGTAGAATTTAGTGGCATTTAGTGGCAGTTCAACATGGCGGCCTCCACGGAGGGCCACCTGTGGTGGTTGTAAATAAAAACGGCTCATTCTAAGGTAACAAAAACACAACAAGTCTTATTTTCAAAAAAATAAAAACATACTTATTATATATAATTTCTGTCAAATAGATCCTCCTAAATGTGACCACACGGACCTTCAAGGTCAGTTTTTTTGTTAAGTTTACTGTTTATAGTCAGTTTAATAGTATGGTTTTTGGGGAATTGTGTTATCATTTTAATGTCACTACATTTAATCTGAAAATATACAGAGGTCCACCTAGCATGTCTAAGATCCCATATACTTTGAACAACTGAGTTTGATTAGGATAATTTCACCATCAACATTAAACTTATTGAGTCTTTGAACTACATTCACAAAGTAGGTTTTCATACATTTGTCTGATTTTGGGAAAACCAAATTATATTTCCCAAAAACCAGACCTGTGGATCTTCCAAGCGTACAAGACTCGGTGTAAATTACAGGCCAGTGCAGAATCTCTGTATAGTGTAGCAAAGGTGTTGCAGTATTGCTGCATCGGACATTCATTTCTCTATCTGTGCAGCTAATGCCCTGCGTCAGTCCATCCTCTCTCTAACTCTCCCTCTTATTTTCTCTCGTTAACGCTGAGAGGGGACTCTCTCTTATCTTTCCCCTCTTGCACCTCCTGGTGTGGGGGGGAAAAAAAATCTCATTTTGCCACTCAACCTCCAAAACTACAAGTCCCAACAAAAATACACATAGATAACACCGGGTGCCATGGAAACGCTGGGGCTAGCATGGCAAGGCAGCGACGGCGTAACGAGTTTACTGACATAAGAGGATTCTTTTATCCTCTCCTAACCAGCTTTTTTAGAGGAAGTCAGCCCTTTTTGCGTGGCCACATATGTATCAGGACAGGCAATACAGAGAGAGACATTAACACAGGACAGAGAGAGGGTTTGTTTGGGACTAGGCATTGATTCTAGTTTTTGTTTTCATTTTCATTTTCAGGTTTTAGGTACATGACATCATTTTCAATTCAAAATAAGCAAAACATTCACTTGTTGCCAAATGTTACACAGTGAGATAGAAGTAAAAAGGAAGGAGAGACAAGATACTCCATGTATACTGAGGTAAATGGTAACAAGATCAGTCCGTTTACAGTGGCTGTCATCATTCTATGCTGACACATCAGCATGTTTGTCTGATGACACTCTCTCTACACAAACACGCCAAGCAAAACATATCACTCCAGTACTTGCTTTAACTTCACTGGTGAAATTAATTTGTCAGCCCCCAATGCACATTTCCAACCTGCAATTCAACCAGAGCTCTCAGTGTCGGTCTGGTACGACTGCTTGTAGTTATTTTGGTCCTGTTCTCTGCAACAATCTGGCTTATGACCGGAGATACACATATTAAAAGTAAATGGAAAAACCTTTTTTCTTAGACTTGTGATTAGGTTATGGTTAATACACACTACTGTGGGGACTGGGGCGGTGGATGTTAACAGTTTTTTTTGGTTGGGTGCTTTTTATTCTCTTTTGTTATTGTTGCATTTTTGGGATATGTCATATCATGCCATGCCCTCACTGATCAACCCTGCAAAACCAGAGGTAAAACCCAGAGAAGCATGAGTATCACTTCAACAATTTGCTTTTTATAGACTTGCTTTTTAAAGAAGGCAGACAAACCACTTTTTTTTGCTCTTCTTGTTCATATGGAAGCATGTGTATACATGGACACAATGACACACATTACTATCCACACAGACTGAGGTAATTGAGAGCTGTGATTTTTAAATATTGACTAGTAAAATCACGTTTCAATTTTTTTTTTTTATGAAGCTACAAAACTGGTATAGTAACCACACTCACAAGGTTTAATGCACACACACACTCCACCCACTGACATACAGAACACACAATCAGGAACAGCAGCGCACACACACACACAGCATGCTGCACAGGTCCTGGACAGCTGCCACACTCATACTGACTTCTGGTTGGGGTTGCCGTGGGTTACCTGTCCCCCCGCAGCGCTTTGTGGGGGTGTACAGTTAGTGTACAGAGGGCTGTGTGAGGGGTGAGGGGGGGTCTAGGTTATTGTACCCTGTCTTTACACTAGTAAAGAGGCTGCTTTAACATCAAAGGAGGGGAGGGAAAACATATGACTCCTTTTTCAAAGGCAGTCCACAGGAACTACGACCTTGTCTGCTCTTTGCATCTCTTTCTCTGCTCTTCTTTCACTGTCCCCTCTGGGTGGTTACAGAGTGTGAGAGCATGTGAGTGTGTGTATATCTGTGCAAAGGCGAACAAGAGCAACAGAAAAGTGTCTTTGTATGAGTGTGCTTGAAGGTGTGTGTTTGTGCCAGAGACAGAAAGAGAAAGAGAAAGACAGAACTTTAAGTAAATATTTATTTGAGACTGGTTCTCTCAGAGTAAAAGAGAGAAACAATGGAAGCCTTTGTTATATCTGGACCGCAGTTCTGCCCCATCTCTCACTATTTCTCACTCTCAACCGCCACCACCCAAACAGTAATTTATCAGAACATAGATGGCACAAACTTCGTTCTTGGTTTGAATCTGGCCTTTCTAACATAGCTTTCCTTCATATCCTGTGCCTGGTGGAGAAATGACATGTCCTGACCTCCCTAAAATATACAGTATACACCATCTGAACACTAAAACGCATGCAGCACGGCTTCCACATCAGAACTGTCTTTTTGGATCATCAGAAAATATTTTAATTTACCTTTAAAACAAAGGTATGCTGACTTTTAAAAAGTTAATTTATTTGGTAGCACTGTGTCTTTAATTTCACTGGGTGCTGAGAAACCTAACACGTTGTCTTGAGAGATATGACGACATGATGCAAAAATAGAGACAGTAATAGAATTGGTGGGTTTAAGCACAATACGGCCTAAACACGTTTGATATACCTATCTAGTGTTGTGGGGGTGCCATCAATCGGTAAGAAAAAACTGTAAAGGTAAAGCCGATGCCATAGGTATCTATGACATGAATTGTGTTAATCCCTTACATCAAGCATAAATGGCTTTAGTGGTAGTGTTGTTCTGGATGGTATGATATTGAGGTGTTCATCATATTCTGTGCCCTTTGTGCAGGTAAATGGGGGTGGGATAAAAGTGATAGAACCTATAAAAATATTATTCTGGATCAGATGGGTTAAGACCCTGCAGAGCAGCATGTTGCACGTACTGCAATCATAAAATGGCAAACGCATTCTCTTTCTTGATGTCTTTAAATGTAAAACTCATCACTTCTTGTGTGCCGTCAAGGTTGCAAGCCTCATCGACCAGTGACCAAGATTACTGTAACTGAGATAACTGTGGGGTACTTACAGTAGTGTAGTTTATGTTGCAACAGATGTCAACTCCTAAACAAATGTGTTCAGATTTGGCGATCACCCCAGGGCCTATTAGGACCTCGGCCCGGATCTGGAGCTCCACTGTAACAAGAGAGAGACAGGCCTGAAATGAAGGCAGGCTCACAGACATTTTGTTTGACATCTCAAGAATCCTTTCTCACAGGTTTACACTTTTTCTCTCTCTCTCTCATACACACACACACACACACACGCCAGAGGCAGTGCTGTCAGCTGGTGCAGCGGTCCCGTCACTGTGAGAAGAGTGATGTAGTAAATTACAGGGTTAAAGAGCTGCCATAGGGTGACTGACACAAGGCCATCACAGAATTGCCCATTCCCCCACCCCCCAGTACACACACACACACACTTTTACTTTTGACTAGGTTTGTCCGTCTTTCTCCTTCCCTTTTTCTTTTCTCTTTTTTTCCTCATGTACCTTCACTTATCAACCCTCTGCCTACTTGTCCCTTGCCTTTTATCGTTTTTTCCCACTCTTCTTGTCTCCCATGTTTTTCTGAGTTACCTCCTATTAGAAATGCATTAAGCTTTCTGACCCTGTCTGCAAGCTTTCACTCTCTTTCTGGCAATTTTACTCTCCTCATTCTTTGTCTTCTCTCTCAAAGGACAGTATTTCAGTGCGTCTGATTTTTTCTTTCTCTCTAGCAGTTTTAACTCTACTCTTTATTGTCTCATCTCTCTCAAAGGACAAAGTTTCACATTTTCCACAACCTTTATCTCTCGCAGACGCTCTGTCTCTCAGCTGCTGCCTGGTCTTGTTTTGGCTCTTGGAGAGAAACTTCGCAAACATGACGAACATACAAAGAGCGACCAGAAAGTACATCCACAGAGAGAGATAGGTAGGTAACAGAGTGTAATTGTGAGTGTATGAGCACATATTTTCCAATGAGGTGCCTCAGAGTTTCTGCCAATTCTCAGTCACACTTCTTCAATACATACACTCATGTATTCAGTAAACATACTCAGGCACTCAAGTCAGTGCTATATTGCATACACTCCAATCTCTCATACTTCTGATATCTGAACTCATACGGCACACAAACACATACGCATGCATGGAAAGGCATATACAGTATGATGCATACTCTCCTATCTTTTAACCTTGTGATACCTGAGGGAATGTACACATGCACACATTTACATACATATGAAACCATGCACACAGACTCACACAAGCTCTTATCTTTAGTATATTCTTGAGGGAGAAGTCCTCAAGCTTCCAGTGTCATATCGGAGCAAAAAAAAGGTGGACAAAATCTGGAAACAACATGCCTCTGAAGAAACAGTGAGATAATGAGAAGTGAAAAAAACAGATAAAACAAAGAATCCAATCCCTGAAAGGAGTCTAATGTACATCATTGGAAGACTGTGACCACTGAGACAACAGATAAGAGGGTGTCTGTGGTAGAAAAGAGACTTGACTCATAACACAAACTGATAAACATAATGGTCACTTCTAATGCACTGCAACCCTAATATGTGCTTCAATCAAGCAAGGAGCCTTAATAATGTCAATCTGGGGGATAATCACGCTCTAAGTTTTTGAACTACAGTTCCTATGATGCGTTGAGCTTGCAAACAGGAAGTATGATATTGCCATGGATAGAGTTATTCATGTTGTGGGCTACAACCTGAGCTGCATCTTTTTAGCCTATATACTTGTTTACATTGTAGCAAATTGGCACTGTTAAAAGTCTGCATAATTAGCTATTAACACTTCCTGTTTGCGACATATCAATGGATGTACAAACAACTGTCACTGGATTAATTTGATACTGAAGAAAACTTCAAAATGTGATGATTCTTAGGCAGGTTCTGGAGTTATAAAGGAGCTTCTAAGCTTTCTGAGCTAATTTATGGACAGCTGATGTATGACGAAGGAGTGCAAGCTATTGGCAGTCCAAATCAGTGGGCTAAATAACCATAACTAACATCCCATTGTTTTCAGATCACCAGCATGCACCAGTCCATTTCAGCTCACACAGTATCTTTGCCTCACCTCTCCCTCAACACCATTAAACCGTTAAATCTGAAAGGATGCAGATAAAAAGTCCCATAAAATGCAGTTAGTCAGTGAGAAGCTCCAGAACAAGATATCGCTCTCTACTGGTGACGTTGGCCAACAACACAGAAGTTGCAGTAGAGGTTGTTAGAAGTTGTTTTTGACATTGATCATACAAACATGTCGATTAGAGTCCATACGGTTCATACGGCCACATCAATCTAATCCAAGCTTGTCACCTTTTTTCTGTCCCTATTTTACATGAATGCAGCAAGATAGCTAGCTAGGTAGATAACGTTTTCATTCTTAATCCCGCCTACTGAACTCTGATAGGTCAAGTGTATCTCCAACTGGAGAAACAGCCAACATGGACACAAAATCAGACCTGCTACATTGTTCTGTGGTGTATTGTGGAGTGTAATAAACATTGTAGTCTCTAGGGGCCACCAGTGGGGCTTATGAGTTCCAGTCAAGCTTTATTCTTCTCCATCCTCTCTCCATCACTGCTGTCTGTCCCTCAGTCACTCTGCTTCAGTGGTTTTGTTGAGGACCTAAGGCGTTACAGAACTCAGCCCACTGAAAAAGAGGAGACGAACTGAAAACTACAGAGACTACACTCTACACAGAGTGAAAGTGCTGTGAGGCCTGGCGGCAGTGTACACACTTACCCCCACACACACACACACACACACACACACACACACAACCACAGGCAAGTACAGTGCATCTTCTCAACTGTCCCATTATAAGACAGAGGTTCTGGTGGAGGAGAGAGGAGGGTGGGCAAAGTGGCGCCAGGCAGCAGGCCGAAAACCTTTCACACACACACTTAACAAAGTCCCACAGGAGCCCATTCAGCTGTCGGCAGAAGAAGAATAGAGGTGATAGACAGGCAGAACAAAATGAGGTAAAGGTAATACTATTCAAGAGAGGTGACAGGTACAGTCACTCTGTATGCATGTGCACATGTGTGCGTGTCTGAGCGTTTTACAGGACATGTCAATCAGCAGGAAAATGAAGCTGGAGTGACATGACCACAGGGCAAGGCTCTTCGTTGAGTAATGCATGTGTGTGTCTCAGAATATGTGTGTGCATGTGTGTACTGGTACAAGCAAAAGTGTGTGTTGGTCACGTGAAATACTATTCCAGGTTTGGAGGGCATGTGGAGGTGAGGAGGTGAAAAGTTCAAGTGTCCAGAGAAATACAGCAAGAAAGACGTTTTGCCCCATAATGAACAAAAAAAAAAGAAAAAAGAAAAATGAAAATACAAAATAAAAAAAGAACTTTGGAAAAACATCTGACCACAGTATACATACAAGGGATTTACGATTACTATACACACGTAATCTACTTTTCTAGGTCAAACAAGTCTTTTTTGTTTTTGTTCATGATTAATCTTCAGATTATTTTCTCAATTAATTGATTAATTGTTTGTTTATAAAATGTCAGAACATTTTACTTCCTATAGCCCAAGGTTGTGTCTTTTTTTAAGTTTTTATTCTATCTGAACACAAAGACTACTCAGTTCTGTCAATTCATGTCAAAGCAACAACAACATCTAACCCTCATATGTGAAAAGGAGAAATAGACAATATTTGGCATTGAAGAATTACTAAAACGATTAATCAATTAGCGAAATATTTGCAGATTACTTCACGTCAATTCATAAACTAATGGCTAACTAACCTGTGGCTCCCTGTGGCTTTGACAAAAAATGATATGAAAATGAATAATGATGAATGAAAAATTTTACATTTTTATTGATCATTGTTGCTGATGATTCTTATGTTCTCTGTAGCCATTACACACTAAATAAAAAAAATGTTGTCAACTAACTATAAGCTGTGTGCAACAAAGGGAGGGAAAGAAAGACAGACACAGGGTGACAGAGAGATGAGTGGAGGCTCTTCTAAGCAGATGTGTAAACGTCATTAGAGGAGGTAATGGAGGGAGGAAGGTGGGAAGTGGGGGGAAAAAACCTACTCCAGCCGAGGTATTTACCCAACGCCTGGAGCAGAAACACAAACACACCACGTGTAATGACTGAGACTGCGAAGCAGAGAAAGAGAAAAAGAGATGTTTGGTGGTTAATATCTTTTCCAACAAATGTTCTGCCTAATGAAGACCTGAAACAAACAGGGCGAGAGAGGCCGACCGCTGGCTTAATCATGCCTACTAATGTTTTAACAATCCCAAATTTCCACATTCAGACAGGATTCCACTCTGGTTTTCTTTCACTCCCGTTTAGCTAATAGGCCTAATCCTGGCGAGTGTTTCACTAAAAGCCGAGTGCATCTGCCCTACAGCAACGCCCAAGGGCAGGAAAGACAATACTTCCAAACCAGCAGCACAATTGCTAGCTGACTTTAAAGAGATTCTCAGGGACTTTGCGCCTCTTTGGTGTCTGTCCCCTGTCACAGCGAAGGTGATGTGTGTCACACTGACTGTGGTTTTGTTTATGTTGTTGGATTTTCTTCTTTTAAAGCTGTTTGGTGCCCTGTTGTTCGCCCCTCACCTCCTGACCACAAACACACGTACAACCGGTAAACACACACACGGACTCACAAACAAACACAAATGATGACATGTGCATAAAACACAAACACACAAAAATGTATGGCTCAAACAGACAAAAACCAACAATCCACATATAAAAATGCTTACCCAATGCATCGAATCAAAACAAACTACTACACCCATGTTCATCATAATGAAGGAAAATGTCACCTAGTGCAACACTGTCTAACTGTTAGTTGTTAGTTTTGGTCTTTTTATTGTATTTGTTGACAAAGAAAAATACAGAGTCTTATTCTTGAAAGCAACGGTAGCATCGTTAGATCCCGCACTGACTTCCCATCCATGAACACAAATGTGTTCAGTGAAGCATATAACTAATCTGGAAGCACTAAAGCTGGACATTTAGCCAAGATCTTCGCAATAATGGATGACAGTTTTTACCTGCACCAACAGGCGCCTCAATAAGATTGTTACCTAAAGCCAGTGTTTGGTTTGTCCCTTCTGGGCTACGGTAGAAACGTGGTGGTTCAAAATGGCGGACTCCACGGAAGGCAAACCGTGGTGTCTGTAGATATAAAAGTCTCATTCTAAGGAAACAAAAACACAACAATTCTTATATTCAAGTAATTATACATTAATGAAAACATACCTATGAATATTATATTCTATTTCTGCCAGTAGATCATCCCAAATGTTACACACTGGACATGTAAAGATTTTCACAATTGGTATACACAAAGATATATGCACTTTAAGGTGCTAACAAACAAACAAACAAACAAACACACAAACACAAACACACCACACACCACACACACAACACACACACGACACCACCCACACGCACACACACACACACACACACACACACACACACCTGTCAGGGGCTTAGGAAGACAAGGTCCTTTAAAGTTGTTGTCAGATGCACAGAGCGAGATGGACCCTGGCAAAACGAAAGGTCACGATGAACGTCCCCTAGACTTCTCAGTGGTCTTATTTCCCCGTCACACACTCACACACACGCTGTCTGTCACCTCCCAGATGAGGCCATGACACCTTGGACACCTCTCAGCAGGCAGTGCCTCCCTCTGCCTCTCTCTCTCTCTCTGACAGGTTGACATGGCACAGAGTGGTGGGATGTCGATGGCACTCGGACCAAGAAGTTTGTTCTCTTTGCTGTGACCTCAGAGATGGACGCCTGTGTCATATCTCTCTTCTTCCCATGGTGCAGTATGCTCCTGTCGAGCAGCAGGAATACGAGCCTTTCTAGCATCTACTCTGAGCTCTTCTTTCCTTTACCTGGCAGTTGTCTATCACACTTCATCACTGCCGTGTGATTTGTAGACTGGGCAGTGGAGTTTTCAAACTTACATTGTTTTCTATTTGGGGGTTGCAATGATAAAGAGAGTTAAACACATTCTGCAACAGAAACTAAATGATCCAATCTTCATAACAGAAGCAAATGTCTTTAGATTGCTTTGTTTGTTTGACCAGTTATCAAAAAACCCTAAAGGCATTTGATTAAAATATCATAAATGAAAAAAAAGCAAACAATCAAAACTGCTAAACCGTAATCTGCAAGTTTCTCGTGCTCGCAGTTGTGAGGACCAACTTTTCAATTTAGTTTTCCAATGTGTTCTCATCTCTTTACACTAAATGAAAATGCTGTAACAGTACACATACTCTAAAAAGAAAACAATGATGATGGCCAACTCCTTAGTTATTGAGAGTTGGCATAATAACAGTTTGGTCTATGTACCTCTATGATGTTAGAGACCCACAAAAAAGTTCTTCCTGTCATGGTGGAGTCTGGTTATTTATCGCCTGCAGTAAGGGGTCAGTGAAGCTGCTGCTGAGGTTTGAAATCAGCAGAGTGGAAGCACGAAATAAGACAATTGTGCACACACATCTGGCAATTCTCCATCTGTCAGAAAGCCCAAACACCTAGCCGTCCGTGACCACAGCCCAGTCCTCACCCAGTACTTCTTTTTAGAGGGTACAGTCATCGTGTGACATGGCCTGCACACACAAATGTCCAATGACTTAGACACACTGCTTCTGTCAGTGTTGTGCTCTGTTGGTACCTAAGAAGTTCCTTATTCCCTCCACTCTGTCAGACACACACACAGACACACACACAGACACACACACAGAAGACTGGGAAATTCTAAAACACAGATTTCTGCTGTTTATTCAGAACAATAGCGTCTGCCTCTGCTGCTGGGTCAAGTCGTGTCTTGTCAGACCCTGTAACCTGATGGTTACGAGTACCACAGGGGCCTGCACTGGGCCCCATGTTAAACACATTCGCCCTGCAGTCAGACCTGTCTGACGTAAAGAGAACAGGCTCGTCTTTCACATCAAACGACCATACAATGTTACCCCCACGCCTACAATCTTAGGTAAACGGTTACAGTTGACCGTAGGAAATAAGAAAAAACATTCATTTAGACTTCTTAGCCATCATTGTTGACAAAATGTCAATCACACACCATTAGGTTCAGGGATGAAAATAATATTTTCTACTGTCCAGCTGCTGTGACTCTGACAATCAGATCACTTTACTTCTTGTGATGCCGCCCACTTCACTTTGTATACAAATTAAAAAAGTGAGATCAATACTTTGGAGACAACAGAAATGTCTCCAAGGAGTTGTCCCAGGATTTTTCTTTCCCCTATAATGCCATATGTATTTAGTAATCTTCATTAGAGACTCTGCGTGACAAGCACTTGAGAGCTTAGCAGTTAAACCAACACATCACATTAAAACATCATCTGGGAGGGTAAAAGTCATTACTCACACAGGGGAAGTGATTTTGACAGATGATGTGCAACTGTTTACAGACTCCACTGAAGCTCCACATAAGTATATTTTTTTTACAGTGTGTACGTACCCAATGTAGTCTGAATCAACTAACAAGGCTGAGAAATTAATTAACATATTTGAGTAATAATGTCCACCCACCAAGCAGATACTGAGCGGTCTGAGACTAAACAGCTCTCACATAAATCCTGACACAATCTCAATCTGACCCACAAGCCTGTGAAAACATTCAAACACGAACCAGCATGAGACTAGCCATGTGAAGCTCTTCAGCTTTCCACATATGAGTGCATGTGTGTGATGACGATCAGAGACAGTGCAAATGAATTAGTGTGTGACCACTGCGACAAATTTCCCACCGCCATTCTTTTTAATGTGTGACAGGCCCTTCACTTGCTCACACCCCCACCTCTTCTCTCCCACACATGTACATAGGCTTAACGTCGTCTGGGCGGGCCGATCCCGCCGGCTCACTGTCGGCACGGCAACGAGTGCTATCCTGGCTAACATCTGCTGCACGACCCGGGGCCACTCAGAATGGGTCTTAATCCCCACACAGCCATGTTGTGGGGGAAAACATTCTTTCCTTTCGGTGAGTGCAGACAAACAGGGACAAGCGGTGTTGCTGGTAACCTGCAGGCACCCGGCCTCTTGGAAGGACCCGGAATGTTGTCGGTTACGTGGCCCCCAATTGTGCCGTGGCCCATTATAGCTGTGCAGAGGGGTGTGACCGCCAGCATCGGCAGCGAGTTGCCATCACTGGTCCAGTTGGATGGATTTGGGTTTTGAGGTTAATGAAAGGTGGTGTGAGTGGGTTGGGGTGGGGTGGGTCAGGGAGGGTTTGTCAGCCAACCTTGTTATGCTAAAACAACAGTTGCATTGATTAAAACGTGAACCACCTTCCGCCCACTCTGAGTTTGCTGCCACATCAACTGGCTGTGGATCCAGGACACTGTTGCTGCCGCATTTTTGGTCATCCTTCAGTGAGTTTTTAAAAAGTGGGTTTGTTGGTGTCAACGGCAGAGGGAATAGAGAGTGAGCTTTCAGTCAGGACAGATGCCGAACATCAACATGTGGCAGTTTGCTGACCCCTTGTGGCCATTATTACGAGAACAGAAACACTTTCTCACAAACAGAAACACTTATACATGAAGACACTCACACAATGAAACATTCAAAGTCATAACACGACAAGTGAACAACTCCACTCTGAAACAAGCCGAGCCACGATCCTTCATATTACCGTTTCTGATAAAGATCTTCTGCGGTGATGACGCACAGAGGAAATGAAGACACAGACCCGTCAATCAGTCCATCAACTGCTATGAAATATGTATTTGTCTTAATATGGAATTTGATTCCATCAAACCCATTTCACGGACCATTTCCCTATGCAAACACCTCGGGGAGAAAGAGGGAGAGAGAGAGAGTGGCAGAGTGTGGTTGAGGCTCGTTCAGAAGAGGAAACATACCTCCGAGGACGGCTCAGTGTGTGTATATTATGAGATTTAATTGAATAGTTCTGCATCAGTGCCAAGAAGTTAGTTGGTGTGTTTGCAGAGGTCTGATTGAGGGCTTGGTTGTCTTTTTTTCCCAGAAGCAAGCCAATACTTGGCAAAAAACAAAGTCCATCTCCGGTTTCAATCACAGACAATCAGTGAGAGACAAACTCGGAGAGGCAGTAGGTACATCAAGGCACATAGGAAACATTTGTACGCCTCCAGGCCTTGTCTTAGAAGTTCCAAACCCACACAATAACAACAGCTCAAATGGATCGGCAGGCTATTTCTGGAAGCAACAAATTCATGGCTCAGCACTGCGTTATGTAGACAACGTGCTCTGATTAGTGTAAAAAAGGAGCTTGGAAAAATATCTTTCAATACACAATGGGAAATATTAAAAGGTAGTTGATATGTTGTGAGAATTTTATTCACACATTTAACATTTAACAGAATAAACAGAATTTATTATTGAATTTAAGGTCCAGTGTGTAATATTTAGGAGGATCTGGTAGACATGGACTATAATAACAGGTAAGAATCATTATGTTTTCATTACCTTAGAATGAGCCGTTTTTATCTACAGATGCCACGGGTGGCCTTCCAAAGAGTGTGAAGTCAAGGAGCTGCAATCTGCAACTACACTGCTATAAGCCACTAATACATACCGGTCCTTTAAATTACAATGAATGAAGACCTAGTCCACACTATTCAACTATCTGGGTAAGAGTTTGCTATGTCTGCTATGGATAGAAATTGTGTGTGAAGTCTGTTTCCACATGACAGTTCCAGATAGATTAGGCTTTATAATTCTCACAAAAGCTGCGTTAATGATGGGTTCAAAGATAGACGAATGTCTTGAAAGCAAGAAGAACATTTTTTGCAGTTTACTGCTTCCCCAAATGCACCGTCATGTCATTAAAACACCTTAACAAGAAAGATGCAAACACACTCCACTGTTGCACTTATTTTTCCTTGTTTTATATATCACCTTATGTGTCTCTCCAGTCCACCTTTCCTCAATTTTCTTCTTCCGGTAGAGATCTTTGTAACTTTCTTTTTTTTAAGTGCAATAAAAACACACTTTGAGCAAGCAAATTGACAGAGATTTAAACTATCCAATGAAAAGGTGCTTTAGGTTTTAAGACCATTTTCCAGTGCAGAGTAGTGAGTTTAGCCTTGCAATAAAAGCTTACGAGGCCACTCTTGAGTCTGTTAAAGCAAAAGGACAACAAAAGAGTTACTAAATTTCAGTCTGGCAGAGAATATGAAGTGACAACCTTCAAGTCATGAGCCCAGTTCTCACAGAAAGTCTATGGCTGCAGCAACAAGTGTTTTCAGAGTCTTCACTACAAAATCCATCAACACCAGTTTCCAAGTGCCATGTAAACATCCAAGAACGACTATGGTTAGCTACGTCCATATACTGACACCTAGTGTATCATTGTGGTTACTGCAAGTAATAGCAAGTGACAGTACAGTGACAATACAGGCTCATTGCAGTTCCACAGCGTCTGTAAAAAAGGGGAACAACAATCATCTGCTCCATCTGATCTAAAGCTTCATCACCAAATCTATGACAGGGACATGACACACGAAGTAAACAGGGTGATGGCACAGGGATACAGATGTTGATTATGATGGGAGATAGCAGTGACGCTGATGCAATTGTCTGCTGTGTTTGTGTGTTGTTTATGTATTTATGTGGGTGTGCTCGTGTGAATGCAACCTGCTATCTCGCGGTGTCTGCTGGTACAGTGTGAGGGCTATTTGGTCTAGCAAGGTAGATAAGAGGGCGATACTGAGGCCGGTGGGTGCGCTGGCTATCTGCCTCCAAGCTGCCAACGTAACAGGGTCACTCAGGTGCACTCTGTGGGGACAAGTGGAGGAGCGGAATAGGAGGAGATAAAGTACGAGAGGACAGAAAGGGTGGAGATGAGGGAGGCGAAATGACGAGGGGAACAAAAGAGGAGGAGGAGATGGAGTGGACAAAGGACAGGAAGAGGGGTCAGCAGAGGAGACGGACGCTGTGCAGAGAGAGACGTGCTGCTGTTCATGCTGTCATGCACTTATCAAGATTTTCACAGCTTAGAGCGTGACAGTGTACTCTGTACGTGTGCACATGTATGTGTAACATCCAGGTGTCGCTGAGCTTTGAGCATGCTCGCATCAGTGTATGCATTGTGTACGTGTGTGTGTGTGTGCAGCTTAGGATTCGTGCATGTGTGAACTTTGCCCACTACCCTCGCTTCTGTGGGGCTCCAGGTTTCGCCTCGTGGGTGGGATAAAACACCCACAATGCCGATTGTTTTCGCAGCACACACACAGAGGATCAGGCCGGGTGGCAAACTGGCACCAGATATTATCATGTGTGCCGTTGCTGTTTTTAGTTTCATTCTGATTTCCTTTTTACAAAGATGGTATGCCTAATCCCCACATGTCAACCCGACTCTGGAGAAGAAAATGAACACTGGAGTCGAACTTGTCAAATAACAGTTACAGCAACAACAGACCCTTTCAAATGTGCTGTAATGTAAAGTCGTAACTGTCACAATAATACACAATAACAAATAAAAATCTCCAGGGGATTTGAGGTATTTTGATGGACGTGCAGGTTAATGTCTGCACCTGATGTAGAGTGCAGTGAAAGACTAGTGAATATTTAAAAGACAAACTATATTCTAACAGAGCAAATATTGCCTTAAAACAGCTGATCCAAGCCCAGATATAAAACTCAGTTTGGGCTCACAAATTGCCTTTAATTCACGCAGCTAGAACCAAACAAGTCTATACAGCTATCTGCTGACAAAATAAGACAACATTTGAGATATGACTATTAGTCCTTTTATAAAACATGAACCATTGGTTTCTATCAATCTAAAAATAGTAGAAGGAGTCTGACAGTGTAACAAGTAACACTTTGATCTGCTGAACACTTTCCAAACTTCCCTAATACGTCAAACCAACCAACATATGTAAAATGACACATGATCTAGTCCTGCACATCATGAAATGAGGAGCAATCAAATTACACAAAATATTAACTTCAAGGTAGGACCAAGGCAATATGACCCAAAAAATAAAATCTCCAATTTTTTACATCACACCCGATTTACGATTTTAATCTGGGTTTTGTTTCTTAAAAACAAACTACAAAAGACACCATATCGTTGGCAATGTGAAACACCACTGTATCTGTAATGTCTTATCCCTGGGGCCCCTTCTTCTCATGTGGGATACTATTGGAAAATTATTGTACACGTTCTGTGTAGATGAATGAATTGAGTGGACTGGGACTTTACAGAGTCCGTAGCAGCTGTATATCGCCACATTATTTTGCATTGTTTTAATTGCCCCTCACTATAGATGTGTCTATTCTTGATATTTCACTAAATATAAATGGTGGCATCATTTCTAGATTTTGTGACCGGAAAATTGCACCTCTCTGGACCGAGTCTTTGAGGACATTTAATTTGCAATAATTCCAGTATTATTTAAATCCAAGACTTTTTAACAACCTTAAACATGAAATTAAAATTTCACAATGGGAGTGAAATACAGAAAGGAACCAATATTATATATATATATATTTAGTTTTGTCTGGGCCTTAGAACAACGTTCTTTTTTTGGTCCAAACTATTCCTTATAAAGTTATTGTTGTTATTGAAATAGTTGCCTAGCAGACATGGAGCAACATCATCGTATATTATTATGTCTATATAAGAAGAAGAAGAAGAACTTTTGGGTTTATCACATAGTAAAGTTACAGGCTGTTAAACCAAAGTAATAAGTTAAAAGATGCTAAACTGAACTGAAAAGTTGAGTAATATTTCTCTGTGGCTTCAATATTGTCAATATAAGAGTATTGATAAGTGGAGCTTTATAAAAAATGTTCAGGCCTGAAAAAAATGTTAACGTTTTAATTCATCTGATCCATTTAAAGGACCAGTGTGTAAGATTTAGTAGTATCTAGTGGTGTAGTTGCAGAATACAACCGTGAAAGTAGCTGCAAAACAAGTGGAAAAGGCTAACAGTCTAATCTAGAGCCAGTGTTTGGTTTGTCCGTTTTGGGCTACTGTAGAAATATGCCGGTTCAACTTGGCGTCTGTAGATATGAAAGGTTAATTACAAGGCTCTGAAAACACAGTGATTCTTATTTTCAGGTGATTATAAACTAATGAAAACATACCGATCAATATTATATTCAATTTCTGCCAATAGGTACACACTGGACCTCTAATCCATTACTTTATCTGGAATTCATTGGAATAGCAACCTTGATTGTGTAACGTAGTTGCATGTAGAAAAAAAAACACTACATACAAAACACAATGAACATTTAACTGACAGCACTTAATTAACCATTTTGCTTGCTAGCTGCCAGCTATAAACAATCATTGTTAAGAGGATACCAATCTTCCCTCACTTCTGTGGGCAGTGGATTAAAGGAATAATACTAAATGGACCAGAGCTTATATTTTAAGGTCCTTCCGATCAATCTACTCACAGTGTGATCATCCAACACTATGCCAGCCAACAGACAGACGTGAGCACCTGTTTGTCCCATATTGACACCCATGACAGACACAAGCACATAGCACACAGAGGGGTAAAGATGTAACTGGAGCTGAGAGGAAGGCGGCCAGGCTGTGGCAGCTGCTTCAAACAGCTCTGGATCAGGCGTTCACACACAGAGCCTTTTGAGGAGCGAGGCGTCCGTGTCAGCCCCTGTCACTGGCAGGAGGAGGCAGTTTTGATGCTTTGAATGGAAACTTGGTGGTGGATTGGGTTAATTTTGTGCCATTAGTTTGAAACAGCAGGATGTTGGACAAAAGAGGTGATATCATTATGATGTGATATTGTTTTGTTTCACATGGCAGAGACTGAGAGCGGGAAAAATATTAACCTGATTAGTTTTATTTATTTTATTTTAGAAAACTTAAAAACATTTACTTTAAATATTTAAACTCAAAACTGCACACAAAAACACAATTCACACCTTGTTGTTAACTTCATCCCTCTCTTGCCCTTATAATAAATTATTCCACAGGGATGTAGAAGCTATGTTGTTTATTTGTGTTAGTGATGTCATAGAAATTGACATAGGGAACCCTGCAAAAGGTCAGAGGTCAGAGGTCAGAGGCACCTGCACAACAGCAGCCCTGCTACTTACTTTAGGCTCCGCTCATACTTGTGATAACTGGATAAGCTGCACTGTGTGTCATGACATCAGAGACTTTAGTTGTCCACCGATATGTCAGAAATGTTTAACCGTCCAGTAAATACAGTAAATGTGTGCCTTTGTTTCCGTTACTGTTATCTCATTCATTCTTATCTCAGTGTTTTATTAACAATACTTTGATTAAATTATGTAAATTCTCACAATGTTGTTTTATTTCAATGTAACAATATGATCATGTTTGTAGGTTTGACTATTGGTGCCTTTAGATATTGCTTAATCTAAACCATGGCTATGTTGTCTGAGATTTAAAGTAATCAAATTAGTAATTATATTAGTAATAAGAACAACAGCTAAGGGGGAGGGCAGGGTATTCTCTTAACAAAGTAGTCTGGATGAGCTGTCGTCTGTCTGAAGGGCGAGATGCGACAATTGGGGATAAAGGCACACGCTTTAGGACGATCATTCACCGAAGACATTCATAATGTTACATTTGTTCGTACATACAAAAAGCGAGGGAAGCAATTGTGTGAAGAATGAAAGAAGCTGAGTAGACCCAGCTGTGAAGTGTGAATGCTTGTCAGATTGTGAGTTTTGGAAAGTTGTTGTGAGACAGAAACACTAACCTTGGAAAGGTGTGCAGGGAGGAGTTGTCAAGCATCAACCGTCTGACAGGCACTTCAGTTGAACCACAGGTGTTTGTTTCACTGCACCAGAAAGGTAAAAAATAAATCTTATATCTGCACTCACACAATGATAATGACTTACAACTCTAACTGCAGTTATCATTTTGTTATTTGTCAATCTGACTGCATGGTCACTACAAAGGCAAAAGAAAAGTAAACAAAAAGAAGTCAAAATAGGCCATGATGCTCATCCCACAGACACCAACACTTCAGAAGAATCTGTTTCAACCATAATATCCTTTGGCACAGTGTGCTAACCCCGCAGACAGCCTACGGAGAGACCACGGTCTGACGCCAGCCAGGTGTAACACCATCTCCACTGCTTTTTGTTCAAGTCATGTAATGAGCCTGTAATGAGGCCATGAAATATTGATAACCACGCTCAGCTAACACTGGGCCTCTATAGGGGTCCTCTCAACTCAAAACAAGACAGTAGAAAGAAACACTTTACTCTCCCTTGCTGAGGAACTAAAGATGAGGAGACTGCTTTGAAAACAACAGGGTCAAAATCTTAATGTGCAAACAGATTTTGTGACGCTTGCAGTGGATTAATTACAGGCCGAGGGTAACATTAAAACCACTATTTAGTGGCGATGGAACAATAAAGAGATACTGGAAGTCTTTCTCTTAGTACGGCTATTATAAAATGCTTCATGAAGTCATCTCTTGTGCCTCTGGTTGACATTTGCACACCTTTTAAAAACATCACCCCCTTTAACAGCCAAACAGGAAAAGCAAGAAGCATTTAAATGAAATCAAGAGTGGAGTCAATGTAATGCAATGTAACATTCACACACACATACATACATAGAGGGAGGAAGACAGACAGACAGACAGACAGACAGACAGACAGACAGACAGACACAGAGTTGAAGGAGAAATGGCCCAGCAGCCGCCCACTGCACACATACAGATTTATTATTTGTGCAGTCACTCAGGACAT
>NW_023339751.1:18634285-18637262 GCF_004916995.1 Morone saxatilis | reverse complement strand
TGTCTGTGAGTGTGTGTGTGAGTGATCAGTGAGCCAGACAGACAGGAGTCTCAGATCACTTTCATTGATTGAAAATAAACTGTAGATCAATAATTCCTGCAGCAGCTAATGGTTAGCATCCAATCTGCTACAGCTGTTTGTGACGGCAGTAGTGTCGGGTGAAACTTCTTAAGTGGTCTGGTTCTGGTTCTGTGTTCTGATGTAGTTCTGGTTCTGGTTCTGTGTTCTGATGTAGTTCTGGTACCTGGAAATGGGGGCTGGACACACACTTGGCGAGCTGCCTGAAGAGCGGCTCCTGGACTTTAACGAACTCTGAGGGCTCGATGACGTCCAGAATCTCCTCCAGCTCGTTCAGGAACATCACCTCCTTCGGACTGTGAGTCTTCGGCCAGAACTTCAGCAGACCCATGATCACCTGTAAGGGGGGGTCAAAGGTCACAGCCTGAGCATTCAATCTGGGTTAGTGACTGTATCCGCCCTCTGTGCGTTACTATGGAAACAAAAGATCGGCAGCAGCACATTTGCAGCGTTGCCGTGGAAACAGGAGGGACGTCGGCAGACTCACCGGCTCTGTTAGACTGCTGTCTTTCTCCAGGAACTGGACCACACAGTACGCCAGCTGCAGACAGACAGTCAGAGAGACAGACAGTCAGACAGTTATCATCAACTTACCCTGATTATGTCAGTGACGAAAACTGATAAAGTTTTTGTGCTCTCTCCTGCTGTTTTACCTAAACGTCAATGGTAACTACCAAACTTAAAACATGCCTTTCACTGCAAACATTAATAGTTTTCGTTTGGTGAGGATAATAACAGGTGAACTCCGGGTAAAGTGAGTTAGCAGTATCTGAACTTAACAACCTGCTTAGCACTTAAAAGGTTCACATTTAACCAGTCTCCTCGGTATGGATACGTTATCTCAACGGCATTAGTCGCTGTTCTCATCATCTAATTAGTTACACGTGTGGGTCTTCTGTCTATATAACTCATATGATATAATAAGTAGTGCTCTCGATGCTAGCTGGCTCTTTGCTGGCTCTTTGCTGCCGCTGGATTCACGTCGCTAAGCAACAACAAGCAGCTAACGTTAGCTCCTTGACGACCAGGAGCAGCCTGTACGTCGACCATTACGCTCATTACACTGCGATACCCTGTAGAAACCTGCGTGCGCAGCGTAGGTTGTATAGTGTTACTGATAGCGACGCTTTTAAACTATCTACAGTGTAACTTGTTGAGACTAGTTGGTTGTTTTTGATAAAGGACTACAGTGACTATAACAAAAAAAACTACAATTACCTGGATCTTCAGTCTGCCGTCAGACTGCTACAAGTGTCGTGATCCGCTGAGGACTTAAATAGGAGTGACCTCGGGGCTGGGAGAGAGAAGTGGGAGAGACAGGCTGACCGAAGCTATCGTGCGGACATGGTGAGTAGAGCGAGAGTATATCGATTATCCTTTATCAATAACGCACTGTAACGCGGATAACACCGCAGTTATTCCGGTTGAGTCAACAGGCGATTTACTAAGTTTCGCTAAGTTGGTCAAAGTTTGCTATGTAAACATATTTAACGTTAAATGATACTTAAATACAGCAGTAAAGTTATTGCTCGCGGCGTGGCGTAACCCTTTAGGACTCATACATTCACGTAACGTAACGTAACGTAACGCCTTTGTAATTTGCTGCTGAGCAAGTTCGATATTTAGGGGGATTTGAATGAATGCTATTGAGTGAATGGTAAAGATGGCGATGAACCTGATAACCTAAGTATATCCTGGTTTTGTTATGTAACAGTGAGTGCTGTGTGGAGGGCAGGCAGTCTATTTTTGAACTGACCCCTCGCTTTAGTAAATCCTGTTGACAAGAATAGACACCCAACCCACGTGCAGTGGACAACTAACCTGTCACTTTCATACCTGTCCTCTTCCTGAAATCAATGCTCATAGTACTAACCACTGTGTTGTTTGCCTTGTGTCTTGCAGTCTGAGCCTATTAGAGTTCTGGTGACCGGCGCTGCTGGGCAGATTGCCTATTCTCTGTTGTTCAGCATTGCCAAGGGAGATGTCTTTGGCAAAGATCAGGTAAAGGAGGGTTTTGTCTTGCTCACATAACACTCAATTCCCTTATCTCATTAGGCAGTGTAAGGGCAGCACCACGAGACACGCACAGGAGACCGACAACTCCCAGTAAACAGCTGTGAATATCACAAGTTTTCCAGGTCATATTTGGGGGTGACACTGAACAGATGTTGTCCCTGTGGGGATTGATCAGATTGCACTCGCTTGTGCATGCGTCCTGGGACGAGCTGGGATTGTCCTTGAAGTCAGTGAAATCTTGTGCCAAGAGTCTTAGGCCAACTTTAAAACCACTTGACCCATTTGGCACAGGCCATAGTCAGTGAGCCAAATGGCTTAGGCCTTCACCCTCTGTTCCAGAGACGACTAAGTCCCCTACTGTCGTGTCATTATACATGGGAATTATGATTTAAGTGAATTTAAATTCAGTTCAGCATGTTTTATTCATTGCATACTCCTCATCCCACTGCTTACTTCCTTCCCTCCTCCCTCTATCAGCCAGTCATCTTGCTCCTTTTGGACATTACGCCCATGTTGCCAGTCCTGGATGGTGTTGTCATGGAGCTACAGGACTGTGCACTCCCACTTCTGAGAGGTAACTATTTAATTCAATTATTATACACTGAAAATATTTTATTTGATCTGAAGCAGAGATGTATTCTCGATTTAAAGCTGATGCTTTGTAGAAGGTCTGCCTTTGCCAGTTTATAGCTCTTTTTCCATTTTAGTGATGGCATGTGAAAAGGTAGAGTTTACACACACTGACACTGAAATCAATTCATTAATCATTTGTGTGCACAGTGTTTCCTGCTCATTATAATGCAACAGTTTTTTATGACTAAGTAATATTAATTATTATTAATAATAATTATTATAATACATTTTAATAATAATAATACATTTT
>NW_023339751.1:18626065-18634185 GCF_004916995.1 Morone saxatilis | reverse complement strand
GTTAAAAACACATTAGACTCAGATGATTTGATTTTATGATTTACCCCATGATACCCACCCCCAGTAACCGTACTGGCCTCTGTTGTCATCATCATGCCAGAATCGTTTGCAGATTGCAGATTTCTGGAAACTCTAAATGTCGATACAGGAGATGCTGGGTTAAAGATATAGTGGACAGCTTTATTTGAAGTGCTTTACATTTATGAATGGATACAACTTCTGCATGGCTGGGCCAGGGAAGAATACATTTCTACTTTGGCAGTTTTAGTTCATTGCTACCAAGTGAACACACACTTTGAATGGAAGAAGCCAGGACTATATTTATCAAGCATCTCAAAGTCAGCCCTATGAGTTTTATTGTTTTATTTTTTTTATTTTTTTTACAAAAATTGTGCGCCATTTGGCCAGAACAGACTGATTATACATGCATAAAAACATTTATTTTAAATTATTACTCAATCATAGTTGCTGCATCCCAAATGATAAATATTGCATTGCTCTGTTTTCAATAAGTGTAAATTGTAAGGTCTTGTTTTTTGCATCACAGGTACGGTTTTATAGATAGAGTTGTTAGCCAGGACGGCCGTAAGATATTTGAATCAGCCATTAGAAACCTGTTGTTATTTTAAATCACGACTCTACTTTATATATTTCTACACGTCTTAGAATATCATTCACCTCCTGTTGGGAGCTTCTAACAGTTTCCGACGGCTCCTCTTGGTGTTGGAGAAGAGGGTTACATTTTCATTGGTTTGGACGTCATCAAAAATGTGTTTTTACCGCAGATGGGACTTTTCAGTCTTTTCCATTTCCTTCTCTAAGACACCTGATGAATACAAGCGCTGGTTTCCATTTGGTTTTTTGGTGTCATGTAACTGCTGTCATGACATTAGTCGTGAGGCGCCATTATGTGCCATCTCCATTGTGACCTGGAATTTTTCCTTTGAATTGGCGCTGTCCTTTGCTTTGTTTGGACAGGGGCTGTGAGAGGCCCCCGTATTAACAACTGCAGTGCAAAGACAACTCTTCATGCACTGAGATGGGCCCAGCCATACAAATACTGGTCACACATGGGACACGCCCAAAATACATTTCTCCAAATTCTATGTGTGTATGATGGAAAAAAGGATGGAAAATGTTTACGTTTGGTTTCAAAGTATTTAAGATGGAAACTGTTATAGTGATTAATTGTCAGATAGACCACATGGAGAGACTGACTCTGGTGTACTCTGGTAAATTGTTTTAGAGAGTGGAGAGGAAGTTTATTGTTCACCTAACTGTCATCAGGAATTCCACGAAACTACTATTTCTAGATCGCTGAAATTCCTTGAATATTTAGTTTCAGTATCAGCATGCTAGTCACCTTCATGAACTTACAAGCAAAACTGTAATGGCAAGGTACAAAGCATAGGTAAAATAAATGATTAAAAAACACAGCAATCGTGGCTCCAAACTGGAAATATCGGAAGAAAAGTGCGGATCAGGAGTACCGCTTTTCCACCAAATTAGCTCTGGTTCTTGAACCGGTTCTGTTGAGGATTCAACGACATAAGTAACCTTATTAGAAATAAACCTGCCTCCTGTTCGGAGCTGAATAAGGTCGTTCTATGCTTTTTTATTTTAATGTGGGTTATAATGGTGGTACTTGGAGAGCCTAATATATTCTGAGATGGTACACGGTGTACTATAACACTGATAGATATATATTAACCTTCGCAGCCAGCACCAGTACTGAATTCACTTTATCTTTCCACAGATATTATCCCCACTGACAAGGAGGAAGTGGCCTTCAAGGACCTGGACGCAGCCATTTTGGTGGGCTCCATGCCCAGGAAGGACGGCATGGAAAGGAAGGACCTGCTCAAAGCCAACGTGGCCATCTTCAAGAGCCAGGGAGCCGCCCTGGAGAAGTACGCCAAGAAGACCGTCAAGGTAATGACACACTACGCAGTTTAGACACGCCCAGACATGAAAATACGCTGAGATGTCAATCCCCTCCTTTTTCTACTTGTCAAAGGCTGTTGAGTGAAACTATTCTGCTTCTGGCTGAGTTGCTTGTGTTACATTACTTTCCCGGGTGTAGAAAATGTTCCCTGCACATTTGTTGCTACTGTGCTTGTGCTGGGTTGATTCCCATTGTTCAGAGCCCTGGTGTTTATTTTCTCAAGCTTAACCATATTTTGTTGTTCCTTTTATGATATTAACAACAGTATTATATATTATACATTATTGTTACATTTCACAATATTTACAATATTTAACAACAAAAACATGCTTCCCTCTGGTAAGAATAAGATACAAAACCTACAGCTAAGACAGTGATCCAGACCATTGAGTTTACATTGACTTAGATCAGATGACACACTGTGTGTGTGTGTGTGTGTTTGTGTGTGCGTTTGTGTG
The DNA here is from genome assembly GCF_004916995.1 of Morone saxatilis. NCBI lineage: Eukaryota > Metazoa > Chordata > Actinopteri > Moronidae > Morone > Morone saxatilis. Next base: position 18,631,782 of record NW_023339751.1, on the reverse strand, counting down.
TGCTTTTTCAGGTGCTGGTTGTGGGAAACCCTGCCAACACCAACTGTCTGATTGCAGCCAAGTCTGCTCCCTCCATCCCCAAAGAGAACTTCTCCTGCCTCACTCGCCTGGACCACAACAGGGCTCGCTCCCAGGTGCGCTCCTTTTACACTCTTGTTTGTTCTTGCAGTTGTATTCACACTTTTCTTTACAAATTGGCCTCACAGACTTTTAGCTGCCACATTGTCAGTTCTTTGTCTGATCTAATTGTGAAACCTGAATTTGGGGTCATTTATGCTCTGCTCCTGCAGGTGGCGATGCGCTGTGGCGTTCCTGCCACCCATGTGAGGAATGTGATCATCTGGGGCAACCACTCGTCCACCCAGTACCCAGACGTCCATCACTGCTTGGTCAACATGTCTGGTAGTGAGCTCGCCTGCTTTGATGCAGTCAAGGATGATGCCTGGCTTAAAGGGGATTTCATCACTGTGAGTTAAAGAAGATGCATTGTAATCTATTGGACTGGGAGATACATTTTGCATGTGTACACAGTTACTGGGTCAGCCATTCAAAAATGCATGATATGCAAACCTTATACTGAAATATTTTCACATTTTACTGAAAGGTCTTGCTGCTGCTGACATTTCAGCCATTATCTCAAAACCTTGACAAATGGAAACAAATCTAGCTGCACTCAATAACTAACGCTAACCCTATATGCTCAGTTCTTCTGCTCACATTCACATTGACTGCCACTGCATTTTCATGTAATGGTCCATGTTATTTTATTGCAGACAGTGCAGCAGAGAGGCGCTGCAGTCATCAAGGCCAGGAAGCTGTCCAGCGCCATGTCTGCAGCCAAGGCCATCTGTGACCACATGAGAGACATCTGGACAGGCACCGCCGATGTAAACCCCACATTCATTTACACTGTAGTTATGATGTGGCAATGTCTGCCTGTTGCATTCTGTCAAGTGGCAATAACTTTCTAAGCAACAGAAGAATTTGAATCATCAAGCTACACGTTTTTTTTTTCTGTGTCTGTCCCTGGGAGTTTGTAGATAACAAGTAAGATACAGTCTGTGTTTGTACTTCTTGTATTCTTTTTTTTTTCTAGAAGACGGTTTAGTCAAGTCTTGTGACTTTGATTTCTGACAGGTCACATATGGTTCTGTGAAATGTAGTGTTTAATACTAATTTTATCATTGGTGATGATGAGATATCATATCTGTATAATAAGCAGGAATGTATTTGTAATGTAGTTTAACCAGTTTCTCTCTCTCTTCTTTTCAGGGTGAATTCATCTCCATGGGTGTTTACTCCTCTGGCAACTCCTATGGAGTCCCAGACGACCTCATCTATTCATTCCCTGTTCAGATCAAGGTGAGACTGATCTAACCTTGTGTTTACTCCTCTAGCAGTTTAAGTTAATGTTTTGAATTCAGCTAATAGCTAGCAATAAACTACACTGTGCTTGTCCTCAAGGTTTGTATTCCAAAATGCCAAACTTATGAAAGTATGCTGTTTCCTCAGGACAAGACCTGGAAGATTGTGGAGGGCCTGGCCATCAATGGCTTTTCCCAAACAAAGATGGATGCCACAGCAGCAGAGCTGATTGAGGAGAGAGACACAGCTGTGGCTTTCCTGGGAGTATGACTAGACCCCTTAAAGCCACCCAACCAGTACTTAGACAGCCCCAAAACTCCAGACGCACGCCTGTGATAAAGCACTCCACCAACCCCTGCATAACTCTTTATGTGTGTGAGTGAGAGCGAGTGAGAGAGTGAGTTAGTGTTTATGAGTGTAAAGTTGGATTTATATTTGTGCGTTGGGAGGCTACAGCGTAGAAATGAGCCTGTGCACACCTAGCTAAGCTCCACCTTTTTCAAACTGCACAGCAGCTACAGAGATCTCAACTGGAGACAGTGATTTGCTAGCTTGGGTTGCTTCTCTTTTGTTTCACAAACACTCAGTACTTGGGGGGCACCCTGGTAGCTCACCTTGCACCTGTGTACCACACATCAAGTCCTTACCGCAGTGGCCAGGGCAGGGTTCAAGTCTGGCCTGGGCCCTTTGCAGCATGTCCTCTCTCTTTCTGTCTCCCCTGTCTTTTCTATCTCTCTACTGTCACTGTCAGTTAAGGGGGGGGGGGTCACCAGATATACCCTGTGATCTGGCAAAGGCATTTGCACTACAAACCTTCTACTTGCTCTGATCTACACTGTCTATTACAAAGTGGGTGGAAAAAAAGAAGGTAATCAGGTTTACATTGGCTATAAGTGATTGCCCGACCTTAGCTTCCATTCAGTTGAGACTCCTACAGCAGGGCTGCTGTACACTGATGCACAAATATAACTCCAACTAAAGTGAACAGTATACTGAAAGTACACCAAATATGTTACCAGCTATTTACATACACTTTTCTCTGGGGGTAAGTGAAACATGGATGGTTGTTACATAGTCAATTGCATTAACACTGGAATGGATAACTTTCAAAGTTGAAACAATAAAAAAATGAAACCATGTACTTGTGTTTTCGTTGGTTTTATCTTACAGGCAATCAAATAGGCACAAAGTAGTTTGTTGTGTCTTAAGCTTCCATACTTTACAGCATATGGGCTGAGTGGTTAGTGCTGTCACATCATAGCAAAAAGGTCCAGGATTCAAGTTTGCCTGCCAGCTGGGCACTTCTGTGGATGTTCTTGATGTTATCTGTGTCGGTATGCATGTAAAGTGATGACTAAATTGGTGTGAATGTTTTTCTATTATGTAATAAATATAGAATATACTTATTTTTCCATACAATATACAAGAGTGACAACATATTGAGGGTTTTACTCCGCTTCTCTCTGAGTGAGCAACTCTCATCCCTCAGATGGATAGATGGATGGACAGACAAGCTTCCAGATTTTTCTTAATATTAGTATGCATGGTGGAAGGGTAGGGGAAAATATTTTTTATTGCACAGTTAGTCCTATAGGTGTAGAAAATAAAACCAAGTTGTGTAGTTGACACTCATAACATCTGAATGGATACATTCATTTGTGTCTTTTATTTAAACAACAGGATCAGATTACACAGAATCATACCAGATAGAAATGTTGTTACCTGTATTCTCCCAGCTCTGGTGAAAGGCATCTGCAAACAGATGAGTAAAATACTTAGAAGCTGCAGTACAGCGCAATATCACAGTTTCACCAGGAAGGGGCAGTGTTTGCTAGTTTATTCCCCCTTCCCAGCAGCATCAGCATGAGGAATGATTATGTAACATCTGTAATTAAGTTAAAATCACAATGTGCCATGATTGATAAGAAGTAAAAGCGGCAAACCGACAAACAACAACTGTACCAGAAAGATTCACTATTCCCACATTAATGGAGAAAACGTGATGTATCTTGAGATGTTGAACGCTGCCCAGCCGGTGTGATAGTACTCAGTTTAATGTACAGATGTACTTTAAAAACGAACCAGTACTTTAGGTATATGCACGTAGGGCTTCTTAGTATTTGATATTTCCAAATATTTCGATCTTTCTTTAACCCGGAACTGTCAGAGACCGTACCGCACGTCGCAGAAATATATTGGCAGCCAACGTTGCGTCACAAGAAAACAGCCTTCCTATTGGCTGCCATCCTCCTGCAACGTCCTCATTCGCCCCTTCCAGGAATGGCACTGTAGTGTAAAATATCTTCAAACTAATCACCTTTTTAACTTCTTTATTTTTTACCTTGTTGTGGTTTTTATTCGGCGTTTTCGAAGGGAAACAGAAGCCCTGTGTTTTAAGGTGAAAACCTGTGAAAAAAAACTACAACCCCCAAACACATATTGTGTGTACCCCACTGTCTCCTCAGGGATTGCTGTGGTCCTTCAGACCCGCAGGACCAGGCCGACCCCGTCGACTTTTCTTCCGCCAGCATCCTACAGTCACACAGTAAGAACATGTCTTTAAATCGCTTTGTCTCTTCACATTGTCCCGTTTCCCAAGAAGCGAGGGATGCCGAGGGTCGTATCTTCAAGTTAGCTTACAGCCCACCGGGGTATCTTCAGACGGTTATCCTCATGAGGTGTTCACGGCGCCACCGTTCACTTGAGTTGTCTTCGTGTTTCTTAAGGCTGTAAACTGTAGCCAGCGCTGATATTCGGTATTTGTTGAATACACACCGTCCTCTTCTGTCCCCATCTGTCCATGCACACATCAGTCGTTCACTTCCGCAGCCTGAAGCCTCTGAAGTTCCCCGTCGGGCAGGTAATGCGTGTGGACTCACAGGGGTGAAACTCACCGGTTAATAATTGACGGTGTAAGCGGACTCTGTCGTTAAAGAAAAGGGTCTGAAAAACTCCGAGTCTATGACAATAAGGTAATAAAAATGAAAGCAGGGGGCGAGGCGAAGGGAAAACATGAGCAGAGGCTGGGAGTCAGAACCAGTATCTGTGACGTGGTTTACAGTATTGGGGCTGGAGAATGAGAGGCAGACACCGCCAGCAATAAAAGATCCTGCTATAGATCCTCTCCGGCTTCTTGTTCAGGGACGACGTTTGGTTGCTGTCCTGGACCGTCCGTGTGACTGGATAAATGTGTCCTTGTCGTTTTTTTAGGCTCTCTCTTTTTTTTTTAAACGAGTACGTGAGGTAGACAGGAAGTCTCATGCTGCAGTCTCAGCTGTGAATGGACTGGCTTTAGGGATACCTCAAGGAAACTTTACGGAATGTGTGTTCAATGACACTTCGGGTTTCACTCTGAATGCTCGCTGGGATATTTAATTTGAAACTCTGTTGTTTTTGGATTTATCTTTTTTTTTATTTAACGATACTTGGCAGCTGAAACATGACACTTTATGTAGAAGGTAAGTAGTGATGTGGAGGGTATATTCAATCAAATCCTATCATTACATATACAAGGAAATGAATTAGTGGGATTAAAGGACCATACCTGTGTTGTTGTTTTTTTTACGTTTCTTTATTTACTAAACCGTCCACATTAATGTCAAACATTTCCCAGTCAAACACATTTTCTAATATGTTTAATCTACCTTTCTAGGCATTTTTAAGATGTATTCTTCTTACTGCCTTCCAAGCAAACACTGGTTTACATTCATTGGAATACATTATAAAAGATTATTTATTAAAGGCTTTGAGTTTGTCTCACATATCGACTGATCCATCTTGTGATGTTTGGTCAGATTTGATCAACTACATACTGTATCTCTTCAATCCATTGGAGAAGATGTAGTGAAATCTAAATTCTTAAATGGTGAAGCTTCCCATCTGTACATGAACACACCATGCTGAACCTGACTAACAACATTCAAATATTTGTGACTCAAAAAGAAATGTATTGAATGCACCTTTTATAGAGGCAGTCGAGGGGGAGTTTCAGGTCAAAGTTGTATTTCTTTATTCATTTCCTGTTACATATCTGTTTATGATCTCTTATTAGCAGCCAGCCTGCCAGTAACTTACACTTTACTGCTATGAATACAGCATTCAGCCCTCAAGATAAAGCAAATGTGCCAGTTAATTTAATTATTTCCTTAATTCTGAAACCACTCGACTATTGCTTTTAGATGTTAACATTTAAGAGGATCTATTGGCAGAAATATAATATAATATTCAAGTTACATATTAAAATTTTAATTAGTGTATAATCACCGGAATACAGGAATACAGTTTTAGTTACCTTAGAATGAGCTCTTTCATCCACAGACACCACAGGTTGCCATGTTGAACCACTATGTTTC
>NW_023339751.1:18605248-18625946 GCF_004916995.1 Morone saxatilis | reverse complement strand
GCAGGCCGCTCTCATTCCCAGGTCATCAAATACAAACGTGATCGGTGTTCAGTTAGTTGCAATCTGCAGCTTCACTGCTAGATGGCACTAAATCCTCCACACTGGACCTTTTTAATGTAGTTTATCCATTAAGTAATTGAATAAAGGATACAGCTTCTCAAACGCTTTTAATAATCTATTGATCATAGGTCATCTAGAACTACCACAGCAGTTAGCTGGTTTTTGATGACAAAAACAGAATTTAAACTCTTACTGTCTACATCAGGAGCTTAACCAGGACTTCTGAAATACTTTTACATTGTGATGTGGTATTTGTCTCATCTCATTTTACCAGTAAGGTTAGTTTCCTATTGTTATTTTTGTCTGAGTGCTCGAAGCACTGAACTGACAGTAAAAACATCAAAGCATTAAATACCACGCCACATACTCATCATAGCCGTGTGGTGACGCTCAAGGTCTCTCACACTCTCCCTCTCCTATCGATAGAATATTTTTACCTTTTTAAAATATTGCAGATAAAGCCTTTCTCTCGATATCATCCAACATCATGCAGTGTGTCTTAATATCAGTGGTGTTATTATTGTATTATAGCATAATATTCAACATTTCACTCATTACCCTTTAAAGGCAACCAGACTTATTTTGTATTTTTGATCATAGGAACATTTAGGTCTAATCAAAACCTGAATCCAGCACCCCACAGAAAAACGATCAGGCTCAACAGGTTTCAGTCATTCACATTTTTTTGTTATTCTATTGTCACATCCAAACTGTCTCACGTGACTTCGAACTTGATTATTACTTTCAGGTGAATGTGTCACATTTTACTTTCCAAGCAGTGAATCTGTTCGTGATAGTTGGCTTGTTTACGGATATAATTATTCAGAGATTACCAGTCATGTTGGCACAGCTGTGGTAACTTCAGAGCAGTTCAACATTTTGCTTTTGCTTGCTTTAATTTTTATCTTTAGTTTTTTTTTTTTTTTTTAGGCCAACACTTGAAATTGATATTTAAGATTTGCAAAGATCTGATCTAAAAACACACATCATAGACCATTTTACAGATAAGGATGCCTTTAATGTTGAAAATTTGAAGATTTGATTTGATTGACCTTGTGGACATACTGGAATGGTGACCCTGTTTCTTAACTACCCTAAAAATATCTTTGTCATTTTTATACTGCAATGATCTAATAATGCTAATATGTATTGTTTTAATAGATGTAAACTAGACTAAAAACCCCTCTTAAGAAACTCAAATGTGCCTCTGGGATACACATCTATAATCAATGTCACAAACAGCTATTTGGGTTTTTATTTTTCCTGTTTCTCCAGTTTGTAAGCTTATCTATGTTTTAAAATGTGACTCATGCAATATTTATGTGTTATGTGTGTATGTATGGGTGGGTATGTTGTTGCTCGTGAACAGATGCTAAAATTATCCTATACATCAGTTACATCACAATTAATTATAAGAATGACAGCGACCCTCTCAAGTGTTATTGTGTTATTTCCTGCACTGTAGTAATATGCATACTGACAAATACTACTAGTATACATATAATACTACCATGATATGAGAACATACATTCTACATCTTCACTAAGGTTAGATGATAAATCAGGCTATTGAAAATGTTGTTAGGGGTGCAACTAGCATTTATTTTCACTTTTGATTAATCTGTTGATTATTTTATTGAGTTGGCCCTTAAAATATCAGAAAACAATGAAAAAGATTATCACAATATCATAAAGCTCAAGCTTACGTCATCCATTGTCCTATAATGTCCGACAAACAGTCCAAAAGCCAAACGTTTTACATTTACAATTCTGTGAGATGAAGAAAAGCTGCAAATTCTCACATGAAGGAGCCCAAAACTATCAACTGATTCTTTGATTATCCAATGATTGCCAAGGATTTTTTGATGAATTCATCTTTGCATCTCTAGATTACATTTTATGTACTATTGTTGTTGTGTACTTTAGATTTTTCTAGGAGAATATCAGACATTCAGTAATCCAGTACACAAAAAAAGCACTTTTATAGCTTTATTCAGTGGCAGACAGGGCTAAAACAGATGGCTTGAGTTAATAAGACGGGTAAAGGTGGGCGTTAGGAACATTTCGAGGATCCAGAATATGTTTGTGAAGTATGTTGCAGCGGTGTAAAACCTTGTCCCCCATCTTCCACTATCTTGCCTGTCCAGGTCTGAGTAAAGGAGTGGCCAAAGTAGGGATGGCTCAGTTCCAGGAAATGATGCGGCAGCAGCTGGAGAGCTCCATGCACACCGAGCTGGAGAAACTGCTGGACACCACCACAGACGAGGCGGAGAGAGAGGTACTCTATCTCTCCCTCCCTCTCTTTCTCTCTGACCATCTGGTTGTGATTTAGAGGGTGGTTGGGTCACTCAAAACACAAAAGTGACACATACTGTAGCACAGTGCCAATAAGGGGTTCCACATACGTGCTTACAGACGCACACACACACACGCACGCATAAAGTATGCGTCATAAAATTGCAGTAGGGGAGACTTCTGAGCAAACATTCATCCATTTCGTCAGCCTGAATCAGAATATAATGCGTCATTAGAGACTTTCAGCCCAACTGAAACCCTGTAGATTTGTTCTGTTGGGACAACCTGAAGTCTGGTGTTGGGAGTGGACACATCTCAGCCTACATCAGAAAATTAAATAAAAAAACTGTCCCATAAAAAGCAGCAAAAAAGCTAGACTGACCATTATTTAATCTGTGTTCTTTGAGTTTCCTTTGGTTGAATGAACACACACACTTTCAGACATTAACCAGGCACTCTCAAACCACCAGCAATCACAAAAGATGTGACGATACACAGAGTAAAAAGGTCAGCCTGTCAACACAGGCGTGGCCGTTACTTCATACTCACTCACTCGAGGGTATTCATGTACTTGCAGTAAGCATTAACATCCATGTGCACACACACGTCTGTAGAGTACACACACAAATTCTAAGCTGGTTGAACTGGGTCCCGGTGTGAATGGATGTCAGCGTGAATAGTTATATATTTCTTTGTTTTTTGATACATATTTGAAATAAATTATTACAATTTTTCACAACTTTAAACTGCATCTTAAATATTGAAATACCATGTGTCATTTTTCCTATAAAAACTAATAACAAAACTCAGAATGCAAATCACTAAATTATGGAGATAAGATATTATAAATAAATCATTAGGGGTTTGTGAAATCATCTTGTGTTTCCAATTTTACTGCATAATCTGGTAGCTACACTATACTATATAGTATTTATAGTTATATCAAGGAATCAATGATACAACACAAGGTTGTATAGCAAAATGAATGTTTGTAGTTCCTTCATGTTATATACATCGAAAAAGATCATGAAAATTATATGACATAAAAAATAAATCAATATATACAGTTATTTATATACATATACACCCAAGGAAATAAATATATAATATATACTCAGTACAGATAAAGAAATCAATATCACACTTGGAAATGATTATTATCCCAGCTGAACAAAGGTAGTTCTGTAATTATTGATCCATATTATCAAACATGCCAGCTGAAGTATAGTAGAGCTTGTTCAGCAGCTTCTCATATTGCTTAGTGCATCCATTTCATTGTATAATTTATCACTCAGTAAACATACATGTTTAGCTGCAGCGACTGCTTCAGCAAATAGAAGTTTATCCTCATGTGTGATTACATATAACCAAAACCACATTTATATTTTAAATGTTTTCAGGTCATTTGTTTTTTTTACCATTTATTACTTTCCTTAAGTGACGCAATAGAAGTTTCATATATATAATATATAATTATATATATATTATATGTGTAAAATTAACATTCGCCCAAGGCTACTGTATTTGTTCCAAACACTACCGGTGGATATCCCAGATAACTTGGTTGAGTAGGACAGGCCGATTTCAAGATTCCTTTAGCAGGGAAAGAAACCAACAGTTAGATACAAAAACCCCTTCAGCTTTCTAGGAGTAAAGGGTGCTCCCCTGCCTGAAAACCTACTATCAAGCAGCTCAGATTAAACCCTTGATAAATATATGTAACCCTGACTACTCAGCAACATGGAAGTCAATTGAATGCCAGAACTCAGTTAAGGTCCAACTTTGGGCCATTGTTAGAGACAGTGAACTGAAACACCACCTGAGTGAAATCCCCAACTCATGTTTAGATCTTTCACTCAAACCTTGGTTTAAAGTGGATAAGTCCTTTGGGTCCCAGGAACACTACCCATTAATCTGCTGGGTGGCTGACGATCCAGGATTTACCCCAAACAGGCTAGATACAAGCTTCAAACCATGGCAGGAGCGAGGGCTAACTATTTATTTTGATTACTTTGAGAAATTCTCACTTAGAAGTTTCTAAGGTTTGAGAGACCAATATGGCCTGGCTAAACAATATTTCTTCAGATTTCTACAGCTAATACATCACATTGAGAAAATAATAAAGAAGAAATTCTGGGTTTGGAGTATTAAAGGTTTTTATTTCAGCATACAGAGCTGACCAGTCTCAAAACTATTTCTAAACTGTACAAGAAATTGCAAGAACTAAGCGGGTAAATACTTCTTACATAAAAGGAAAGTGGTAAAGCGAGGGAAACTTTGCAATATCAATGGAAGAGTGGGAAAAATATAATCGATAAAGAATGGATATCAACCAACTCACTGACTTGGAGAGAGCTTAATAGGAAAAATATGGTCAGAGACTTTGTAACGCCAGCATTGAAACAGTCTACGGGTCAGCAGACAGCATGCTGGAGAGGCTGTGGGTCTGTGAAAGCAAACCACTATCATGTGTTTTGAAAATGTTCTGGGATTCACAGCTATTGGATGACAATCAAGGATTGCATGGAAGATCGACTTTTGTTTTCAGGTCCTGTACTTGGATAAGATGCCACCACAGCTTCTTGGCTTTTTAATAAAAATAAAATTATGATAAACTTTAGGTGGGGACTATTAAAGTACAATTAGTCTTAGAAAACATATTTTACATGGAGAAAAGCCTTCAGTTCTGTTCCCTGCTCTTCTTTCAGAAGAATACTCTCCAGTTCTGAAATAACTGATGCTGAATGAACAGTCATCTAGCAATCTCCATGGCTGACAAATGAAACCAACATGGACGTAACAAAAACAGTTCCACAAACAGCCACTTGAGGCGCCATAAGCCCGGTTTTAAAATGCTCAACTTTACAGCAGAAATAATTATGTTTACAGCCTAGTGAAAAAAACGTTTTTGGTTTCTCTCGCTAAATTCCCTGTCCCCCATTTTTATGTACTCACCTGTTTATACTATATCAAGAAATTAAAATCTTAAAATTAATCATAATTAAGGGCATGGCTGCTTTGAGGGACGAGGTGGGTACTGTTACAGATGCTTGTTTTCAGTAACCAGGTTATATTCAGCCGGCCTCAGCACCACGTATTTGCTCATTTTTGGGTTAGCCAGGAGCCCGCGCAGTCAGGACTGCCATTATGGCAACAGCCAGAGCTACCAAATTGTCAACGGCTCCTCAGAAACCTATTGGTGATGTCACAGAGACTATGTCCACTTTTAATAATCAAAATATCAAACATCAATATCAAAATAGTATATTTTTAATCTTTCTGAACAAGTGATTTAAGACTGTAAACCTCGTACTGCCTTTTTGTGGTGAATAAAGGTTGAAGTGAAATCCTTGTGTTTTTCAGGTGTCAAGGAAAGACTTCGAAGGCTTCAAGAATCTTTTCCACAGATTTCTGCAGGTGAAGGGTCCATCAGTGGAGTGGATCAAGATACAAAGACCTCCAGAAGATTCGGTAAGTCTAGTTTGTTGAGGTTTTTGTTGCCCGTCTGTGCAAATGTACTTATGTACTAAAATAAACACTAATATAATGATAAAATGTAAATTTTTCCAGTTCATGTTTTGCAAAGTACACAAAAGGATTAAGCCAAACATACACACACTGTCTGTTGTACTGTCTTGTCAGGAGAACACTAAGCCAGAAAGCAATCATAAAAACTTACCAAGAAGTAATTAACATCCAATACAAAACAGAAATAACTTCCAACCAACGGGCTGCATTAGTGGAGGCACATCGCTGTGGATACATGTATAAGCCATGTATATGGCTTATAAAATGATCAAAACCTTAAAAATTATTTTATCCTCATTCTCAACGATTGCAAGATAGAATTTAATACAGTAGAATGACGCTGCTCACATTACAAGGTGAGCAACATGTATTTGACTGGTCAACGCAATGTATTTTGCTCGAGTTTAAATATTTTTGTTGGATTGGCCCGCTGTGTCTCAACTCCAATTGTAGTGAATGTGGAGGCTGCGATTTGGTGATCTGAGCTACAGAGAAATACTTGTTACTTGAATTATTGTGACATAGGTGTAAACCAATTGTGTCAATCAAATTTGACCTTTGAACACCTAGCATGTTCATATTTAAAATGAAACCAACCATATGCCGCTTGTCACCTTGAGTCAGTGATGTGTTTTTAGTCCCAGACTCAGATGATCAAACTACCATCCTAGAACCTGTCACTCATCATGATGAGCTGTCATGATTCATGAAACAGAGCCCAACTTCAAGCTGAAGCTGAAGCATCAGAAGCATCAAACAAGATGACACCAAACACAGTTCAGTTTGAAAAATGAAATGGCGCTCGTTGATACTCCTTTCTTCTTCACTTCGTCTTCATTTTCTTTTCATTGTGGATGTTGCTTCACTTTGTACGACTCAGAGCAATAAAGATACTCTATATACAGACACTGATTACAGGCCAACAGGGGATTGGAGTTTGTACAGTATATGATGTCAAGATTTTAAACCGACAGCAGTGATATCCCATTTAATTTAATAATGTTTCAATCATAAAAACATATGGACACTTTGTACCAACTGGAAATACAACATAAAACAGGACTGAATTTGACAGAAGGAAGTATGTGCCAATTACAACTCATTTATGGCTTGTTTGACCTGAAAAGTAGCTTTACTGATAAGATTACATGACATCAAACAGTGTTACTACATCCTGCGGTTTATACCTGCCACCACACTTCAACACAACAACACAACTTCATGTAGAGTTATTATAGCCGTTTTTTGTAATTGTAATTCGTTGACACCTTAAGGGCTTATGTTACCTTCTACATTTAAGTAAGTGTAAGCATTACATAAGATAGGGATGTTATGCAACAATTGAAAGTATTTTTTTTCTTATGTCTTCACTTGACTCTTGTTTTTGAGTTTTATTTGTCTCAGGAAGAGTTCACACCTAGCATTAACATGCATCTTGGGTGATCATAAGTGATAAGTACGTCAGTTCACACCTGACATTAGAATGCGTCTCCACATGCTTCTTCACTTGTAATTGGATCTCACTTCCCTGCTCTATATGCACTTACTCATAAGCATGTATATCATTTCTGGTTTTGCATACACACTGCTAAAATAATGAATTTAAGTGCAGTAAACTGATGAATAAGCTGATAACTAAGTTGTATCAGTGTGTCACTTTTGAAGCCCATAACACACTGAAAGAGGTGCATTGTATAACAAATGGTGGTTAAACCAGTTCCACACTCATAGCAATGGCCAGGGAATTTTAATATTTTTGGGATGCTGATGAACTTTAAAACAAAAAACACTTAAATCTGGAAACATTTTTGCATGAAATGTACAGTTTCTCTCAACTCAACACTTGGATTAAATGACATGCGTGTAACTTGACTCAGTAACAGCATTTGGTTTAATACAATTCCCCCTTGTCTTCTTAAAACCTGTACCACTCAATAGACACCTAAACCAGACACCTAAACCATACACCTCGACTGTTACAGCACTGTCTAGAAAGGGGATTCGAATGGGTCAGTTGCATGACAGATGGGACAACGTGTCCATTGTCCCTTGCTATTTTTGTTCCATCCAAGTGCCATGGGGAATATTGATGGAAATATTAGCAAGTCATGAACAGTACTGTTTGATGGCAAGACCACAACAGTGACATTGTCATGAGGATTTGATTCCCGCTGGCGTTTCCAATGATAAAGTGACACACTAGCTGATGTTATTCAGAGCGTCCTATGAGTGACACAGTATAATAAGCTGCAGTTTCATTTTCAACACGCAGAGCCACAGAGAGATGATTTACAGTACAATAAATTCAGATTAATCAGGTTAAAAGGTAGATTATTAAAGTACAAGACATTTGACACATTATTTGTGGAACACTGATCATAACTCAGTGCTCAGGAGGTGATTCCAGTGTTTTTATTCTCAGTGTATCATCTCAGTTGCATATACAATATCAGTGTTAGTAACATTGCCTTCAGATATTGCTACTGTGAGTTTCAGGTAAACTAAATGTTCCAGCAGTCATTACTTACAGTAGACCTTTGTAGACTGTACATTAACTATTAACTATCCTCCTGGCAGCAAACCGCCGAAGTCTAAGTTTCCTTTTGATGGTGCTGTGGGTCGGTCACTTACAAAGTCAATCAAAGTGCCAAGTCAGTGTTTCTTTGAGTTGCCTGTGCAGGATATCCTTGTTCTCCTCTACTGAAAAAGCACATTTTGTAGGTCTTCCTTAGTTTTCAGTCACAAGGGATGCTCTCAGTGCTCTCTTTCAGTTTCCTGAACACTGGGCTTCCATGTTGTGTGGACATCAAAGTACAAGGTTTAACAGAGTAAAAAAGAAAGTGCAAACTTATCTGATTTGGCTTGATCTCAAGGGAGGATCTTTGAAGTCTGAACGCAGTGTTTTGTGTCAGTCAAAATGTTGAGCAGTCAGATGCAGCACTTGAACAGCCAGTAAGTAAAGGGAGCAGCAGAAGTACATTGAGTCTGAGGGTTGGTTTGCTGGCTCCATTTCAAACCCTGAGAAAGTTCCAGCTTTGTCTTTAGTAGACTGAGACTGGTTGTTGGCATAATCCGTGCAGATAAGGTGAAGCACTAAAGTATTATGGGTGTGGCCTTCATTAAATGTTTAACGACTTGCTTACTAACTTGGGAAAAAAATGAAACAAAAACCCACAAAATATATATAATCATTTACTTTTTAATTAACTGTGAAGTAAATCAGTTTTTTGTCCTTGTTTATTGTCTCACTGGAGTGGTGTGGTTTTTCAAATGAAGATTGGGTTAATCCTTTATGTATTTTTTATTTTGTTGTGATGGTAGAAAGTATGACTCACAAGAAAACTGAAAACACTGCAGCTGTGAATTATTAAGGGGTAAGATCAGATTACAGACAGGCTGAGGCAAACACTTTATCAGGAAGCTGTAGTAAATTTGAAAGTGATAGTAAATTACTAAAGCAGTGATTCTCAACCTTTTGAAAATTTGACACCTTAAAATCAGGCAGTGTCTGCTTGTGTTCATTTGAAGGATTTGTTGGAGAGCTGAAAGGTGAAAGTCATGAAAAACCTAGTTTTGTAAAATTATTTATTTTTCTTTCATTCATTTTAATTGTTGTGCGACACTAGTGATCTTTGGACCCTGTGGGAGGTTCCACAGGCTGTATTGAATTACTACATGGGCTTTCCTGTGAATTGAATCTGTGAAATTCTTTTGAAACCTCTTTCTATTAACACTTTCCAATAAGACACCATTGATTCAGTTTTATTTTGTTAGTGCCAAATCATAACCGTTATAGTCATTAGTTATCTCAGTACACTTTTCATATAGAGCAGGTATAGACTGTACTCCTTATAGAATTATTTATACCGAACAATTCCCACCATGAGCAAGCACTTGGCAACAGTGGCAAGGAAAAACTTCCTTTTAAGAGAAAACCTCGACCAGACCCCGGCTGTAGGTGGGCGGCCGTCTGCCTCGACCAGTTGGGTTTAGAGAGGGGGAGAGAGAGAAGGAGAAAGAGGTGGGCTCAGTCAAGTTAGTAAGTTAATGGCCAGTTATAACTGATCTATAGAGCATTAGTAAATAGTTAACATTAATAAAGTCATTAGTTGCAACTAAGGGACACTTTAAAGGGTGGCAAAAAACTTTTAATTTCAAGCACACGTTTCTTTTGACTGCTGCACTCTTATATATTTTTCTGGCTCCTGTCTAGTGATTCTGCTGCTGAGCATTGAGGTTCATTTATCCTGTTAAATTCACTGTAAGTAGCTGTGAAAAGTATAAACATAATATATGATCACATTAGACGATAATAGATAAAAGTAATAAACAGAATTCTGGGTCTATATAAAGGTTGCCAGTACACTAAGGTGTGCCCAAGTAAGTGAACCTGTAGTTCTTGACGTTCCCTAATTGTTAGCTCTGCAAGTTTAATTAAAGATTTGATGCCCAATAGGGTGTTGTTACCTTCTAGGAAATACAACATGTGCTCTAAATTTTCTTTCCAACTAAATCACACATGTTCAACCGGTTTCATGCCAGAGATGTTTCTGTCAGGCATTTGTTGCCCATGTTTGTTTCTGTCTCACTGAACATTGACAAAACTTTTTCAGTTGCTCGCCCGGCATTGGACTCTTTAACCAAACACACAAAGCCGGATCTGTCTTCTTCTCCTCGGCCCTGTAGTGAATAGTAACTGCATCACTCCACAATTCTCAGCCACCTCATTTATTTTTACGAAGCTGGAGAGAGAGAGAGAGAGATGGAGAAGATTAAAGATGGAGAGAGGAGCAGCAAAAGATGAATGAATTGGGAGAAGAGGAGGCTTTACAGTGAAATTGAGAGTTACATAAAGAGAGACAGAGGCACGGAGAAGATTAGAGGTTTGGAGAGGAAAGTGGTGAGACAAGTACTGAAACAGGGAACATTAAATGAAATAGGAAATGACAGTGACACACAGTAATAAGATAGGGAAACAGGGAGGGTGTGTGAGATGAAGGAAATGGGGTAAAGAGGCAGCACCCTATCCCAGTGAGGGAGAGTAAAGGAAATAGGAGAAAGGAAAGTAAACATTTTTTTTTAACAACCCCTGCGAAAGACGGCCACTGGAATTTAAAATCTCCTCTCATTATTCAGTAGCTTTTTAGTCAGTTTTGACAGAATGCCCACTCACTACTGCGACTAGTGGAGATGACAGGCTGACCTGCCGCAGCAGTAATTTAATGGGTATATTTTTGTCATTCTTAAAGTTGTGTAGACGTATTTACCTGAGATTCAACCATATCAGATGAACAGTGCTGGAGATGAAGCTTTTGTTTTTAGTTGTAGTTACAGTGCTTCAATTTTTACTGTGATTTGACAAGGGAAGGTCAACTTAAATACCGTGTAGGGCTTGAAGTAACAGTGATTTTCATTATCTATTTTATTTTTCGTAGTTAATCGATAGGCCTACAAACTGTCAGAAAATAGTGAAAAATATCAATCACAATTTCCCAATCACACATTGGTGGAGCTGGTACTGGGGAATCTTGACTGACATTTCTGTCCACATATACAACTAATAAACAGAGGACAGCAAAACTTAATGGACCAGTGTGTAGGATTTAGTGGCATCTAGCAGTGAAGACACAGCGTCTGAAAGATCTTCATGCCGTCAGCTCAGACAGTAAAACCTCTCCTGCAGTCAATGAGATTAAGATGAACCTCTTCTTCTTGGATCTGATAAAGGTAAAGCAGGTATTTAGGAGGTGTTGCTGTTTTTAATATGTTGTCACTCATTGCACACTGGCATTTCAGCCTTTGAGCAACCAATTGAGGTGGTTTAACGATGCCTCGTCATGTAAATCTGAACTGGTCAGGTTGTGGCCAGTTAGTCCCAAAGACTGATGTTCAATGCGATGATATGTGTTCCATAGTTCTGCATTACATCAGACAAATGACTTACTATAATGAATGACAACATGATACAACACAGTAGTAATTATAGAGCATATGTCTTCATAGGGGAAGTTTTAATAGTTGAAAATATTTTCCATTAATAAACATTTATATCTGCTTATAACCCATTGTTATAACCACAGTATGATGTTTTGTAAACAATATATCTTGTGTGTATATGTGTGTGTGTATACATATATATACTGCTTATAAATGATAAATGGGGTTTTCAAATAAATAAATACACAAATGTGTGAGTAACAGATGAAATGAGGTGGAGACAATTTCCTGCATTGTTGTAAAGCTGCTGTTTAATGTGCTGCTGTTTAAAGGTTTGTGGTTTGCCACATCTTGAATATCTTAAGACGGAGACAACATTGGTGGGTTTTTTATTATTAAAGAAAAATAAATGAACGAGGGAGAGTGGGCAAAATGCAAATGTGGAAAGTGTCACAAAAGACAATAATCTCACTCAGTGTCGGCTATACAGTCTAATCTTTATGGGACCGACCCTTAATGAGTACTTTTTCCATAAATATGGACCTGTGGTCATTATAGTATAGATTTAGGACTTCAAAGCAAAAATCCTGGCAGTTGTTCCACATAAGGTTTAAAATTGAGACTTCTGTCTAAACAAATACCTATATATAGAGATAGCTGATTGAAGATTGATGGTGGGAAGAGAATTCTGGTTCTTCAAGAGTAAAACACATTTAGTTTTATCAGCAAATCTGTATTGGAGTAATGATATTGTTACTGTAGATTGTAAATAATAAAGAACCAAGCTCAGAAACTTGAGGTACAGGTCGTGTGTTGCTCTTGTTCTATCATATGAGGGCCATTTCTGAATCAGCTGTAGGTATTTGTCTCACAGTTACATGTTTTTTTTCTTATTGTGTCTCTGTGTGTGAGCTCTGCATTAGGGGAAATTCAGTGTCACTCACACATTAAAACACATATAAGCTTCAATCCAGGGCCTCTGTCAATCCAGGGATCTGTGCACTAACTTTCTAACCACTGTACTATGTTATGCAGTTCCATCGAGTCTGTGCTTACTTGATAACAGTGTAGTTTGACTCCAGTCATGCAGACATCTCCCCTTCTGCACTGATGCTGATTAACATGTTGTGCAAACCATATTTTAGTTGTATAACAGTTTTGAATCCCCCTGGCGTGTATTTATGTCAATCCAAAACTATAATCTATTGCTGGGCTCTCTTTGCTCTAGATTAAATGTTTGTGTTGTGTGTCTTCCAGGTGCTCAGTCATTCAGCTGACAGCTGCTTGTCAGCCAAAGTAAAAACAGTATACTGCAGTTTGCACTAGAACTGATGATTTATGAAAGAATAATAATACAGAAGTCGTTTTATCCAGCAGTCTGGCCAAATAGGTGTTCCCTGCAAGCAGTACCTGGGAACACACATAAACACAGACACTCTCACACACACTCTGACACACACACATGCAAAAAGGGAAATGAACATCTGGGAGTGGAATCTGTTTAACTCCAGGGGTACAGGGGTAGGATGGGGATCCCAGCTGAAAAACATTTCGCTCAGTATGAAAACACACACAAACGACTCTCTCTTCCCTCTGAATTTCTGGCTATCTTTTTTTATTTTCCAGTACCTGCAGGGATTTGTATCCGTCAACATGTACGTTCATTTATGTAAACTGTGAGCGTTTATGATCCATCTGCGTTCTTTTCATTCGCATTCTTCTCAGTTAACACATTTTACAACCTCTGACCATGAAACTTCTTTTGTTCTCCGTGATGATCATGTGAAAGTCAGAAAAGTGAGCGGCAGCTGGGTCGAGGTTGTCTGTTGTATTTGTAACCTCAGCCTCGATGTGGTGTGAGGTGAGGGGGTGAGGAGTCAGTGTAGAAGGGAGGGGTACGTGGGTGGGGCAAACACCAGTGGAGAGGCTGCCGCTTCAATCAGGGGGTCTGTCTTGTGTCTGCTGTCACTGATTGGTGACTCTGTGCTTTTAGCAGGACAGGACCCATAATGGCCTTTTCATTTCCTCACACACGCTCTTCAGACACACTGTCTCACTGACACATTTATTCCTATTTGAAAAATGCATGCAAACTCACACAGAGCTTAACTTAAACACTGTCACGCTCACTCTGTTCATAACAACAAAAAGCTGTTGTAACATCTGGTTAGAATTTGCTATCTCTGGATGTGTCTGCTCATTACTCGCAGTTGCTAAGTCCATTTAAAAAAAATGCCTTGTGAAAGAACAAAATTCATTCAAGCCGAATGAAATTTGAGGAGAAACTAATCCTGTTGCTGTTTCACTTTTAGCTTAAAAAACCCTGGTTCAACAGTTTTATTGTTTTTGATGGTCACATCCTCTTTTATGTCCTTCCTTCGCTCCTTCCTGCTCTGTGGGAGAGAATTAAAGAAGTCAATGCATGATGTGTGAATACACTGATCTGAGAAATGTAGTATTGATCGAGTAGTGTGGCTTCACACACACACACACACACACACCATACTCCAATGATTATTTTGCTGCCTCGCCAACAGAAGTGCTGAAGACTACATTTGAAACCGACTGTGTTGTGCATTAAGTCATCCTAATTACTATTATCTGCACCACTCACTCAAAAACATGCCACAGAATGTGTGATGTGTCTTTTTTGTTTCATGCAGCATTTCCTTTCTTGTTTCAAAGCCAATTGCAGAATAAATGAAGAATTTGTGACATTTTCACATTTCTGTGTCAATTCAGCCCATTACATTGCTCAGCTGGTAATTCATCAGCCCACACTCAAAGCTGTTAAAGTCTCTGTGCTGCATTTCCTGGGTAAAACGTTTGCAACTTGTTTGCAATAATCAGCCAAATCAGTCAAATCCAAGAAAAATAGACATTAAATTGTTAAACTGTTGATTCACAGGTGGTCTCATGGAAGTGCAGAAACACCACAGTAATAAACACGTTGCACAAATTAGAGAAACAGTTCTAAAACAGTAAAGTTGGTTTTTTTTTTAAAGGCACTTTACAAGTAAACCTGCTGTGTCCCTGACCCTCCGACTGCCTTTTTCTCCCGCTCCTCCAGATCCAGCCCTTTGATAAGATCGCTGCTCGAGGCCTGCCGGACAATGTGGCTGACAGCCTGAACAAACTGGTGGTGGTGAAGCTGAACGGAGGCCTGGGCACCAGCATGGGATGCAAGGGCCCCAAGAGCCTGATCAGTGTCCGCAACGAGAACACCTTCCTGGACCTCACTGTGCAGCAGATCGAGGTATAGTAATTAGCAGTAAGCGACTAGCTTTTATTTATTAAAACGGCAGATATTTCCCTCAGGACATGGTGGAGACCAAAAACAGAGCAAAAAGGAGAGTGAGTATTGGATTTACACTGAATGCTAATATTGCTGTGTGTCTGCTTGGTGTTCACATAAACCACTATTTACTAACAAGTTCATATCAGCTTTATAAAGTGATAATATGTCGGTGTAGTCTTTTACCCTGTCACCAAACCTCTCTGGTGAATTTTATTGAGGTTTAAGAACCAAATTAACAGTTTATCTTAATTTTAGAAGAAAATTTAGGCAGCCGCGACACTTGAACTCTAACTTTCCGTTGGTTCTTGGTAGTTCACACAATATTTCTTCTAGTTGGTTGTTTTTATTGTTTGCTCGTCACGAAACCTCCCTCCTCACCTCGTGAATCAATTAGTGGATAATAGCTTCACAGTCTACAAGTTTCTTTTCTCTCACAAGCACAGCTGACAGCCCTTCTCCTTTTATGTTGCCTAAGTCAGAGGTGTGGTACACACAGCGGAGAAGTGGCCAGTTACCACACCAGCACACACAATGTGGCTGTGATGTCAGATTGGGTGGGACAGGGGAGCAGGAACTGTTTTCTGATGTAATACAATCCAATAGACCTGCTTCACTGTTGGCTCTGCTGTAGTGATGTTTGGATAGTGTCTAATTCTGCTTTCTGTTTTCTGACAAGCGCAAGAGAGGAACTTTTCTTTATTACCTCAAGCTAGAAAAGTGCTGGAGAAATTTCAGAGAATTCAGGAGAAAAAAAATCAAGCTACCTCTCCTTTTCATAAACACAAAATCACGAGCAGATGTCTTTTCCTCTGCCTTTCGCTCAATGATGCTGCATGCGTAGCATCCCCCAGGCACAAGCCTTTATTACTTTATGTATCTGAGGTGCCGGGGGAGAGACACATTTTTTTGTGTTTTTTTTCTAGAGCTGTTTTTTTGAAAGGAGTTCAGTGTGATATCTTGGGGGAGTTGTAGTGAAAGAGGATCTGTTGGTGTGCAGGCGGGCAGGTCTGCGGGGTTGGCAGAGAAACAGAGAATGCTCTGTGCTAGAGGAGAAGAGTGTGTGTGCGAACATGTGTATGGTGATTTGTGCCTGATCATACATCAAGACATGACATGTACATTAAAAAAAACTTTATTCCGTTCATCAGCCATACAGCTGATCATTTGATTCATTTATTTGGTGCAAATCTCATTCGTGTCCCACAAATAATTAAAGAAGAATCACACATTTAAGGGGCCTTTTGGGGGAAGTTTTGGAGAGTTAGTTACAGGTTAAAGTGAGGTTAAAGTTTTGAGACAGTTGACAGTGAGCCTCAATATAAGAAATCTGTCCAAGATGACGATGGCAGAGCCTTGGTGTGGACGGTATTGTGTAATTGAGTTTATATGGGGGATGTGTGGCTGCTTATTATTTGTGTGTGTGTGTTTCATAACGGCCTCATGGGACACTTCTCTCCTCCCAGTACACTGCTCTCTGTGTGCGAGTCACTGCTCTCCATTTTATGCTCAGGTCTGGTCAGATTACCTCCTGACTGAATCAGCCTATTTAGAAAGAGAGAAAATGGATCCCATGCACACACCGACCCATAACCGGGTCCCTGTGTGAGAATGCCCCTCTCAGCCACCACACTGCCTCAATGGGAATTTATTTTGGACCACTTCAGTGTGGAGACCTGTTTAGTCACACTCAGAGCAGAAGTGGAAGATTGGGCAAAACTGGAATGGCGCCACCTGGCTGCTGGAGATTTACTGCTTTCACCTGAGTGACTCTTTTGGTACCACATCTGTTAAGTTAGTTGATTGAGCAAGCAGAGTTGTAGCTGCCACTCTGTTCTCTAAAGGGAACAATTTAAACGTACACATGTCGTACAGGCTGTTTCCTGTATCTTTAGACTGGACCTAATTAACTGATTTGTTGAAATGAAAATTAGTTGGTGGTAATTTTGATAATAAATCAGTTGTTTTTGTAATTTTCTTTAAAGCAAAAATTTTAAGAATTCACTGGCTGTGGCTTAACAAATGTGAATATTTTGCTGGTTTTCTTTCTCATAATATATTTTGGTTTTGGACTGCTGGTCAGACAAAACAAGACATTTCAAGAAGTCACATTTGGCTTCGGGAAAATGTTTCATTATTCCCTATTCACTGACAATTTATATACCAAAAGATATTTTTTTTAAATTGAGAAAACGGTTCGATTCCCAGCTTGTTGCATACCGTACACCCTTCTCTTGCTTACTACATTCCCTCTCTATATTTTTACTACCACTATAAAAATAAATAAATGCCTGAAAAAGATCTCCTCCTAGTCCTCTCGTTTGTAACCTTCCCATCCCATAGCAATTGTTTAAAAAAAGATCTGCAGCAAACAAATTCAACACAAAGGGGCTTTAAGATTGCTCGTGTATCTTGGGCAATAACATGAACTGTTTGCTCAACACTGCGCTAAATGTTTTCAAGGCGGTTTGCTTACTTTCATGGTCATCGTCATCATCTTTGCTGCCTCCCCACACACCCACTGTCAACATCATAGCAAGCAAGTTGTGAGTTAATAGTTTGCAGTTTGTTTGCATTGAATTATGATATATGTGAGGGCTTTAACATCCTGAAGTGTCATGACAGTTTAGGAAAGTTGTACGCAGTCTCACACTTGCAAATGAGAGGTCAGTGTTTATTTATGTAAAGCGAACGGCCAGCCAACAGCCATCCGGTTTATTAAAGGCAAGAAGATGTTCTCAGTTGAGATGAATCATTCCTAGTTCTCTGTCACAGGCTGGAAATTCAACTCTTTAACATCGTCCTCACGTCAACTTCTCCCCACTGATTCATATCCTATTTCTCATCTTCCTCCTCTACTCACTTTAATTTTCTCTTATCTTTGTAGAAATTGCTTCCATCTCTCCCCAGGTGTTACTCCCTTCCTTTGTATTCACTCCAATCACTCAATGAAGATACAGAAACAACACTTTCTCTTGGGCTGCTGATCCAAGAATTCAAGTGTTTTTCGTTGTTGCACTCAGTGTAAGTCGCTGTAGTGTCATCAAATCAAATGTAACTGCTATAACTTTCAAATTTGTATTCAAAGACAGACTCTCAAGCATATATTTAGCAATATAAAGAAACACAGAAAGTATCTGTATATACACGAATGGAAAGGAAAAAAAAGAACTGACATTCTTACACTAGCACAGATACTGTACATACACCTGCATGTACATTTAAATACATATACCAGCTACCTACCTACAGATACAAACATACATATGCATACACATACTGATATTTATCTCAAGATCACAAGAAAATAATTTCGTTATCTCGTGATAATGGGTTATTTTATCTTGTTATCTCAAAAACAAAAGGCTGATTTCTCAAGATAATAAATATTTCACAAGATTCATAAAAGTGAACAATGAGATACACACATTGCTCTGTGGGGTGTGTTTGGGAAATTCAAAGCAAACCATGTGAAGTTTTTAGGAACTTGTGCCATTTGTTGTAAGAATATTTTCCCTGTAGTGGCTTACCTACAGCGGTCAGCCTAAAACCGACAGGGGTCGGCGCATTAGGCCTACAACAGGCAGGGCCTCTCTGGTGCTCATGCATAGTCGTCAATGTTTGACATTTCAATCAATTTGCATTTTGCCCAATTTGCTCAGTCAGTCCTCCTTGAATAAATTATACCAAAGATTGAAGGCATTTTAACAGTTTGTGTGTGTTCTTTTAACGTCCCACAGCACTTGAACAAGACTTACAACACAGATGTGCCCCTGGTCCTCATGAACTCCTTCAACACAGATGAAGACACGAAGAAGATCCTGCAGAAGTACACGCACCACCGTGTCAAGATACACACCTTTAACCAGAGCAGGTGAGAGAAACAGCCACAACACACGATAACACGTCAAGTAAAACTCACGTTGAGTAACAGTCTAAACACTCCGCACAAGCACTATGCTGATACACACTTACATAGGTGAGGTTATTTTTCTCTTACACCAGATATTAAACTGGAAAGCAGATTTAAGAAAATGGGTGTGCTAGAGTCCACAAAGCTCTGCAGCAGTATTGAACCCAAATGCACCGACTGAACTCGGCTTCCTCTAATGATGAACTGGTCTATATTCAGTATCTGAGCAGCCAGTGGACAATTCCCTGCTGTGTGTCGCTCCTGAGTCTGACCAGCAGCATCCAGACAGGAAATGTCATGTAATGTATGGAGAAAGACATTCATATTTAATGCCTTGCTGTCTCCAATTTGTCAGTCAAGCGGAACTTGCTTTTTACTATCTCCCTTGAATTATTTAGAGCACTTGTATGTTATGTGTGCCAATAGGAGTGCGTATGCGATGGGTACTGTAGCTCTAGGATTTAATGTCAGCGCAGAGAAGGTGGTTGAATAGTTGAAATGTCAATCAATAAGAGAACAAAGTGAAGTCTGTGGCCGAGGTTGTGAGAGTAATTCATAAAAGGCAAATTAAATTCACTGCTCATCACACTATCTGGTGTTCCAGTTGATGAGGGAAAGCAATTTGCTTTACCCACCAGACAAATTCAAAAATTGCTTAACAGCTTTCATTATTTTTTTTTAGTCACAAACAAAACTCCTGTTACCTGCCAAGGTGATAAGCGGAATAAATAAACCCAACAGCCCATTCAAAGATCTAACACTGTTGTCATTTTGTGTTTGATTCTCTTTAAAACTTTTTCTTTAAACCAATTCCTGCAAAGATCCCCAAACATTTTGCAGTAGTACTAGTTACTTGCAAACAGTACTTTGCTCAACATTGGACAAAATGTTCAAGGCAGTTTGCTCACTTTCATGGTTATGATGTTCACACACCCAGTGCCAACATACTAGAGTAACTAGAGCATTACAAGAGCAAGTTGCAAGTTAATTATTTTTTTTATTGCATTATAATATGTGTGTGTGTGTGTGTGAAGGCTTTGACATCTTGACAGTTCCACAGAAAGGTGTGGGGCAGGTTATACGCAGTCACACACTGGTTTTAAAGGACCAGTGTGTAGAATTTAGTGGCATCTAGCGGTGCAGTTGCAGATTACAACCAACAGAATACCGTTTGCTTTCCAGGCGTGTAGGAGGAACTACGGTGGTCACGAAACACAGGCCTTATCTAGAGCAAGTGTTTCAAGTTTTGGTTTTCATTCTGGGCTCTGTAGAAAGTAAAACACGAAAAAAAAATGTGGCAGGTAACACTGCAGACTCTTAGAAGACCCGCCCCTCTGCTGTATAACAACAGCTCATTCTTAAGGTTAATCACACAGCAATTGTATTTTCAGCGATATGAGCCACCTAATGACAGCAACTAGGTGAGTAAGTGAGTCATTTGCATACAGTCCTCGCGTAAATGGTACAGACACTGGACCTTTAACTCTTGAAATGAGAGGTAGAGTCACTGAAATCAGAAGGCTGCTAAACTGTGTCTGTCTTTGCTTTGTACTTTCTGTCATGTCAACCAATTCCTGAAATATAGCGCCTGAAAGACCAGCTCCTGTCTTCGAACTAACCACAAAATGAAGAATAGGTAGCCTCATCTCTCTCAACAACCACGACGCAGGC
>NW_023339751.1:18600255-18605148 GCF_004916995.1 Morone saxatilis | reverse complement strand
GAAACACAGGCCTTATCTAGAGCAAAGTGTTTGGTTTGTCCATTCTGGGCTACTGTAGAAACATGGCAGTTAAACATGGCAGACTCTGTAGAAGAGGACCCGCTCCCTCTGTAGTTAAAAAGTCAGCTCATTTTAAGGTTAAGATAACACAGCAATTGTTATTTTCAGGCGATTATACACTAATGAAAGCATACCTATGAATATTATGTTGCATTTGCCAATAGATCCTCCTAAATTGTTACACACTGGACTTTTAACTCTTGGAAATGAGAGGTCAGAGTTCATTTAAATAAAGGTCTCTAACACTGTGTCTGTCTTTGTTTGTTTTTTTTCCATTCAAACCAATTCCTGGAAAATATAGCCATAAAACCAGCTCCTTGTTTGAACTAACAAAACAATAAAGAATAGTAGCCCTCCTCTACTGTAACTCTAGGAGGAGGCATGAGAAAAAGCTTAGATAAATTATTGCTTCTGATACTGATGTAAAAAAAAAATCCAAGTGATTCTTTGATAAGATGTATGTTCCTTTTCGTGTGTACCTTGGAAAGAATTACTGTTCCTTCTGAGGCAGAAATATTGGATCCAAGACAGGAAAAACAATTAAAATCTTTGAAGTCCATGAGCTCATATCAAAACCACTCATCTGAAACATCTTCCCAGAACAGTCAGCTAGAATTAAACCTCCGTTAAAAAGGCCTCCGTGCCTCCACTGTGCAGATCCTCTCACCTGACCAGCTCATCTGCACTCATCCTCAAACTGACAGAAAACACAGCCAGCTCCCACTCGGTGCTGTTCCTCGCGATGAGGTTTGTTAACGCAACCTGACGCAGATCCTTCTTAGAAACCCTTTGATCAGTTAAATGCGTAAAGCAATGATGGCTTGTTGCCTCATCTGCCTTCTTGGAAAAAACTTAAAAAGTGAACTTTCTGACAGTGTGGTTTGAAGTCCTACAGCGGAATGAAAAGAGGAAATTTCCACGGCACCTGGCTTCTTGCTACTTTTTGCAAAGTTACAATGGATTTACACTTTTTTTTCTCTCTCTCTTTGTGTTGTTTATCTACTTAACATGTACAGTCTGAGATTTACAGCTATGCAGCAGGTGAGATAAGTAATTTCATCTCTATTATAGCTACAAACCTAATCACATATGAGAGATAGAGACCTTTTATGTGCCAAAAGAAAGAGGAAAACTGTTCATAGGGTGTCAACAAAAACAAAAAGACACTTGAATGTTATATTTTATCATTACAGTTAATAAGTATTTATTTAAGTATCCAATATTTCATGTTACCATATGACCTTTTCAGACATGTAGAGTGGTCTGCAGAAACTGACTTCTTATATTAACAATAGATATATAAATAATCACAGGTGCAACTTGTAGTGAAAAAACACACAGAAAAATGTCTGGACTTAAATTAATTAAAATCAGCTCTATTGCTCCATGCTCCTTCAATTCAAAGGAGGTAGGTAGGTTTTAGTGGCATGTAGTGGTGAAGTTGCCGATTGCAACCATTAAGTAGAGCTCAGCCTTCCAAGCGTGTCGGAGAAACTTCTACATAAATAAATAAAAATGGCTCTAATAATGAAATATAATATTGCGCTTCTGCCAATAAATCTTCCTAAATGTTAAACACTGGACCTTCGACTCCGATGTTTGATTTAATTTTACGCTAAAAACATTTTTGGGATGGATACGATACAGTGAGTTATTAGATATTTGTGTTTATAAACCAACAATATCAAAAAAGGGAATATAAAACACACAAATACCTGATCTCATTGTGGACTTTTTTCTTCTGTTCAGGTACCCTCGCATCAATAAAGAGTCCCTCCTCCCCGTGTCCACGAACTTGAGCATGAATGGGCAAAACACAGAAGGCTGGTACCCTCCAGGACACGGCGACATCTACGCCAGCTTCTACAACTCGGGCCTGCTGGACCAGCTGATCGCGCAGGGCAAGGAGTACATCTTCGTGTCCAACATTGACAACCTGGGAGCCACGGTCGACCTCCACATCCTGCACCACCTGGTCAGCCAGCCCAACGGCAAGCGGTGCGAGTTCATCATGGAGGTGACGGATAAGACGCGCGCAGACGTCAAGGTATGTGGAGGAGGAGCGGCTCTTTGTAGATTCATGGCGGATCCATGGTTTCTTTACACATGGTTGTGAAGTTCAGGTCAGATGAATGTCAGTTAATACGGAATTATTTTGCAACGTTTCTTTATATACGTAACACATCTGTGTACTAATGCAACCAAAATAGTGTATTTATCATATCCAATAAACAGAAATAAACAGAAGTGATCTTTTTGTATGGAATAAATAGATCTCCTGTAACATTGCTATGGGTGAAATTGATCACCGTTGTTTTTGTTTTCCTATTTTAGTCATATTTTCTGTACTCAGCGGTGTTGTATACATTACATTTGTCAGGGAAAACAAGGAATGTTTGTGTTGAGCTTTAAAGTCACTCATTTACACACATTGAATGCGTCTATAATAGCTTATTCTGATCCTCAGGGTGGCACTCTGATCCAGTATGACGGAAAACTGCGTCTGCTGGAGATCGCCCAGGTCCCCAAAGACCATGTGGACGAATTCAAATCAGTTTCAAAGTTCAAGATCTTCAACACCAACAACCTGTGGATCTCTCTGGCTGCCATCAAGAGGCTGCAGGAACAGAAAGCAATGGACTTAGAGATTATAGTCAACCCCAAGGTGAGTGAAAAGGGGACTGGGAAGTTACACAAACCGCACACACACTTAGGAATGAGGCATAGGCAACACCAAATAACAGAACAGTTCTGGTTTTTATTACAGATAATAGTTGTTGCTCAGTTTTATGATTCTAAAGCCAAAGGATGTGTTATGAAAGTATCCACTGACACAAGAAAAATAAAAAACAAGGAAACAAACTGAGGGAAAGATATATAAATATAATAAAGGCAAAGAAAAGACTTCATAATCACACCCTGTTAATGGTTGGGACAGTCATTTTCTTCCAACATGTATATTGATTTTTTGCTGGGACGAGGGAATAAGAAGAAGAGTTGCTGAAGTACAGAAACAGCCAAGAATGATTAGTAAAGGATTTGGTCCTACATTAGTGGTAAAGACCTTGTGTCAAAACAACAATAGAACAAATGGGTAAAGATTCAGAACACAAAGAACTGAGGCTTAAAGTTATTTCTGAGGAGTGGCTTCAGTCCCATATGGCCATCATTACTGTGAAAATATGTTCACAGCTACATTACAAAAATATTGGTGACTAAGTCTGATGAACATGGTTTTATAACAGCATCCATCAGGACAACAAACATGAGCCTTGACTTTGTTATGTCAACAACTAAATAAATCTTCTAGTACAGAGGTTTTCAAACCGCGAGGCACGCCTCCCCGGGAGTCGACGTGAGGCAAAGACAATGCGAGGTGAAAGGGACAGTTTCTTATCAGTGTTCTAAGAACAACAGGAAATTAGTTATTGTAGTTTGGCCCTATGATGTGGCCTGATCACCAACACAGTCAGCAGCAGCAACAGTGGCTGTGAAACACAGCTCATGGAGGCAATTAAGGTTCTTTAAATCCTTTAGTGCCCATTTGCTGCAATCTGCCAGAATGTTTTTATTCTCAGAGACAGAGACTCAAATCTGAACACGCTGAACACGCACACATGATACACATATTTTAAATTCAGTTGGACTTCCCACAGATGTCCAAGAATAAATGCCCATAAATCCACTTAGATCATCCACGGTTGCATTACAAACAGGAACTGCTAATAGAGAATTCGGCATATCTTTTGTGAAAATGTAAACAAATACAGGCTTAAAAAAAAACAGGCTTAAGCTGTAGCCCACAGCTAACTCACTGAGTCTATGGCAACAATATACTTCCTGTTAATCCCCCACATTGTGGGAACTGTAGTTTAGAATTAAGAGCAAATGGGGGATGTTTGGAGGGCACTGTTGTCTCTGTTTTTGTCTGCCTCAGTACCTCAGTCATTTTTATAATATAAGGAATACTTTCAGGCTCCTGAGTTGTGCCGTCTTTCAATATGCTCCAGTCTTTATGCTTCCTCCTCTTCATTCCCTCCCGATGAATTATAGAGCCCATCGGAGTGAAATGACTCATAAATGTCCTCGTAATAGCCCGCTGTTGGATCATCCATGTATGAGCCTGAAGCCTTGAGGGGGCTGATTCAAAGAAGGACCACACCAGGACGTCTGAGTGTGCAATAGTTCAGATGAAACAATTGGCTTCAATAATGGTCAATAATCAGCCCACCTCTCAGAATAATTCCATCCATCCTGTTTTACCGCGTCCACCCTGTCGTGTTAGAAAACATATCTGTGCAGAGCAGGGAGATAACGTGCACCTCTCTCCTCTACAGAGACCACCGCCTCTAAATAAACCCCGCTTTCAGAGGAAACCCATATTTTAAATCCTCTCTGTGCTCCTGCCGTCCTGCACTGCTCAACTTTTTTGAGCCGTTTGTTGTCACGTGAGGGTTTTGCATACAAAGGAGAGAAAAGGAGCTTCAAACCAATCCAGTTTTCTGGTCACCTCTCTGCATCTACTTGGGCGGCAGTTTAAGCTGTGTGTGGGATGGCATGAGAGAGACAACAAATACTAAAGTTTTACTTCCTTCACAAATATTTTACTTCAAATGCCACTTCTGTGAGCTGCCTCTCATTCTACTTTGTGTCCTGAGCTGCTTTGTCCAGCTCGGATTCCCTCAGGTCTGCATACAGTTCATTTTCACACACATTTCTTTTTAAAGAAGCAAAGAGTTGTTGAAAGAAATTAAAATTGTGAGGCAGCAATAACTGAGCTGCTTGGATTAACATGAAGGAAAGGTTTGAGTAAATGCTTAATCAGTTGAGTTA
>NW_023339751.1:18596811-18600213 GCF_004916995.1 Morone saxatilis | reverse complement strand
GTCTTCCCTGCACATGTTTCTCCTTTATTACCCTCCAAGCTCTTGGTGACAGAGCGGTCCTGTTAAAAGCAGTGCAGCAAACAAATTTGAGTTGATGTGACTTGATGTTATTTTGGTTGTGTGCCTCTGCGCCCACCCCCCAGTGGAAAAGCACCACCTCAGGGTGTGCAAATCTGCAACCAGCAGAATAAATTCACTGCTGAACCTCAGCCTGATTCCTAATTATTGCCTTTCTTGGCATATAGATGTAATTTTCCAGCCCTTGGCTACAGAATCGCACACCGTGACATAGCAAGTGTTATGTAACCGGTGATAACTGTGCAGAGCAGTGTGGATTTACATAAGTGTTTTGGTCCCATCTAGGTAAGAGTGCAGCACTCTTAAACCTGCTGAGTTCATATTATACTGTACTGTAGCCCCATACATGTTAAAACTGTGTGCACTAGTGATTGTGAGAGACACTTAAAATAAAAGCATGTTATATAACCCCTTCTGATAGTTATACATGAGACCCAGATCATTATATTATCACATGTTGTCCTGTGAAACCTTTCAGAGTCTAATTTTAGTTTCATCAAACTCACCTCTGTGGTTTCAGGAAACATTAGTCTGAGAGTCTCCAGCCAGCTCTGTGAGACTGGCACAGTGGTCCTTTGTGCTAAATGCTAATATGCTCACAATATGTGATAGGTGTAAGGTTTGCCATGTCCACCATCTTAGGTTATCTTGTTAGCACGCTAACATTTGCTAATTAGGACCAAACACAAAGGAGAGCTGAACGTCATTAGTTTTCTGGGTATTTTAAGAGTTTGACCTGATGTTGGTGGTAGAAGAAGAACTTACATTGCATCCAGTAATAGTTGAGATGTTTTAGTCTGGACCGAAGTGTTGGACAGACACACGGACATTGCCATCCCTACAGCCATGCTCACGGCCAGAGCTACCTGCTGATGTAACTGAAAACTGTGCCAGCAGGTCCTACACATTTGACTTTTTTTGAGAAACAAAGTTTTAACCAAACGAGACGACAGATAGTCACAGATGTTGTGCTAAAATATTTGGAAGCTGCTGCAATTTAAATGAGTTTTATTTGCATGGCTGTGTAGTAAAGTACAGAAGAGTAACATAAGCTGTGTAACTACATGATTCTGCTATTTTCTGTTTCACCTAAATGTTCAGTTGGCTTTTGGTAGAAATATGGGCTGTTTGTTCTGTAGTGTTAGTTTTGTTGCCTGTGGTTGATTAATGCAGTGAGAGATGGAGAGAACAGTAACCTCCTCTTGGCGATATGAATCAGAGCATTAATTGCAAACACTTCTTGTTCTTCGCGTTGCTGCAAACACGCAGGCAAAGACATTTTAAAGAATTGAGTTACTTTTTCCACAACAAGCCGACACGTCTCCTCTCTTCTTTTGATTCTTCTCAGACGCTCGACGGCGGGCAGAACGTCGTCCAGCTGGAGACTGCAGTCGGCGCAGCCATCAAATGCTTCGACAACGCCCTGGGCATCAACGTACCTCGCAGCCGCTTCCTGCCTGTCAAGACCACATCAGACCTGCTGCTGGTTATGTCCAACCTGTACAGCCTGGAGGCCGGCTCTCTCACCATGAGCCCCAAGAGAGAGTTCCCGACGACGCCGCATGTCAAACTGGGCAGCTCCTTCACCAAGGTCATTATCATAGCAGTGGGGAAAGAACATGTCTGCTGTCCTTATTTTGGACTGCATGGGAAGTCCTGTAAAGATTTAAGGTGCTATGTGGACCTTTTTCAGAACCGTCACTGGTTCAATAGTAAAACTAAACATCTCACATTAAATTTCCCCCGAATCACAAGAAAATATAATGTAAAGTAATGTACCACTTCCCCCCCATTCAGCAATACAGGTAGTTTCAGTTTTATCTAATGGAGGGGAAATTCTATACAAAAAAATTCCCGAGCAAAATGTCCTTGTAAAAGCAATGTGCGGAAAGACTTGTTTTTAAAAAGCTTTAAGTATTTATTTTGTATCTTTACAGTAGGCTTTCGTTGTCCAAAAGTGACATGAGAAATAAATAAATAAGAAACTTGTTTCATAGAAAAGTAAATGGATAAACAAATCATAGATAAAATATAAATTATTTTCTTAATTGTTTCTATATTCCTCATTCATCTTTCAGATTTATTTACTGTATTCATTTATGTGTTCATTTCCTGTGTCACTTTTGGGCTCTGATGCAGTGTTAGCGGTTTTTCTTCGCCTTACAGAAGAGATAAAGATCTTGGGCGTCATTTTTCTGTCGCTGCCTCACTTTGCTGTAAAGTCTCCACATTACAACATTTCCCTCTAAACACAACTGTTTTCTGTCTTATTTAGTCCAATCTGGTGACACAGTTCTGATTTTATTATGGTAATTATCTCAAACTGTGTGGTTAACAATTACATCATACTAATGCTATTTCCCATCGTTGGAATAACGGGGCTCTTTACTAGACTTCAAAACATGATTCAGTAGGTTTAAATGTCTTTCCAAAGGATCCAAATCCAAATTCCCTCTTATGTCCGTCTGTGTTCAGGTTCAGGAGTATGTGAACCGCTTCGAGAGCATCCCCGACATGCTGGAGCTCGACCACCTCACGGTGTCTGGAGACGTCACCTTTGGAAAAAATGTTTCACTGAAGGTAAACATCTTTACTCAAATGAAGTTTTATTGGAAATAAAACCTTCGGTCGCGTCGTGATTAAAAACCCAGCATCCCTGTAAACACATGGAAAATGAAACTGGGTCATAAAAGGTTTACCCACGAATTAAATTTGTATTTGCTCTAAATGTGCTGAAGTGTCTTCGGTTGAGCGTGATAACCCAGAAAGACCATTTGCATTATTTATCCTGGTGCCCACACTGATGGCGCAGGGTGCTGGAGATACACGGTGTATCAGAAAGGCCCCAAACCACGGGTGTTGTCTGACTTGCAGCTTCATTAGTTTCCATACTTGTTGTGTTTGTGAGACACTCTGGGCAGCTCCAGGTGCATTTTACTGACCCTTCTCTCTAAAAGAAGTTTAATCCTGAGATATTACAATGCTGTCAATGTGCATTTCAACCAGGGCTGGAAAGAGCACTGGGAAACTGAGGGACGCCCATGAACGATGACCTGTGACCCTTTGCTGCCCTCATCCCCTCTCCCCCCTTTCCTATTGATTAGGCTACAAAATAAAGTGCGTTTACATGTCAACGTATCCCCTAGCAGCACAGCATCATGCCACGGAGCCTTTATATCCAAACCAACCATAAATTCTGTTTCTGTGGGCGGCACTTTGCAGCCTGTACACACCTCTGACTATCAGTTATAAACATACTGTCCTCCTGGACGCCCGGTTAGCTCAGTCGGTAGAGTTGGCGACTCATATACGGAGTTGCTGCAG
>NW_023339751.1:18596173-18596796 GCF_004916995.1 Morone saxatilis | reverse complement strand
CTGCGGCCCTTTGCTACGTGTCATCCCCTCTCTCTCTCTACCCCCCTTTCCTATCTTCAGCTGTCACTATAAAAAAATAAAGGCATGAAAAAGGCCAAAAGAAACAAAAACAAAAAAAACGTACTGCCCTCCTGTGGCTGCTGACACACCAGCAGCTTCTTCTCTGCTGCAGATTTGACTCCTGTCTTTTGATTCATTCTCGGTTTGTCATGTGACTTTTATTTTGTAATGTAATGTAAAATTTAAATAAAATTATAGATAATAAAAACTTCCACTGCTAAATTTAAGGACGTAACGCGTTCAGTGTCTTTGACAGTGACGGGTCCTGCTGGCAGGTGGCTGTCATTGATTTATTGCTTTAATTAAATCCTGGTCTGAACATGTCTTCCTGTCATCCTTCCCTCTTTCTGACAAACAAAAACTAAACGTATCACTCTTCCTCCTTACAGGGCACCGTCATCATCATCGCCAACCACGGAGATCGGATTGATATTCCAGCTGGCTCCATGCTGGAAAACAAAATCGTATCTGGCAATCTCCGCATCATGGACCACTAGCGCCTTTTTCAACTCACACACACACACACACACACACACACACACACACACACAAAACCCACCCTC
>NW_023339751.1:18562487-18596073 GCF_004916995.1 Morone saxatilis | reverse complement strand
GACTGACGGATGTGTGTACATGTAGAAACAGGGTTGAGATAACAGTACAGAGACAGAGTGAAGCCCTTACTCACACACTTTATCCACAGAGACAGACACACCGCCTCAGAGTCCATGAAACAAAACGGGTGAAGGAGAGGCAAGACACAAAACTTTAAATCCAGAATAGACTTTTTTTTTTTTACTATATGAGGTATTCCTCAGAAGACCTTAGCAGTGTGTGTGTGTGTATGTGTGTGTGTGTGTGTGTGTCATTTTTTTTCTCCCTGAGGTGAGTCAGTGTGTTGCAGTCCGAGCGCTGGGATGATGAAAATGATCTGCGTATGGAGAAATACTGTGTGGACAGATGAGCACACACACTGAACACGGCACACATACAATCATCATGAACACATAAATTACAATCTCTCTCTCTCTCTCTCTCCTCCTCTCTCTCTTCTCTCTCTCTCTCTCTCTCTCTCTTCTCTCTCTCTCACACAGACACACACACACACACACACTACTGATAGCTGCAGAGGCTCTTGTGTTTACTGAAGTTTGGAAGTGACTGATTAGTAAAGCTGCTTCACTGCTGTGAAGTTTCTACAGTTCGTGTGTCTCGTTCTTGCGCCGTCTGTGGCTGCACGAGTAAAGTGGACGAGCCACGGTGACGCCGCAGGGTGTGTTGTGAGTACGCAGCAGGAGTCTGGGAGAATTTGTGCTTTCATGTAACGTACAAAATATCAGGACTCGTTCTCGTTCTCAGGCTGTGTGTTACTGCAGAGGGAGTGCGAGGGGGCTACTTTACAGTTTTGGTTGCATTTTAAATGCTACCTGCAGTCACTGATCTTAAAAACTAACTGACATAACAATCTAACCACAAGGTCCATTTAGCAGCTGTACTCTGTAGCTTTCGATCTTATCCCATGATCTTCCTCAGCAAACGTTGCCCAGTTGGTCATGGGCTGTAATTGCTTGGATACTTGGGGGATTTCTGGTTCATTTTTCAAAAACATAACTGTTATTTACTGATATTTTTGTGTCTGTCTTAGTTTAGATTACGTTTAACATGTCTAATATTTTTTGTGTATTTAAGATGTCCTAAGAGTCATGGTGGGTTGAGGCACCGAACATGAATGTCTCTGGTTTGCATCCAACCTTTGTTGTATGTCGTTCCCCATCTCACTCGCCCCTCATTTCTTGTCACCTTTCCCATGATTATCTAATAAAGCATAAATAAATTATAAAAAAATATATTAAATATATATTAAAAAAGAATCAAATAATATCATAGGTACTGGGATTAAAATACTGCTCTCTTGTTTATGTAAAATGATCATTTAGGTATAATTGGGCTAAACTAAAGTTTAAGTTTGAGTAGAAGTTGCCTTTTCTCTCACTGCCTTTTTTGGGGCCTAAATAACAAACAACATGCAGATACCATATTAACCAGAAGACAGCTAAGAGTTTCTTTTTTTGGCCACCTGACAGAATTAATGTTTAATTCCACTGTAGACCTTTATTTGTGGTCTGTATAGTTTTAAAACACAACTCTAATTACACTGTTTAAAGTTGTGACTTTGATATAAAAGCAATCATGAAGCCCTAGTCTACAACAAACAAAATAAAGAACAAGCAGCCCTGATATTTAGTACTCACACTGTAGAGCTCATCACCCCTAAAATGCTCCATGGGGACTGCTTCAGTACACTGTTTGGAAAGCACAAATTAATATCAAGCCCTGGTGAGTACACACACACACACACACACACATATCCATAAATAAATAAGTGTGTAACTTGAAGCCATGTATGTGTTGGTGTGCATCAAACCTGAGTCAAACAGCTACAGTTGTCTTTTTCTTAAACGTGTTTTGTTGCTTGCTTCATGCATCAGATGGATGTGACTTCCTGCACTGTTAAAATTCAGGTGAGAGAAAGAGGATAAAAATGACCCCCCCCCCTCCGACTCGTTATGGCTCAAACAAATCACAACTAGTAGTTAAAGTCCTTCCTGAAGTTTTGGGAGTAAATCTGCATTTTTCAAAATAAAACACATCATTTTATTTATGGGTCTCTAACAGGACGCACCTTTACTCATGGGTGACAGCTGGGGTTAAGGTTCTCAATTCATTTAAATGTCTGTTGTCAGCATTTTTATTAAAACTATTATTTATTTCTCAGCTCAATGTTGAGATTAATACTGATCACAATACTGTATGTGGCAAAATAATGATTATTGATTATGCTGTAGCTGTGCAGGTCAGCCCCAAACAGCACTTTCTGTCATTTCAATAACATCTGTATTCTTATTTTTGTACCATGAGTTTCAGTGTGCTCCACTCATATATAATAAAAAGTATTTGACCAGGTCTAGTTAGAGTGTGTCTGTGTGTGTGTGTGTGTGTGTGTGTGTGTCTGCATGATGTGTGACATTAGCTACATAGCTACAGTGTCATGGCTAACCTGTGATCAGAAAAGATTCACTCACCACCAGAAACGTTTCACTCGGACTTTAAAGGGAGCGAGCAGTCACTCGGGCTGTCTGAGCGTTACGCAGATACCAAGAAGACTCAGTTTCCCATAATGCTTTAGGAGGTTTCTGTTCCAAATCTATTGCTTTGAATGTGAAAAGGCCATGGTGATGCCTAATGAGAGTATAACTGAAGGGTTAACACGCAAAGTGAGAGCACGCCAGAGGACGGGGTGTATAAATACGACAAACAGATCTGAGAGGTAAACATGGGGGAAAGACACAGAACGTAACCCTCAGAACACACCTAGAACTTTATATCTGATTAACAATATACTGTATTTTCAAATTAAAATGCTAAATAGTATTGAAGACATATCTGACAGATAAAGGATGAAGCGAAGGTTCCTGGGCCATAAATAAACATCTTAGTTTAAATAAGCTCTAAGAGATGTACACAGATGTATATTGCAACAATAAACATGAATAAAAACCGTATGTTTGCGCCACGGTATGTTAGTAATTTTGAAAAATACTGTTGTTGAAAGTTCTTTCCGAGAAACAAACAAAACGTTTACCCAGCAGTGTTCTTTGTTTGGTTTTTGTGTCTCTGGTTTCACATGAAAATATAGAAATCTTTGTTGTCATTCATGAAAAAGCAATACAAAGGTCACTTAAATATGAGAAAGAGACAAAAAGTCCAGAAAAAAGTTTATATCTTAACCTCAGAGGAAAGAAAACAAATCTGGGTTGTTCCCCGTTTTCAATGCAGGGTCAGTGTCCAAACAAAAAATTCCCCGTTCTGCCTCACCCAAAGGATGCTGGGAAGTTGCCCCTGCTAGTCAAGGGGTCCCTGGAAGATGAGTCTGACGTAGCCCTGCTCACCAGTCAGCTGTTGCGCACAGAAGGGGCAGGCGGCGTGGAAGGTGTGTGTGCCGTGTGGCAGAGGGATCTGACTCCAGAAGGCCGCCGTCTTCTCTGAACAAACGTGGCCGCAGGGATTAAAGGCGTGAGTCGGCGGGGCGGCGTCTACGTAAAAGCCCGCCTCGCAGCCCAACCACAGCGGCACGTATGGCCCTTTAGCTCGGCACATGGGACACTCCCTTTGACGGCCCTCCCGGCCCTCCCTCTCCTCGCGGTGGTTGCCCCAGTTGTGGTAGCCGTGCACGTGGCCGCAGCGCAGGTAGGCCCAGGGCTGCTTCTCGTCCGGCGTGTCCTTGCGACGCATGGAGGGGAAGGCCAGCGTGTTGAAGCCCACGGGACACTGCGGGCGGGCTGCGTTGATCTCCTGACGCAGCGCCTCCAGGTGTTTGAGGGTGGGAGTACGCGCCAGGCCTTCAGCAGTGCGCCACAGCAAGGTCGCACCGCAAAGGTCAATGAGAGAGCCGTCGACCAGCTCCTGACTCTCAGTTTCCACCTGGAACAGAGAGAAGATGTAGTGATGGGCCGCTGCAGACGACAGCGGTATAAAAATATAGTCATCAAGATGAAGAAAGAGCCACGTTCTGAACTCATTATGGCGCCAGATGTTATAATCAGGGCTGCAGCCAGGAATACTGAGAGCATACATAATGAATTCATCTGTTCCATTATATTTTTTGAAATTTTGTATTCACTTACGTTTCTGTACTTGATGGTCTAAAAGCTCATTTCTATGAGTATCCTCTACTCCACCAGGAATAACTGTTGGTTGGTAACGTTTTTAAATGGTTAGGTGCTAAACATTGTCAAATGGTTAGGTCACTGCATCTATTTTACTGTGAGTAACTCTAAATGATAAAATGTGAACTGCTTCAGGTCAGTTTCCCAGACAAAGTCACAAGGACATGACCTCTGTCTCCCTGGTGGTAGCTTCAGCCCTGAGAACACCCACCACAAAACCAGAAAAATGGAAACCTCATATAAAAAGTCAGATAAAAAAATTAGATCAACAAAGTTTGTACGATTTAAACCCAACAGGGACCACGACTGTCTGGACAAAATGTCAAGGAAGTCCATCTACAGTTATATTTGTTGAGCCATTACCCGACTAACTGACCCATACTGCTTGGAGCCCCACTGCTGGCTGGGCTAAAAATAACTATAATGCATGCAGTGACTTTTCAGTTTATTATTCCAGCTGTACCTCTGTCAGAATACTACAAATAGGACTCACTTATAAAATTATAATAACATTAGGGATACAAGTTAAGATTATCTAACAGGTTATGATCTATTATTAAGCTGTTGATTATAATTTTGTTTAATCTTTTAGTGTATGAAAAGACCAGAATGAAAAAGGCCCATCAGTCAGTCCCAAGTGACACCTTCAGGTGTCTTGTTGTGTCCAATAAACAGTCCATGTTCTAAATTATTTTGGGGTTTTCCAAATAAAGCAATTTGTTTTTACTTGAACTGAAATGATTCATCTCTCACCCAATGCATTCTGGGATAGGCTCCAGCCCCCTATGACACTGACTAGAATAAGCCGTTTAGAGAATGGATGGATGGATGATTTCTTGATGACTGCTTCAATCGTGGAGCACTGTGGTTTGTAGCACTCATCAGAGCACAGTAGGTGGCAGTGTAACACTTTTCTATTTGTGCTCAGACAGCTGTGTGATTCAGGCAGGAGGCAGGGGACTGACGACTGGAGCCGAGATGGCATGAGGAAATTAAAAGAACAACGACAGTTGGGGGGGTGGGGGGGTGGGGGGCCAGCGCAGACTTCAGGCTAGGTCAGATTCG
This sequence comes from Morone saxatilis, assembly GCF_004916995.1. NCBI lineage: Eukaryota > Metazoa > Chordata > Actinopteri > Moronidae > Morone > Morone saxatilis. Next base: position 18,590,895 of record NW_023339751.1, on the reverse strand, counting down.
GACACAGTGGGAAATTCCACATTTGAGATAACCACGAGGACAAAGGGAGAAAAAACAGAAGAGGGAATAAAGCGAAAGCAAAGAATTTTAAAAAGTGATACACAACAGCTGATGGAGCAGGTGCTCCAAGGGCTCTAGTGAGATCACTCATTCTAAACGCTGTGTCAAGGTCACGCGTTTCCGGGGCTAACACATGTCATGGGTTATCTTCATTTATCCCGGGAAGGTTTGCTGACCGGCCTGTGTGGCCTCCTTTATGATGAGTTTCCCACTATACAGTAACACACACATCCACATTCCTGCCCCAGTAAAGCCACATCTGTTCTACTGTTAGCCAACAAGCTGCTCAACTGGAAACGGCAAGCCCGTGCGGCGGAAGGGCAAGAGTTCAGGTTTTCGCTCGATCGGAAACAGTTTGGTTGTTTTTTTCCCCGCCTGCTCAAGATTTTCCCAGCGTTTTCAAAACCAGCAACTTGGCGGGGTCACAAGGCTGATCGCTCATTCATCGTTAACGCTACAGCCCGTCAATGAAGAAAGGAGAATATGGATAAATATGTTTGTCTAATCAATTACATAACCGAGAACTCAATAACTAATGGATTCGAGTGCTCTGGGTCGATTCAAGGCCCATGTAAACTCTCACACACCCAGTTTATAATTAATTACAGCAGGAAGCCCTATCATCTCATCAGCACAGAAGCCTTATATTAAAACACAGCAGGAGTTCAGACACTGTACTCGGCTCATTTATTATTACTTCACAAACAGCCCCCAACAGCAAATACTGTGTGTGTGTGTGGTCGTGTGCTGGTGGTGCGGTGTGAGTGTGTGTCGTGTGTGTGTGTGACTGTGTTAAGATATTCTCTTAATTATGCTGGCCTTTAAGCCTTTGTCCGACTGCAGAAGGGCAAACAGCTCTCCCGCCTCGCAAGTTGAGTGAGTCTGTCAAAACGGAAAACAAAGCCTGCAGCATGATGCCTCTTAATCCAGCAATAACTTTCTAAATATCAATCTGCTGTTACAATAAATTAAATAAATAGAATGCAAACTTCTTCTAAAAACAGAATTTCTGATTTAGCCAACAATAAAATAAACTAACATCATCCTTCAAAATGTATCTAAATAACCTCAAATAATTTTCTCCCTGTGAAAGCATCAACCATCACCCCGGAGCTGACAAAAAGACTCCACTGAGTCCTGACTCCTGTGTGCATTCAACAACTCCCATCATGTTCTATCACCCGTACATAATGAAAATTTCCAACAGGCCGACTGTCTAAACCTGTCAATCATCTGTGAAATAATGGAGGTGGTTTCTATAGTGGTGGATCAATGCACACATGGGTTAACCCTCCTGGATGGGAAAGGGCAGGTGGAGATAAGAGAGCTGTTAATTGTGCTGCCACTGAAGAGTTCTTGAAAAACGGTTGGGACACCAGATACAAGAGACGGATCGATGTTAGAACTGCGGACACACTGACTGTGTGCTCGTGGCTGATGATGTGTATGTTGTATGAGGCAACATGGAGGGGAATAGATGAGAAAGAAAAGACCTAATTAAACACACTGCCAACAACTTCCAATCGAACAAATGCCACGGGTGGCCACGCTGATGTGACAGCGGGACTGTTATGATTGGCTGAGAGGCTCTGACATCAGCTGGAGGATCCCCTTACAAGGTCCCGTTACACACAGCACCTGTTACCATGGACACGGCATCCGGATAACCTCCTGGCGATGTTAAGCTCTGACTGACCTCCCGCTGCCTGAGTGACAGGGTCGGTACGTGAGTGTGAGAGAGTGCGAGTGAGGGAATGGACGAGAAAGAAAGAAAGAAAAAAAGAAAAGGAAAGAAAAGAAAGAAAGAAAGAAAGAAGAGAAAGAAAGAAAGAAGAAAGGAAAGAAAGAAAGAAGAAAGAAAAAGAAAGAAAGAAGAAGAAAGGAAAGAAAGAAGAAGAAAGAAAGAAAGAAAGAAAGGGCAGTGGCTTAACCAGACTTTTTTTGTGAAAATCAGGTCAGCAGCAGGTTAATCCCAAAACAGTCTGTGAACACACGCCAAAAGCATGGCTCTTCAGTAGTTGAATTTGTTTTGAAAGTTGCACACTGAACACACCATGTACATTGAATGTGGTGTTCCAGTACATAGTCTGCATCTGTTCTCACCATCTTTCCTCGCTGCTGTGCTGAGCGAGTTTCCCGCAGGGTGAAGACGTTGCCGCAGACTGAAATCTCCCTCCAGACGCCTGGTTTGGAGTCCTGGGTGAAGCCATTTCGAGGGTGCATCACAAGGACGCCGTTGGTGGTCAGCCCATCCATTTGACCATCAGACGTCTTCCACTTAGCAGCCTTCTCCTGAGGAAAACAAAGACATTGGGCCCTGAATCAAACATCTGTTATACTTATATGACGTGTTATTGTCATTCATATATCATTTATATTGGAACTTGGCCGACTCTCTCAACACTGCCATACATCTGATCTCAACAGGGCGTGAAGGACAGCATAGAAAGTAAAAAGAGTAGTAGGTGGTTCACTCTTCATTTCTGTTTAGCAACAGCATTTTGTTGTACACACTGAAGACTGATGCAAACATATCCATATGACATGAGCAAACGTGAAAAAAAAGACTGAAAAGTAAATTTAAGAGTCAGTTTCTCTTACTTTTTAGTACCAGAACATAAGCTGTATCGCTCTTCTTTCTCTTTTCTCTTATTTTCCTCTATCTTTCTATGACATTTCCTTGTGGTTCTTTGATGCTTTGTCCTTTCATCTTTCTGCCTCTCACACTCGCCTACACGTGTCTGAAGCACCAGATGAAACACAGCTCACCCCGAGGAAGATGTTCTTGGAGGAGTCAAAGCCTGCGGCATAGATGCGTGCGGTGTAAGGAGGCGTGCGCTGGCACTTGATGCGGCAGGCAAAGCGGGAGATGGTGCTCTGGACCGACTGGGTGTCTGCATTACTCTGGCTGCCCGCCACCGTGTCCGTCACTACAAAGTCTATGGGACTCTCTGTCGATCGACCGATCTGGTTAAAGGAGATGGAAATGTGTTCCGACAAGATATTAAGATTTGTCAACAATGCGTTCCAGCTATAATATAATAATGAGTTTCCTATAGGCAAGCTAGCGAGAGAATAACAGAGAAATAGAGAAATGTCATTAAAATAGTGAATGCAGAATATGTACAATGTGGATTCTATTCAAAATGTGAATGAAATAGGTTAAATAGGTGGATAATGACAACAGTGAGAACAAATATTGCCAGGTTTAGCTAATAGATATAGCCAGGAACATTTGCTAGTCTTTGCTTTATAACTTAAGATTTTCTCCTGCATGTGGCTAACATGAATTTGGAGACTAAAAAGGCTTTAGCTGGTTCACATGCATTGCTAACTTGCATAATATCCATAATAACCTTGAGGACATTCTGTACTATGATGATGGGTACTTTGCTGCCTCTGACAGCTACCTGAATACCATAATCACTCTACAGGACAGCCTCCCAGAGTGTTAATGCTGTAATCATGCAAAGGACAGGCGACTTTGAAAAACACTGAAAAATGTTTAAATACCTTTTGTTCAAACTTAACTGAAATGAATAATGTGTCACTGATATAACATGTTTTATTTCTTAATAGACAATGAATATCATGTGACATTTGTGTTTTTACACCATACAGACTTTTATACTTATAGGACGTTAATGTTTCAAATAATTGACCCAATTACATTATCATACAGACTATCAGATACATGTTTTCACCTCTATTTGAGTTGCAGAAAATAATTTTGCTGCAATTCGCTGTATATCAACATCTTGACAATTTTAAAGGAAGCAAGCATACAATATACAATTGAATATCCTGACATTGCTGATATTTAAATAATGAATGATCAACAATAAAAATCTAATCAGCTACACTCAAACACAATGGCTTTTCAAAGTCCGACACCCCTTGTCAACTCTATCTCAAAAGTAGGAAGTATAAAGTTGCCATAGAGCCAGTTAGGTTTATTTGTTTACATTTTGGCAAACTGGCACCATCAAAAATATCCTGAATTAGCTATTAGCAGTTCCTGTTTGCAATCCATCCATTCATGTACAGACAATTATCACTGCATTACTTGAAAAAAACTTAAAAATGTGATGATTCTCAGGCAAGTTCTGCATCTTTTTCCTATGATTACTACATGGATTGGACACAGACATCAGAGATACATTAATGATATCATATGGAAGTGTCTGAATATGGGCACCATGTCTGTTTGTTCACATAATGTTTTGAAGCATCTACTACTGCTGCTCCGGCGGGTTACTGTGTTGGTACAGCCACATGCAGACTACAAGACTCAAAACCTCTTAGTTGACATTTTCTTTTCCCAGACTGCTGTGATGTTGATGTGAGGGTGCACAAACTACACTGAGACCAGGAGTACTGATTATTCCACTTGGAGAAATCCAGTGGAAAAAATAAAGACTGGTTGTAAAACTCCAGACCTGGTGGTAAAAGCTGAGGCTTGTTACCTGGAACATGTCTGTATTGCTGTCATGGGTGTACTCCACCACCACCGTCTGGGCTCGAGACAGAGTGTAAGAGATGCTGTGCTGGTCTTTGTTGCTTATGGCCTGATGGGACAGAAGACAGAAAGGGAAGATGAACACAAAGAAGACAAGACACAAAAGTAAAGTCCTTTAGATGCCTTCGCTTAAAACGTACACGAGGATTGAACCTGAACATTCTTTACAGCAAAAACACCTCTGACTGATCCTTACATGGAACAATAGATACACATAGGAAGGGTGGGGTTGGTGAAGAGTTCAGTTATGTAGTCACTAGCTGCACTTAACACAGCCTTGACATCAGTCAGTCAGGACCACCCAAAGAAGAAGACAATCACTCTTCAAGATTCTTAAATTACTGCAACTACAAGTCTTGTCTGTGTGTGTGTGTGTGTGTGTGTGTGGTGTGTGTGTGTGTGTTGTGTGTGTGTTGTGTTGAGTGAGTGAGTGGGTGAGAGTACAAAAATCTGTGTCCACAGAGAGTCTGTGAAGTGCAGATGTAATCCAAAAAGCACAGTCCTCTCTCTCTCTCTCTCTCCTCTCTCTCTCCTCTCTCTCTCACACACACACACACATACCATATAATCCCTTGTTCTTTTAACAGATTTTGAAGGATTTCTGGGCGGTCTTATAACTGACAATGGAAACACACGGACATGTGCTTCCCAGGACTTGGCTAGAAAACGCTCAGTTACCCTCCACTGGACTGTTCCCATTTGTTAATCTTATAAACCTTCAGCATGTTCCAGTTAAACGCTGCGTAAAAACCATTGTTCAAATACCTTTTAAACCTCGACAAAGACCTGTACCTGCTCGTTTTCCCTTTCCTACAACTCAAGGAAAGCTTTGCTGAATCTTTTCCTGACTGTGTTTGACGGGTGCGAGTGTGTGTGTGTGTGTGTGTGTGTGTGTGTGTGGTACTTTAATATCACAGAACAAAAAGCAAACAGAATTTCACAAAAGCCTTTGGTGGAGCAGCACAGGTCAAATCCTCTGAACTGGGTGTGTTATATTTGATGTTGTCAGTCAAGCAACATAATACACCCACAAATGCATCCTTTTTAAAACAAGAAGAAGAAAATACTATTTTCTCACTGATACATTTATATCTTTCTCTATGTTATATATGCAATATATTCCATGGAAACTGTAAACTCTTAAAATATAAATCACCATGTAAAGAAGAAAAGGACTGAAACTGCTGATGTGTAGGGTTTCGATGACTGCAATTGTGTGATCTCCGGGATGACTAAATTATACTGTATTGCGTGTTTCACCTTGGCTGCCTGTGGAGAGCAGGCGACGTGAACTGTGCTGGGTTTCACCCCGTTTGCCTTCGGTCTCTTACAAAGTGCAAAGCGGCTCTTACGTCGGCCTCGGTCTCCGTTGGGCAGAGAGCCATTGTACCTGCACATACATACACACACACACACACACACATACAGAAAACAATAGGGTATTATTGTCTGAGCAGCTGTATAATACACTGGAAAAACAGTCATTGTGGAAAATGCTTGAGGCATTTTGGTGCACTCCCCCCATGCCCCTAAGACCATGTATGCACACACAGACGTACAAATAGCAGCCTATATTTTTCATACATGCTTTTTATTCTACAAAAGCACATCAGGTCCCATAAACAACAAAGTCCTCCAAACATAACCCCCAGAAAGGCTGAGAAAATAAACACACAAAGAAACTCATTTATCCTGATACACGGCAGAGGAAAGGAGAATAAACAGAGGCGTTCCCTCCAACAGAATGGAGTCTCTGTGACTCCCGACAACACTGTGACTGTGCTGTTGTGTCTCTGAGTGTGTGTGTCTTTATTAACATCCTACAGTCAAAAAGTGTTTCTGAGAGTCTGCAGCTGATCCATTATAGTACTTATATACTGGGGTAAAAAGAGGGGTTCATCCCTCTCAACAATGTAGTATTAATAAAAATCAAGATATCCCTTTCAACACAACAGAAGGTCCTCATTGACAACAATAATACAAACAGCAATATTAAGTCTTTAGCAAAGGCTAAATTAGTGTATAGGTATAGAAATAAAAACACTCTGGATGAAGGAATAAAGTGCACATTTGCTATAGCAGTCAATGACCTAAACACTATAGCTGTACTTTTGGTTTCCAGGTATTAACATATACGAAGCACATCACTTGACATTCTCTGAATATACCGAGGTTACATAAGGTTTGATTCTCTATGGCACACACATGTTTTGGATAAGCTATTACCAGTGTGAAGTGATATTACTGCTAACAGAACCACAGCTTTATAAACATTACCACATGCATAAACACTGCTCGCTACTTTAACACTGTTATAACATCCAGAGGCCACATAAGTTATGTACTCCTCAGGCTTCACTGATATACTGCAACTATACTCCACTGCAACAAATGCAACGTGATATGATTCAATTGATTCCTACAGCTTTTTGTTTAGCTATGAATTTATCAGTTTTCAGCTAATGTTTATTATTATTCTTTTGCTATTTTTTTTAAAAAGTCAGTCATTCAAACTGTTGTAATCGTCTCATGATAAGGTTTTATTCTTTTAACAAACATGATATTAAATACTTTGGCTAAGGCTAAGTCGGCAAGAAAATAAAAAAAATACAAAAATAAAATGTCTTGATGCTGAATTTTACGTTTCAGAACTTTTTTTGAAGATATACACAAAAGTAGGAACCCACTGAGAAACAAATACTGGACAAAACAGTGTCAAAAACGCAGTAATCAAGAGTTCATGTTTTCAACCAGGATTGCAGATGCATGTCTAATGTCTGAAAAGCTAAAAGAAGTAAACGTGAATAAGAAAGAACCAGAGAAAATGCAGCACAGCAGATGTAGCCATGCTGTTTAGGACCTCAGCACAGTTGGAACGTGTCTTTGACCAATCAGACTCTTGCAATGAAACCACCCATTGTACTGAGTCCAGCAAAGACGGCACAGACAGGTTGTAAGGACGCCCAGCCTGCAGCGAAATGTTTGTATGAGAGAGCGGATCCGCTGGGATCAAACGGTGCTGGGAGGGTTTATGAGTAACCATGGTGAGAGAACAGAGCCACAGCAACGTTTGGGAAGAGTAACCATGGCAAGAGCGTAACTATGGTGAAGTTTAGCCCGTATCCGAGGAGAGGGCAGGGCAGTCTGCTGGAGAAAGAAAGTGTTGCTGGCAGTTCAAGCCCAGGTTCCCATGGGTAGAAGTAATGTGTCAGTGTACATACATGTATCCAAATATTCTCAAAACAATGGCTAGCAAAGGTTAGCAACAAGTTAGTGTGTGTTAATGTGTGCGTGCATATAAATGGTTCATACAGTGTGAGGCAGGAAGAAGCAGAGTTAGGAAAAAGTTAGTCTGTATATGTGCAGACACGTACTGTATTCTTCAGCTCTCACAATAAGCAAGCAAGTGTGTGTGTGTGTGTGTGTGTGCGTGCGTGTTTTCCCTCCAAACACTAGCAAACTAAAGCTTGATGTGCAGCAACAAGCTACTATTTATATAGTAAACCTATAAAAACATAAAGACAGGTTGTGTGGGTAATTACTGCTTATGACTAAGTCACTCTGCGTCTCTGTTTACATGTGTTAACATTACAAGGTTAATAAACTAAAGGCAGAGGCTGCTAAATATATTATATTAGATGTAATATTATATAAGTTTATTTTTTTTTAAACATGAAGTGCATAAAAACATATAAGTTAAAAAGTAGATATTAAATGACAAAATAGATGTTAAAATGTGCCAAACCAAATATACACGGAGTGGAAGGAAAAGTGAGAGAATATTTATTTCAGTGAGCTTGATGTCCATGTGTGAATATTATACTGTCTTAAAAATGAATAATATTCTGCCAATGCAACACAGCTGCACTGCTGTAAAGCCTGGGACACTGCAGTTGAGTTTAATGGCATATGGCGTGAGATTCAACCCACACACGGAAAATGTTTTGCATAAACATGCATGTGGACACACAATTATTATGTTAAGACTTATAAAGACAGACAGAGATGGATTTGGAGGGACCACAATGTATCACAATCACAGTTGCCACATGGATGTCCAGTACGCCTGTAAACGGATCGTCTCCAGAGATGCTGCATCATTCCTCTGGATTAGGCCATTAGCATCGCTGGGCTTTAAACATGGAAATGTTGGGACTGGGGTTAGCGAGGAGGTCAGACACAACACTGTGCTATGTGTTGATGGGGTTCTCCATTAGTAATTTCATGTGCAAGTCTGTTCTTAGTCAAACAGGACTGTCAATTAAATCCAAGCACTTGTTTCAGCCTGCTGGGAGAACCAGATGGGTGGACTTTACTGCAGCTGAGACATTTAGTTGGCACAATCATGTTCTGTACTGGCTTATAAGTAATTTACCAAAATTAGTAAAACCAACAAAATACGAATAATTGCTGCATACAGAAAGCAGATTTACAGGTGGGGTCAGTCATTCTGGAGTTTGAGTTTCTGCTACAAGGTCCAAGGTCGTCAAATACCGACGCGTAGGGCGGCCAAAGTAAAGTAAAAGTAAAGAATTGTTACGAACATCATCAGTATTAGTAACAGTTTTTGTCCTCTACTACACTTGTTTACAGTTTAGCTGGCACTCTTTTCAAGGGTGAGCCTGGTGTTTAGACTTCTGAATCATTGTCTATATCTATAAATCAGCAACTGAAGTGAAACTCAGTCTGATTGTCAGGGTGACTCAAGGAACACGGTTTCGAGATTACGCAGAGAAAATCTGATGTGAAGAACTTTGGCCTAATTTTGGCCTGATGTCTGAACTTAGGGACAGGTGGGATGTTGGCTCAAGTGTCAATTTATGGTGTGAACGAGTAGACAATATTTTTTAACTGGTTTCTGTATTGATTCGTTACTTAAATGTTTTTATGAGTGGCTCCCTGTTCCGTTTGCACTGTGCATGTACACAAGGACACACACAAATGAAATAAACGTGATACACATTCCTGTCGCTGGTTTTACTTCACTCCGCTGAATTACCATTCTGCTGTGGTAATGCGCAAAGAACCGTAGCAATGTGCAAACAAAGCCAAGGGAAAGGAAGACTGCAAGCTAGCTAACATACATTTAAATCATGCACAATTTAAAATATTGGAAAGAAATAGCAACAGCAATAGCAAATAGGAACTTAAAACATTTGTCAGGTCTCAGAATATATACAGTACATTTTGGTGAGAAACACTGAATGTATTCACAACTTTTGTTTGCTTATAACAAAACTCCACAGAGCACCTTTAAGTCAGTGTCACAGCACAATTTAGCTCCTCTAGAGCAAAGTAAGAAGCTTTTTATCCATTTAGCAATGAGTAAACTTAACTTTAAGGGCATCCTTATTCAGTCTTGAGCAGCCTGTTGCTAATGTAATAGGTTAATTGGAACAGATGTCACCGTAAAGCCATGTTTTGTGTTTGACTGGGGGAACAGACCATCCTATGTTGTCATGGCCTTATGGGGCTTTTATACTGTATAAACCACAGGTTATTGATAGTAAGTGTCAGAGTGGGTGTCACAGGGATTCATTTCTGGTGTAGGTCAGAAGACAGAGCAGTGTACTAAAGTTAGGGTTAGAGGCCACACACGAAACAAACTGTAAAGTGTATTAAAGTGTTCACTAACCCTAGAGCAGCCTTTACTTACAGTACAGTGTGTGACTACTCATGTCATCCAGCAAAAAGTGCCCCTATTGACCTTGTAAAGAAGGGTGGCCTGACCTAGAATGAAAAACTAGGAGCGGAAAAAGAAGAGGAAAGCGGAAAACTGGGGTTCTCCCTTGTAAAGGCATGGAACTGCGTTTTCTGCTCACTGCGGTTTTTCCACTAGGGAAAAATTTCCACGGTCATCTCCCTGACAATACCGCTCCAGCACAACCCAGAACAACAAACTGTGAGTCAGCTGTGAAACCAACTGTGAGTGTGTATGTGGTATGTGTGTGTTGTACGTGCACAAGAAAGTGTGTGTGTGTCGGTATGTGCATGTAAGGAGTCTTTCCGACATCTGCATTCCTCTGTGGAGTGGGCTGGGACGGGGAGTGGAGTGGAATAGTCCTTTGGGGAATAAACAGGAGATAGACAGATAGAGGAAGTCCTTCATTGTCAGTTGTTATTGGAGAAAGTGTGTGGAGTTAAATGTCTTCTATGTTGAAGATGCAGGGTGGGGTGGAGGGTTTTTCCTACAGCTGAGTATGTGGACTTTGAAACACATCTCCGGAGGGAGCGACAGCCAAGGTGATGAGTATCCGGTGCTGCTTCTGGCCAAAATTGATCTCATATTGTAATATATCAAGTAATGTGCTTCATCTCATGTTCCAAAAATACGAAATTCAAACACTGTCTGTGTGCACTCTCAGTGCATTACCCTGTGCAACTGGACAATAATATCACTATTGTTTATGCTGTTTTCTGGAGAAGCATTCGATATCCACAATTTAATTGACCAATCGAAGTGCTTCTAAATCCTTACTGTACATTCCCTCGGGACACTTGGTCTTTTACCACAACAACAGCTCTTTTTCTCCTCGTCACCACTATTTACATGGTTCTTAAGTTATGATTATCTCTAACTATAATGTGCCATCATTGGCACATAGTGTAAACAAAAGAACAATACAAAGTCACATCAACACATTATGGCAGTCATTTAGGCTTTACTGTGGAGTTTTCTGGAAACAAACATAAATTATTTTTATATTTACAAAATGCATTGTGTGTATCCTCGAGGTCTAACAAACATGTCAAAGACAATTGAAAGTTGTCCTTTTATGGCTAGGAGGTGAATTGGGTTTTCACCAGTCTTGCACATTTTGTGCAGAGTAAATTCATTCATCAAACACTGGAGTGTTAGAACAGCAAACAACTTGGACCAATACATCCAACCATTATTAGCCATGACTCATAGCTCCAACAACAATAATATAGTCAATCTTGGTCAATCATCAAACTACACAACGTAAAGTACATAGGAAAAGAAACTGGAGATATCAACAAACTTAAACCTGCCATCTCTGAGTGCAAACATGGCGTGAACACAACATTGATATATCTTCACCTTTTCAAGTTGATATGGCGAACATATTAGCAAACAGCCACCTGATGAATGTAAGTCCAACACTCCCTCCCTTTTTTAGCTCTTTTACTGGTCTCCTGAGAGAAACATCTGTCTCTTTAGCTGCTAAATGGTTCGCTATGTTCACCAGCTAGTCGCTACTGCGTCTGCCAGCTGGTTGGTGTTGAGCAGGTAGTGCACACTCAGCCTTTAGAATTCTTTCACCAAAACAGCTGCCTGCTGCGTTTGAAAAAGATGCTGTGAGAGATGTGAGAGTGAACCATAACAGTAAAGAAGAGGGCCAGAGCTGAGTTTCGCTAAAGCTCCATAAAGCCAATGGGAAATGCAGATTGGAGTGATACCTCTCTGTAGGTTCATCACTATGAGCAACCCCTTTCACATTGTCATGTTTTTTCACATTGTCATTTGATATACGGTTTAATGTATATATGAATTATAGCTGCTTTAATATAAATGTCCTCCAGAATCTATTTTTGACATTTAAAGACATCTCACTGTCAACTATTTGATTTGCCTTTGAGGATCTTGCCAACAGTACTTTGAACTTACATCTTATTTAGACCATAATTTTAGTGTCAGGGAACAAAAGTTGTAATGTCCACAAATTCAGTCACAAAAGAATAGAAAAGCGTTCTGTTTTGAATGTAAAGATGAGTATCTGTAATTAGCTGTTCCTTACCCCAGCACAATGAGCTCTCCATACTTCACTGGCACTTTGGTGGAGGAGGTGGTGGAGATGTTTTCCTGCTCCGGGGAGTACATTGGGCACGGCTGATTGAGGTTTGGAGGAGGAGGGGAGGCAAGATGGGTGAGATCCAACAGGGCGAGGGAGACAGGAAGGGGAAAAGGAGGGGAAGAGAGGGGGAAGGTGCCAATCAAATGAAGGACGGGGGAAAGGAGGAGAAGGAAGGGGAAGGGTCAGCTGAGCCTCAGCTCCACCCTCTCATGCTTCATGTGTCCGTCTCTCGCAGCTCCACTTGTCCTGCCCTGCAGAGTGACAACGAAAGGATTAACACAAAGATTAGTGTTTTTACTTTGTCCCCCCGATTCAAATGCAATTCTACAAACAACACAAACACAACAACAAAAATCATGCTAGCTTTTTTAGCTCCTAAAAACCTTCCTCTAGTGTTGCAACTATGGCTGTCTTTCTGTCTGAACACCTGCTAAGGACAGGACATAGGACTTAGTTGGTAGAAAGCAAGTGTCCTGCTTTTCCATAGGTGGGAAGCCAGTGAGTAATCCATGTCACATTTTTGTCACTACTAGAAACTAAAACTGGTTGGTCAGGGGGCTTTCATTGGGAGGGATAGGACCTCTAGGACATCATGAATTCACTACACTGCCCCAGTGAAGCTCCTCACTGACAGATCAACTACTTCCCCAGGTCAACTACGGAATTTGCAGTGACAAGGAGGACCACAGTACAGTAGGAAAATAAAACTATCCCTTTGAACCCTACGTAGCCTAATTTTAGCCAAGATATTTGGATCCATTTTAAATTGCTCCGTAGGTAAAAATGCAAAGTACATGCCTACACACTGCAACCTCCCAAGATTTTATTGCGAAGTTTAAAACAAAAAGGCTTTCATCAGAACACCAGGGACATGACTAAGGTCGGAAGTACACGTGACTGATTCTTCTTGCTGAGTGAGGTGGGTGTCTGTAAATGCTGACTTCAGAGAATGACTCAAACACACATACGCACAGCTTTCTAAATGCACAGGAAATCACAGCGAGGAGCAGAGAAAGAAAGCATGTGTGAGAAAATAAGGCATGAGAAAAAGGAGAGGATGGACTTCCTGTTACAACAAGCTAGGAGGACCTTCACTCTCAGCATTATGTGTTTATGTTGTACTCATGACCTTTCCTGCATTTCCTCCTCTCTGTCCCATTCGCTTGACAACAATATAAATATGCTAAAACATCTTTAGAAACAAGAGTAGAATAGAAACAACAACATCACTGCACTTCCAGGCAGCCCTCCTCATATGACGGAGGAGGACAATTTTCTCCTACAATTCCCAGAGTGCCTTTCTGGAAGAGAATGCAAAACCACACATGAATAAAGCATAGGAAGTTAAGTGTTTTGATGATGAGTGGGGGCGGGGGGCTTTGTTCCTAAACACTCTAACTGAGCACTGAAGAGCAGAGAGGCTGATAGAGTTCCATCAGACTGAGTGGGAGAAGTTCATACGCAGGCCTTCCAAGTAAATATTTCAGACATAATGTCAGACAGAAGCAATATTCAGTAGGGACGAAGACAATGTTCGTATGAGGCATGTGTAAGGCATCAAAAATGGACGCTGTATTTTGATCAGACATGAGATGAGTGATTGTTCATGGTAATGCAGCAACATAGTCATCAAAACTAGCTGAACGTTTGAGTGCATCATCAATCATCCCCTTCAACTCATTTAATTGATGGCAAATGTCCCATGTGAACACTACCTAACATGTACCGTGATCCCTGTTTCAAACTTTTACTAGATGTCTTCTAAGTGTCTAGAAAAAACTTGGACAAACTCCCCCTAACAAACTGAAATCATTTTATCACCAGTGACAACGTTAGCTTAGCATGGAGACTGAGACCTCTTAGCCTGGCTCTGTCTAATAATGTGGATGTGATTATGTCAGAGCCAAACTCCTGGTGTCTTTTTAGCTATAATTGCTGCTGTCAAACAACTCGTGTTTGCTCCTCTTTGTCCTGCTGCTTTTACAGAGAGATTACAGGTAAAAGCTAGTGCATCCCCTACGACTCACCCGCGGACTCACCTCTTTTTTCAAACTATGAAGTTTAGCTCATGTTTATTAAGGGGCACTAAAAACAGAAAAATGGAATGAATGTTATCATATTATCAACCTTATCTGAACATATGGCGAGAACCACACAACACGCTGATGAGTAAGGTTGCGTTCCAAGGCTGGACTTTTTTGTTAGTAGTTAATAGTTTTATTAAAAATGTCAACAGGATTTTGAATGAGGTTTAAAGTGAAGTTCTGGTTTCACTTTGGCTCTTATGAGGGTGGTATAAATCCGCTAACTCCACGCCACAAAATAAATAAATATATCTCCCTAATTGTGAAACTATAACAACTATAACGGTTGTTTTGATGATTATTTGATGATGATGATCTGTAATGTAACCTGTATGAAACAATATAGTGCAATGCTCTGCAGAAATAAACACAATGCTGTCTAATATCAGTACGTGTTTCCTCTACTCCTACAACACTTGGTGCCAATCTCTGTGACCAGTCTGTCGCTCACACCTCCAGCCCACACACTCAGTGGATTCCTATAAGGAGGGCACCTCATGATACTGTAGGTACATACACACTAAAGTTCCCACTTCAAAACAGGAAGTCAGAGGTTGTTTACACTATCACACATCTCCTGAGGGTTGACCAGTTATGATACGCTGTGGTCGGTGGTGGAGTTTCCAACTTTGGTCTTGTGCAGCTACAAAGTCTTTACTTACAAATGATCTGATGAGGGAAAAGCTTACAATAGCACCGAACACTTTTCAATGAAGACAACTGATCTCCATGCTTTGAAAGTTGTCAAAAAATTCTATATGTCAATCTATGACAGTGAGGAGATGAGGATAAAATGGTTATCCACACACCAACCACAGTGAATGATACATGACAGATGTTTTGGATTATAGGTGAAAAGTCCCATGTTCACACTTATTTCGGAGCTTATTTAGGTTTGAGTGGCCTGTTTTAAGCCCTACCTACCAATTGAAAACCGACCTGCTCATGTTTCTTAACAAACAGTTTCGCAGCCTCACACTTTGAGTTTATCCTGAAATCTCGCTCCCAAAGTGTTACATTGTGTTAACAATAGATCTATATTCAGTGTATCACAACACATCAGTATAACTGTGAACTGTTCAACAGCTTCATCACACACAGTGAGGAGGAGGAAAGGTGACAGTTCAGACAGAAACCACATCAAGGTTCTGCACATTTAAGTTAGAACGGTTGACAGCGGACGGTGAGGTTAAAGGTAGAGGTTTTTTAATTCTGGATGGAGGCGATAAAACAAAAGGAAAATGGAGGACCTGAAAGAGTGCGCAAGAAGAAGGGGGAGGTAAAGAAGGGTCCAGTAAAACTGGATGTGAGCCTGAGCCCCACCTGCTTCACTGACAGAAGGGGTTAATCCCACATACTCACTCACACACACACACATACATACAGTATTGTCAGTGCACACTAAAACACTATGCTCTGAACTGTGCTCACACGTTCAGTAGTGTCGAGGGAGCTGTTGGCTGACTTGCCAGGAATTGATTTTTACCTATGGATCCAGACACAGGAGGACCAAACCAAGTATAGGTCTCAGTGCGGTGGGTCCTGTTATTGAACACACGTCCAGAGTGCTGAATTATCTTTCTGTCTCAACTCTACTGTTATCAAAAAACAGCAGCTGCCTCTCCAGAGCCTCGCTCATTGTTCAACCACAAACAGTCTTCCTTCTTGCTTTCTCCTGTGTAGCTCAAGGACACCAACCCAACCAGCCTAGGCTCCCTGGAAATAAGGTCCATACTGGACTATTCTGTGGTGCAGCATCGTTTCTGCAAAGCAGCCAAAAGTATGGTGAAGAGTTTGGGGTAGTGCATTGAAATGCTCAACATTAGGCTTAAACATCAGAGACTGGGATTTCCATCAAACTAATGATGTTTCCTTTAATATTTAAAGCCCCACTAATCGACATTGTATGTTAATAATAATGACCGGTAGAGCTTTATTTTACATTACCTATCATCAAAATGACTGAGGAATTAGCTCAAAATTGACATCCCTAGAACAAATGTTCTGGCTGTATGTTGGGGCGTGTATGTATTTTGTGTGTTTGTGTGTGTGTGTCTGACTAAGCTGTGTGCCTCTGCAACTGTGCATGACACAGAGCTCGGTGTGGCTGCATGCCAACTGCTGCTTAGCTACCGACACACACAGTCCTACAACAATAGATCTAGAGCTCAGTGAGACTGATTTTGCTGGCTGGGGTCAGGGATTGTAACAGTGTGCTGCTGACAGCAGGAACACCAGCCTCACACTTACAAAGGCCCTCATAAAACTTAACTGCAAGGAGGCACAGATGACACCTGCCATTCCCACTGGCTGCCAACAGAGAACAACACATGACAAACAAATGTACATGCACACAGACAAGGCAAACCTACACACGTGTGTATGTTAATAGGAAAGCAGGGTAACAGCTGCGCTTCTCCTTTTGAATGCATTGCCAGCTGAGCCGCAGAGCAACATGTCAAACTGTCCTGTTTAGCATACATGTATGCCTAAGGGCAACACATGAGCATGCACAGGGAAACAAAGCCTGCCTCAATCAACCATGTCACACCCACAGTGAACCGAGTTCTCTGACGGATTTGAGTCCAGCACAATGCTTTGATATTGAGTGAACAGTTGTGTAATGTTTGAAAAAGGCAAGGTGGAATCACAAGTCAAAGGGTGGCACACTTTCAGGATCACAAGGCATGGCTCTGTGGAAACAAATAACTTAACAGGAGGCAGTGTTTCTCGGCTGGCAGGTCAGGAACCCAAAATGGGTCAGAAGATACTCAAACAGGGCGACGGACAAAGATGAGCTCAAAGAGGGAGCGACAGTATGCTGTTAACTAATCTGCTAAGTCTACTGCATAACCAAGGTAAAAGGTAGGTCCTGATACATAACCAGCCAAGAACCACGGGCACTAAGACCTTAAGGCTTAAGCTAGTGGCTCATGTGATAACAAGCCCCATACTTGACACATACATAAGACTGCTAATATATGCTGATAGGATAATTAATACTTCCCACTTCCCACTTTTTGTACATGCAATGCGTTTTACTAAGATAGATTGGTAAATTAGCAAGTATTTTCTCAATCAAAACATATTTTAAATAGTGCAAAAAGTCCTGTTATAATTCCCCAGGGCATAAAATGGCATTTGTTTAGTCCAACCAAAAGTCTAACCCAAAAACATCCAGTTTACTATTATACTTGACAAGAAAAACAGCAAGTCTCACATTTGAGAAGCTGGGAAAATGTGGCATTTTTGCTTGAAAAATAACTGAAACAAGTGATGATTTACCAATATAGTTTCCAATTCATTTTCTGTTGATCGATTTATTGGTTAATTGATTGATTGTTTCAGCTATAGTTATTAGTCTTTCAACTGGACATCACTAATAAAAACAAAATGTATTGGCAGTGAGCTTTTGATAGAAAGTGGACTGTCCAAATGAACCCGCTTTATTGGGAACAGATGTAAAATAGAACATAAAACAACAACAACAGGATGTATATAAAAAAGGATATATAAAAGATATATAAAAAAAGTCAGATTAGTTAGATTACAATAGATAGAAAAGAAAACCAGGACCTCCTACATAGTGAAGCATCTTCATTACTGGAAAGTGGTAATGATATCCTCCTGGTAAAGTGGGTCATCAGATCAATAAATAATAACAGATGCCTGGCAGAGACTCAGAGAGGATGGCATGTTTCTGGCATTCTGGACATTAAGAAGATTTAATATGAAGCTGCTATGTGAAAAGACAAGAAAGTAGACTTGATTTTCAAAGTAAAATGCTAAATAATAATTCTAAAATAGTTAGGGTTACAATTTGATTGATTTGATTTAGTAATATTTGTTCCTTTTCTTGGGTTTCCTCATGTTTTTTTCCTGAAAGGGAGGGCATACTTGTGTGTCTGCAAATTGACCAGCTGTCTCCAGAATGTGTTTAGAAACCTGCTGATTATGTATTCACTTTGACTGTTTTTTTAGGACACTCGGTGTCAGGGTGACAGTTTGTTAGGCGTGCATGTGTCTAAGGGAGGAAAAAAATGAGCTCATCTTCTTACTTGTGGCTGCTGTGATCTTTGTCAATGCCGTTCATCAAGAAGGTCATCAGATACCTAATCATCCCAGTATTACTGGCTCTCACCACATCCTCAAACACTCAGAGGCTTTTAGGCATTTCATACCTTTCATGTTCCCTATGAGTGGATTGCGAGCAAGAGGCTTTGAGCTCCCCAGCTGTTCCATGCTGAGCAGCAGAAACACGTTTTTCTTCAAAAGCTTACAGCAACAATTTTCCAAAAACAGTCGATCTCCACCTTTCCCTCCTCTTCAGTCTTTTCATCTTTGCACCCCTTGTGACAAACAGCTCATTCCCTTTATCGCAAATAGATGGTAGATGAGGTGAGCAGGGTTTTATCTTCTCTGTGTTATGTGTACACAAAAGCAATACATTTATATGCGAATGTCATAGTCTCATGCCCACAGCTCACTGTACAGAGAGGTGATCAGTTCTACATAACAGTCTCGCTCAGACGATGGTACCCAAATGCCAAAACCAATGGTGCATACAAAGAGACATTACTTTTTCAAAGAACATTGAGTAATGTCAGTGTCAATAAAAAACGGGCAGAGTAGGACTTGAATGGATTACTGACATTCAACTGGCACAGCAGGATGCCACCTGTGAGATAATGCCCAACAGAGGTTTTCAAACTGTAAGGCGTGTTTCGTCAAGGGTGTGTGTGAGAGCTGGAGGGAGTGAGACAAAGAGGAGAAAGGGACAAGTGCATGCTGGGAAGTTAGTTATTGCAGTTTGGCTCACTCACTAACATAATCAACAGCTGCAGCAGACGCAGTGGTTGTGACAGACAGCTCACAGAGGCCATTAGGTAAACCCTTTAGCACCTGATTGCTGCAATTTGTATCAAAATGCTGAGTCATACTATCAAATCTGAACACAAAGACAAACATAATACAGGCATTTCTAGATTCAGTCTACGAGGTCCATTGCAAATAAACGCCTATAAATCCACTTAGAAAATCCTAGAAAAAAATGACCGGCTAAGAAGTTTTTAAGTTTTCTCCAGTTTTAAAGTAATGCACAAACAACAGTATGGTGTAAGAAGTGAAAAAAGACATTATTCACCTGGTAGGCTGAGGTTCATGTCTCCTTGAAAGCAAACAGTAGCTTTACTGAAATGTGCTTGGGCAGGAATAGAAAATAGCCATGAAAATAGCCATCTGGCTATAAGAAGCTAAATGTGAATTAGCTACTTCAGACAGACAGTGGGTGTTAGCCTACTTTTAAGGTAGTGGTTTATGGTAACTTCAGTGAGATACCTGCTCCTACCCACCTGTGACACCCAGGTCAGGTTTCCATTTCTATTTTAGGTGTCAACCCAAGCCTGATTGCATAAAGAATGGCTATATTACTGCACAGTGAAGTGGGCAAAACGAAGGGGACTTTCCTGCAAACTTAATAATACTATAGCAAAATTGGAAGTGCCAATATTAAAACGATAAACAACAATAACACACGAAAAAACAGTAAACTATTTGTTTTTACCAGTAATCTTCTTTAAGTGATTTATGGACAGCATCAAGACAGGACACATATATAAATATGCTCCTAAAAAGGCTTCACCCTACAGCGCCATAGAACCCAGCAACATACCAACTGAAGAAAAGTAAGTGGTTGGGTAGATGGTTAAGAGGTTAAATGTGAAGTTAAGAGCAAACAAGACATTGTAGGAGCTGCTCAGTTGATCTACTTCAAAGCTTTCTTTGTCAAATTCCCACTCCAAGAGGAACTCCAGCCCACTTAACTCGTGTCCTGTTTGGATAGCAGTCAAAGTCTTTCAGAGAAAAGGCATATCCTTGTTCTTAAGCTCATGGCCTCCAGGAACGAGCCCTCAAGGAAAGGAGGTGATTGCTGCTAAAGTCGAAACCCAGTGAAACCACAGTGAAAAGGTCTCTTGGGAGGCATAACTGCAATGTTAAGTGTAACTTCCAACAATACTCAATCCACGGAAAATAATATATTTCACTTTAACTACAGTGACTATGTGCATCATATGGTGCATTACTCAGTAAATCTCAACAGATAAAAAGTACAAAAACATACATATGCCACCCATCTAACACGTGCACACACACACACACACTTCTCCCACATGCAAAAGATAGGACAGCAGATATAACAACATACCGACTTTTTATAACCAGAAAAGTGAAAAATACCCAAAAAGTTTTATGAGAAAACATAAAAAAACAAAACATTGATGCGGTGACAGGAATAGTCGATTAGGGGAGTATACAGTGGAAAATTCACATTTTTAGAACAGCCATGAACTCCACCTTTTAAGACCTTTAATCAGTGAGGGGTGAGGGTACAGCCCTCTTTGAGTTGGTTATTTTAAGATCATAAAAAAGCTCCTGAACAAAACAACCTCAGTTTAGACTACTTAAAGAGTGGTGTTAAACATCTACAATTAATCTAACATTTCACCAATCATCACACAGAGAAAAAGAAAAAAGTCTCAAAGAGGACCTCAACGTAAAGAGGGACAGAGCCACATTAATTTTTCAAATCAGAAACCTCAACTTCCTGTGACAA
Source organism: Morone saxatilis (assembly GCF_004916995.1). NCBI lineage: Eukaryota > Metazoa > Chordata > Actinopteri > Moronidae > Morone > Morone saxatilis. The sequence continues at coordinate 18,569,802 of NW_023339751.1, read as the reverse complement.
ACGCCAGCTGCTTGGTAGGAAAGTCAAATGGCCAGTTAGTCTTCAGTCAGCCGGCGCGCAGAGAAAGACCACACGTTCCTCAGTTCAAAAAGATAAAATGATAGCTCTCTGCCAGATTATGATTTCTCACTCAGAAAAGAGCAACGCAGCCTGTCAGCCTGAGATGAATGTGCCAACTTTCAGTGCCGTGGATGGGACTAATTGCTACCTCTTCACCACCGAGTACAGCTGACATGATGTTTGTCTAAGTGAGAGCTCCAAACAAATTGTTAGCTCTGCAGAAAACATATTTGGGTATTTTCTTCTTGTGAATGTGTTCCCAAAATGTTTCAAATGTTCAGATCCACAGACTGAATAATGCCAACCAAGGCAGCAGGTGGTTGACAGGTGAGGCAAACCTTTCCCATCGCTAAATGTAAGGTTAGTTTGAGACGGCAGGGCTACAAAAAGAAAGATGAAAGAATAAAAAAATCTGGATCTGGACACCAGTCATCCGTTTGTGGGTTTGAAAGAAGGAAAGACCCTGAGATGAAAGGCTTCTTACAGTTTTTTTTGGAATGTCTTTTCATTGTTTTTCCAAATGGTGACTAAACTGGAGCATTATGCAGCACATCATGCAGGAGGCTTGCCGGGTGTGACCAGAAACCTCATCCTTGCGAGTGGTGCTTGTCTAAATAACAGTTTAATCTTAACAACACTGAATAACAAGTCAAAGCATGTGTTGACCCTACAAATGATGTTTTAAGTATTTTTTTTTGAGTGGGCCAAGTGCGTGTACATCAGTGGGGATTTCATTTGTAATGCAAGGGAAATGCATTTGTGTGGGCGGCAGTTCATTTTCAGACGCCCCGGGTCTGGTCTCCAGTGTTTAGAGTTCCATGGTCGGGTCAGTGGAGAGGTATTGGTTTGCACACTGTGAAGATTAGACGCTCGATGACTCGGAAACTGATCTGTGGCAAACCTGACGCCAGATTCTCTTTTCTGTTCAATCTTCCATTCTGCCTCTTATCCTTGGTCTAACTTATCCAATCGATGAACATAAAGAGGTGGCAGTGGTGGCATTGAAAAACATGAAAAAGAGGAAGGAAGGACTGGAAGTGTTGTATCCCCAGTATTTTCTTCAAAATGTATTTAAGTGTCTAAGCGTACATACATTTGTCCTGAACAAAGGGGTTCCACTTAATTTAAGTGTCTTGATTATTACAGTGGTGATCCAGACCTCTACATCACTACTTCGATTTTTGCATTAGTAATTCTGATTCTTAAAACATCCCAAAGTTTCTGCAGTAGGTAGCTAAATGTTTTGCCTATAATTGGCTCTTATCTGCAACTTGGCTGACATCTCTTAAGTCTTTTATTATGTAAACAGTCATTACAATGATACGGCCAGTTTTATGGTTGGTTGAAGACATAGCTGCCATCTCCATACTGCTGCTCACACAGAGCCTGAATCACTTAGTACAACAGGAAACCACACCATCAAAAAGGGGATGATAAATGATGATCATCCTCATGATGACTAGGCACTAATGGTTACCTGCAACACTGACTGGATGACACACACTTCTCAGATCTGCCAGTGTTTGGCAAATTGCTAGTGGTCATTTCCAAGTATGCTCACACTCTTTCTCAGTGGTATTTTTGTTTTGTTTTTCAGAAATAGGGTTCTTTGTTTTTCCATTTTTCCATTAAAATAAAGACTTCTGATTTGTTTTCAATTGGATGTGTGCTCCCATGTAACTGTACTTGCTCATGATCTCACAGTAGTTGACGACTGTTCTTCCCAACTCCAATGGGAAATGATCAGACAATTTCCATTCACACATAAGATCACACAAAAACTCCAATCTACTGTCCCAAAATAAACCCACACTGTGTGCTGGCACACATAAACCATTTCCGTCCAGAGGAACTATAAAACCAACAGTGGACCTTATGACAGGGAAAATCACTGCTGATGCAACGTTATAGAAAATTAATGTACTGTGAATTACATCTCCTGAAGCTCATCTGGGTGTACACAGACAGATAAGACTGCATTATCAATACAAACCAGAGAGTGGATTCCTGATCTGATTTACTGAGTGGTAGCTTAGCCAATAGAAACAGAATAATACAATGTTTCATGGGTGTAAGTGTATGCATGGTTTAAAGATATCTTCATTGTGATGTGTTTAGGCTAAACACATACTGGGCGAGGAGCACTGGTACATTTCTGTCTGGCCAGAGACGTGTCTGTAGCTGCTCTGCTCTAAAGTGATTTACACAGAGTCAGTGTGTCGATGCACATATGAAGTCCCAATTCCCTCCCCACTCACAGACAGGCGTACATTTCTCATCTTCAATGGTCCCTGGAGGTGTTCTCCTGTATGTCAGTGTGTGTGTGGGGTCCAATATTTACTCCAAGATGGATGGAAACATACTGTATGCCAGAATCACATGAGCCCCAGGACACATTACGAGACAGGAAGGAAGAAATAATGGTAGGCGCACACAACAGACGGATAGCCACATGCAGGTTAGAGGACACTGGAGACAAAAGGTCGTAGATCAGTTTTAGTTTGTCCTAATCAGCGTGCTGTGAGCTGAGCCCTCAAAACACTCACACCAGTCAGGATACACACAAACTCCTTTGTCAGACAACAGGTAGAAACACAATGCTCTATACTAAGAACAGCAAAGCAGCAGTTGTGGTCAGGTCTACATAATAGAGAGCTATCCGAAACAATGTGCTGAACCAGTATAATCAAACTAAAATACAATCCAGAATAGGGCTGTGACTTTTTTTTGTACAGAAAGAAAATCTTCTAGTGAACTAATTCATGGGGAATGATCTGAAGCTCATGCCCACCTAATCACTTGGATGGTGTATATATATATATGTGTGTGTGTGTGTGTTCACTGGGTCTGATTTTGTTTTGTTGGTCTGAATCATGAAAGTTAAACAGCACTGTAATTTGCTCTGAATGAGAGAGTTTGGCAAATGCCATAATTGTAAACGTGAATAAACAGTAAACGTACTGTGTGAAGAACAACCTGCTTACTCAGGATGGTGGACACATGCTCTCTAACATGGAGAATAAAAAATTAATTAGCTTCGGCCCATCTGTCGTTTTTTTATCACCCTTTTTACTGAAACATATTAAAGACATCCACACTCTGTGGTGTCTGGGCTCTCTGGAGTAACCATTAGCCTACACCAGAGAGCTTATAAACTGGTACACAAAGCAGACCACTTCCCCATGTGCTGTTACCAACAATGTGAGTCTACACAGACACTGAAGTGGGCAATATTAACCCATGCTGAGCTACTTTCATAGCAGTGACCATGACGGAAAAAAGGAGTAGTCGGTAATGGGCAGATTAGAATAATCCACTTGGGCCCGATGCCGAGCACTTGACCCCAGCAAGCGTTGCCACAACAATACTCACACCCATCAGCTATAAACAGCAAGGCATGAAATATGTGGAGCGGGTCAGGAAAAGGACTTGAACATTAGAAACAAGGTGAGGAATGTACACCTGAGCTGTGTTGTTGAAAGCAGATGTGAACATAGTGAAGATGGCATCAAAAGCCATTGGGCCTCATTCTTAACAAAACCAACACATGAGGACACATGCTGAAATGTCCTGTAAACGTTTCCGAGGCTCCTGAAAAGCCAACACACATCATACCTCGCTGACCAATGTCAACCACGGCGCTGATCACCTTAAGAAAAATACACACTTTCAACCTCAAAAGTATGGTTAGCGCACACAGCACCAGAGCTTTCCTAACGACAGCACCATTAGCACCTCTGCCATGCACGCCTAAAAAAGCAGACTGGAGTCGGACCCTTCGGCGCCAAACTCCCGCTGAGGATTAAATTAACTCATCAAAACAAACTACTGGTTGCTCTGGAGGCTCCTAGCGGACTGGCATCTCCAAAGAATTCATCCATCTTCCACCAAAGAGGGTCCTCAGTTTGAGCCAGAGGCCCTTGATGGCTGGACTTGTGTCTATGGTCGGCCTGTTTGGAGGCTCAGTGGATAGGATTACATGTCAGGTCATTTCACTGTGAAAACAAGGGAATTTGACTCACAAACAATGTTTCATATTACTCCCACAGTGTCCTTGTTACGCTGTCTAATAAAATCAGTTATTAGTCATTAAAAACAGTGGTGGTTCCTGTTTTTGTTTTTTTCCTGTGAATAACTATATAATATGCATGTGAATCAGACTTAGGCTGCCTTAAATTAAAGAAAATTATAATAAGCCTCATATTTTTTTCCCCCTTGTATCTTCCTAATCTGCAAACTTAAAGTATGTAAAAAAAAAAAAAAAACATGCAAAGAAACTGTAATGAAAATTTCACAACACACAAACCCGGTTTTATCTTCCTTACTTAAAGGTTTACGCAGTGTGTAACTTGTTTAGCAAGCGCTCCTCTTCGTAGGCACGAGGAACAATGGGAATGTATTGCAACTTCTGGGAAGTATTTGGTTCATGTCATTACTGGATATTCTGCACCTGAAAATAACGGAACGGTGTTTTGTTACTTCTTGTTGAAAAGTTCAGCCTTTTCGAAACTCATGGCAACTATAATCGGAAACATAAGACGCGTACAACTCACACGGGACTCTGGTTCGCCACACAACACTCATGAGCTAAGAATGATGTAGCACATCTGTGGCCATGGTGAGCTACGGAACACCCAAGGTGAACGTCGAAACTCTGTTGTCAATGCGTGATTACACGTTTGATTCGTATTTCACTCGTGGTATCCATAGTATGTCCGGGAAACAAAGCCTAAAAGTTACTGTTACTGTTGTGTCTGTGGTCACGCTTTTGTGCCATTTTTGTAACTAGATGATTGCCTAATTTTTAGTTTCCAGGGCAGGTCCTGCGTCTGTGCTCTATGCAACGCAGCTATTAGTGTCTTTGGTGTTTCCTATGTAAAGTCGGATAATTCCACTGGACGTTGTTAGGGCTAACTGACGACAGAAGGTACTGCTAGGCGAGAAAATCGGAGGGCCAGCGACCGACATTAGCAGTCCCCCTCATGCAATCGATTCAGGTGGGAAGAACCAGCAGAGAAGCGTCTGCGGAGACCAACAAAAGACGCTCTGTGGTGGACGTGCAACGAAGACACCACACCACAGTGACAACAAAGCTTTGGTACACACAACACTTCCACATGCAGTACATGTAAGCATGTGGCCAAGCAGCATCCGCCCAATCACGAGCTGATGGTTTACTCAATTATGTAACGAAGTTTGATAAGGTTAGAAATTTTGTTTTAAGTTGAGTTTCTGTCCATGAGGGGGACGCACATGGCAAGCGGTGACCAATGTGTGCAGTCAATGCAGCCCAGGACACATACTGTAACACGAGATGGACATATAGACACACGTGGTTATATGGTCCATATGGACATGCATCATACACACACAGCACATACAGCACACACATCAACGTGCTTATACAGGCCAAGTGGCTGATTGTACAAAGGCATCCACAACGACCTTCCTAGAAGCAAGTGCAGCAGAAGCAGTGTGTGTAGGCGACTGTGTGGCCTGTGTGTGTGTGTTCAGCTGGAGAAGGGAAAATTACCAGAACCTATTTAATTGCGTTATAATCATTTGAATACATATTTACCACTCGCCAAAAATTTGCCAACGGGTTGTAGCACTGTACACATGTTACCAGCATATCTGCACAAAAGTGCTTAATGAACCCCATCACTTACTGCGAAGGTGTCATCTGCAGGGGCCATTTTTTAGGCATACAATAGAGCCATCATCCATCGGCTGTGTATCACATGCACTATGTGTTGAGTGTGGCACTATGGAGGGGATGGATAAACGCTGAGCCTGGAATCCCTGAGGCCACGCCGATGCTCGTGTTCCTTTGCTGCAGGACTATATCTCCTCCCTCTGAACTTCGGTCTCTGCCTTTCTGTCACTTCTTCTGCCCAGCTTTTACACATTGCTGTTTCGCCAAATGAATGATGACATTTTTTTGCCTAACGCGTGTTACAAAAAAGAGCGCTCATACACCTGGCATAAGCTGTTCATAAAATCATATCGCTAAAGGCTCCTTTATACCCATCAGCCAGCAATCACCGCAACTCGCATTCCTCAGCTTGACTGCATTCCCAGCCTGTAATGCTCAATTCCTGGGCGCCGCGTGCGTCCTTGTCCGTTTCTACTTTTTGTATCTCGTCTCTCCCACCCTCATTCACGCGCATGGTCTCCACCTCCACCATTACCAACATCTCGTGGACCCCACACATGTCACCTCTCTGTACCTGTACGGGAGGGACACAGGTTAATTTCTACGTCTCTCTCGTACTCGAGGAAGAAATCCAACAGAGCACAGATATACGTTCTAGCAGGCTACTTCCGCATGCACTGGTCGTTCTCTATCACGCCGTTCACGATATCCACCGCGTTCTCGCAATGTTTTACGCACGCCAAGGTTCGCACATCGCAGCGTACGCAGCCACACCCGCTCAACTAGGTGAGCCTTAAACCCGCTGGCGGTATCCAGGGACGCTTTCAACCTATTGAATGATCCTAAAGGTACTCATCCAATCTACATGACTCTCCTTCCTTAGACACTTCCTGGGCCAAAGACCTGAACCAAAATATAACGGGCGTCGTACCAATATCGACACCATCAGACGGCCAAGAACAGGGATCGAAAGTCTCTCTTATACTGCTAAAAGCGCCTCAACTCAAGAATGATATATTACCCAAACACCGTACCCTTTCAGGGGGGCACAAACGTTTTCTACCCGCTCCTCGTGCTTGTCGGCCCTGCATTCCATGTTTCACTCTCACACCATGGCCGAATTCCCTGTCTTTGGACGTGTTAGCTCGCGGCGCCGGCTTGCACTTTTGTGCGCGGTCTACATTGAATGGTCTGCACCGTGGTCAGAGTCGTCGTAATCTCATTCAGCCTCTTGTCACAGCCTTGACATGAGCCAGGCGCGGGGTGCCTAGCTCCTGCTAGATTCCTGCAGTGGGGGTCTGTGTTACGGTCTTGGCATCCTGCTTCGCTCCTCGGACTTCCTGCGCTCTATCTCTGAAGCTTTTTAAAACAACTCAAACCGCCGACACTTGAAGCATTTCCCCGACAATCAAGGCGTGGGGACACACATTCTGTTGTTTTATGATTTCTGCGTCTAAGCAACTTAGGACAAGTTTATCATAGTCGTAAATGTATATACATCAGCTTAGCCAACCTCTTCAAGTACAACAGCGACCCTTAATTTCGACACACTACAACACTAACGCTCTCACGCAACTGTCGCTGCTCGCGTGTTCGAGA
>NW_023339751.1:18556566-18562462 GCF_004916995.1 Morone saxatilis | reverse complement strand
TTTAGGAGGCTCTCTTGGCAGAAATGGAATGTAATATTCATAAGTATGTTTTCATTACTGTATAATCACCTGAAAATAAGGAGTGTTTGTTACCTTAAAATTAGCCTTTTAAATCTGGAATATAATGAACAAAGAGTAAAACAGTACTGTGCCACACAAACACATGAGTAACTGTGTAGACATTGTGGCATGGTGAGCGGCCAAACAAGGTGAGTAACTGTTTCTGTGATTACAGTTTGATCATTCACGTGTATATATAACGGGAAAAGCCTAAAAGTTACTGTTACTGTTTGTGTCTGTGGTCCTTTGTCCATTTTGTAACTAATGATTGCTTTTTTAGTTTCCAGGGCAGGTCTGCTGTCTGTGCTTTGTCAGAGCAGCATACTGGTTTTCCTGTAAGCGGCACTGGACGGAGGCTAACTGACGACAGAAGGTACTGTAGGGGGAAGAAAATAGGAGGGCCAGCGTTCGAATTACAGTCTCATCAATGATTCAGTGGGAAGAACACAGAGAAGCGTATGCGGAGACAACAAACAGCTCTGTTGGTGGACGTGCAACAAGACACCAACCCGTGACACAAAGTCTTGTACACACAACACTCCACATGCAGACATGTAAGCATGGGCAGCACACGCAATCACAGCTGAGGCATGAGGGGGAGCACATGCAAACGGTGACATGTGTGCAGTCATGCACACAAGGACATACTGTACACAGACTGGACATATAGACACACGTGGTTATATGGTCATATGGACATGCAATCATACACACACACACATACACACACACATCAACTGCTTATACAGCCAAGTGCTGATTGTACAAAGCATACAATCTGACCTTCCTAGAAGCAAGTGCAGCAGAACAGTGTGTGTAGGGACTGTGTGCCTGTGTGTGTGTGTTCAGTGGAGAAGGGAAAATTACAGAACCTATTTAAATTGCTGTTATTCACTTGAATACATATTTATGAAATTTGCAAACAGGTTTGTAGCACTGTATAATTTAAATATCTGACAAAAGTGCTTAATGACACCATCATTACTGCAAGGTGTCATTGAGGGGCATTTTTTAGGCATACAATAGAGCCATATCATGGCTGTGTAATGCACTATGTGTTAGTGTGCACTATGGAGGGATGGGATACAAACGCTGAGCTGGAATACTGAGGCAGCGATGCCTCGTTTCTTTGCTGCAGATATTCTCTCTCTGAACTGTCTCTGCTTTCTGTCACTTCAGCCAGTTTATGTCTGTTTGACAAATGAATGATGACATTTTTTGCTGCGTGTTAAAAAAAGGCTCATACCCACTGTTTAATCTAAGCTGTCACTAAAACTATGTCAAAATAAAGGCTCTTTATAATCCACAGAATAAATCAATTCTATGACTGATTCCAGCTGTATGATAAATTTAGGGTGTTGTTTTCGTTTTATTTTTTATTTTTTCCACTATTACCGTTATGGTTCTACCACAACACTGTGAATGTATTGTGAGAAAGGTTAATTTTAGTTTCCGTACTGAGGAAGAAATCAAAAGGACAGATATATTCTGCAGCTATTGATCATTGGTATAGGTTTGAATGTTTTAGCGCCAAGTGCAATCAGGTCCACAGCACCTAGGTGACCTTAAACATGGTAGTAGGACGCTTTCAACCTATTGAGATCTAAGTACTCATAATTAATGATTTGTAGAATTTGGCAAGACTAAAACATATAGGTTAAATCACATAGAGGCCAGAAGGGATAGAGTTATAAAAGGCCTAAACTCAAAGTGAATATTACAGTACCTTTCAGGGGCAAAACTTTTTCTACCGTTGCGTGCTTGTGGCTGATTCATGTTTCCATTCACCATCCGTTCCTGTCTTTGCAGTGTTAGTGACAGTTGCATTGTGGGTCTAATTGTGCTGCACCTGGTCATAGTTTGTAATCATTAGCCTCTTGTCCAGCTGAATGAGACACGCGGGTGCCTAGTGCTGCTAGCATTCAGGCTGCAGTGGGGTCTGTTTAGGTCTTGGCATTGCTTCCTCCTCGGACTTCTGGCTCTATCTCCTGAACTTTTTAAAAATAAAACAGACTTAAGATTTCAGGAAATAAGTGGGACTTTGTTGTTTATATTTGGTCTAAACAACAGTTTCATATGTTATATAATCAGTTACATTTAAGAAAGACCAATTCGACTACTACGTCTCAGCAACTGTCTGCTGCTGCTGTGTTGAGCACGGACATTGATTATTTAATGGATTTTTAGCAACTACTGCCTAATCCTTCTCTGCATTTGCAGAAACAGCAGCGCTCCCAGGGGAAGGCGTAGCCTCAACAAGTTACACAATCAACTGTGTGTGTGTGTGTGAGGATGTACACATAAGCTCACTTGAAACAGGAAGGTTGGAAAGTGAAGCAGGAAATGGCAATCATGCATGTTGAGAGGGGAGTTGATAATTACAGGTCTGTGTGTACATATGAATATGTGCATGTGGAAAAGAGAAGGTGTATCAGTAGTTTCAGCTGCAGTCGCCTGTATGCACTACACAGCAAGGGAACCACAGAGATGATATCTTGACAATAATACAAACACACTCACAAAACTTTCTTTCTTCAAGTTTTACATAGAAACTCAACACTCAGTTTTCGTTTCCTGCTTGTAAAAGTGAAAGATTCTCGTTATATGAAGGGAAATTACAATCCTTACAGGAAAAGGCTGCGGTTTCAGTCTGGTCAGAGGTGTTGAACACACCCAAAAGGAAGAAATCAAGTAAGCTGTTTGCCATTCTCAGGTGGCCAGGAAGCCACCATTCAAAGTAGGACATGAACAGCATCTGCGTGTTTGACAGCTTGTGTCTACATCTGGGACGTTTCACATCTCTACCAGGCACTTTGATACGTAACCAATTACTTTTGCTCTAATATGAATATAGCTAGGTGGTAAAATAGGAAATGATGGGGTTTATTTGCCAAACGTGTAGAAGTGGTTTCATTTTGGTGCCACAATATATCCATTCAGCAGCTACATCACAATGTATGCATGTAACTGTCACAATGGATGCAATGCAATGAGGCAGAGTGGGCCCACCATGACGGTATACTAGCACACATAGAAAAACTGATTAGAAAAGGTAACAAGAAGGACAAAAGTGGCAAAAATGCTTAAGAGGAAGAATTAAACGAGCATCTTATGTGAATTATCAATTGGACTATTAATCCAAATGTGAAAATGCCCCCCAGTCTACAATGAAATAAAAAAAGACTTGTTTAATAATTATCAAAATAGTTATCATCTTATTGACTAATTGTTTCAGCTCTAAAGCTCTTGACTAATGGAAAAAAGGAACAAAAGCACAAATTGTTGACGCAAAAGTGTTTTGCTTTAAAAAAAAAATAAAAAAATGTTGTCCTAATGTCCTAAAACAAGTTTCTCTTTCTTTCAGTCTTTCAGAGCTGCACACATAAATAAAATAAAGTGTTAGGATGTTATTAGTTTTCCCCCCCGACATGTTTCAGCTCTTCTTGTGTCGGCACATCCCTGACATTAACAGACATTTTTCCCTGAACTCCACCAACATTTACAAATAAGGATTCTATTCATGAATTCAGCTGGCTTACCGTTAAAGTCATAAAGTTGCCGAATAGGACTGTGAACTCCCAAACAAGTTTTTTAAAGGGGCTGAACAGCCTCACTATGTTTCAGTTTTCCACCTCTCTTATTTTTCTGACTCAGGTATTGGCAGCAGGGGAGAGGGGCCTTGGTGTTACTTTCAGTGACTGAGTTAGGAAAGAGATAAATCCACAGTGAGTGTGAAAGACAAATAGAAGAGGCAGTGAAAGAAATTAGAAAAACATGCTTCATTTTTTTTAAGGAACAAAACATGTGACCAACTTACTACCTTAAATAAAAAAATAAATAGTCTCCCCAGAAGAGTATAAAATAAAGACAGATGGTGTGATGAGAAAGAGAAAGGGCTATAAATCACTGTACAATCTGCATCCAGCTATTGTGCAGGTGTACGTTGGGCTGTACCGTGTGCTTTGTATTATCCTTGCATTTCATATATTTGTGTTAACGCTATTACTCCTGAGGTTTAAATAATGTATAGGGTTTACGATAAACTGATTTCTCCACCACCCGAGTTTACATAATTCAAATAATAATGGGGATGTGTACTGAGCAACCGGAATCATTTTATCATTACCTGATAATAACAGAAGGGAAATGGAGGTACTTGGTTGGTTTCTTTTTCTTTTAAAGTACACACAGTACCTCATACTGACAGTATTAGTTCTAACATTAAACCCTGTAAAATGTAAAGATGCTGCATTACTAATAAACAATAATAATTCATTTATATAGCACGTGTCTTAACAGTGTAAAAGAAAAAAAGAAAAACCAGACAAAGAAGTTCTGTCTCTTTACCATTCAATCTGCAAGTAATACGACAGATAATAGGATATGCTATGCTGTGGTTTTAAGCCCTTGCTCTGATCTGCATTCGCCATACAGAGCTGGGCTAACCTAACAAGCTTTTGTTTCCAGGTGGGATTTGCACTACTGAATTCATGTCAGGCAGCACAATTGCATGTAAGGTCAATGCAAAGACGCAAGCGGGGACACACTCAGCGAGCTAGTTGAAAATGTTATCACTTGAGTAAAAATACAGAATCCTCCCAAAGCTTTAAGACTTTAATTTGTGAACATATGGAGACAGAAGGACAACAGAGGAAGACTGGGTTAAGATAAGAGCTTCTGGTGAGATCAATCAGGCTGTGAGCACACACACACACACACACACAGCCAGTGTACCTTGCTATCTAGCCACCGCTAACATCTGTACAGTATGTACATTGGCTCTTCGTGGCAAATAAAAAACGTTTTACAGTCAAATTCATGAGGGTAAAGAAAGGCAAAAAAAACGTCATCGTCTGCCTGAGCATGCCTTTAAACTAAAAACTTCCTATGTGCTTCACAGGAAGTACTGCAACAAAAAAGGTTGTGAATTTATTTACCCCTCACACACACACACACACACACACACACACACGTCATGTCATGCAATGCCTTGTTAGCCAAGGTATAGGAAACTGACTGATACTGATTCTGACAAGAGGGGAGTATAAGCGAATGGGACCGAGCACACGCTGCCTCGAGCAGCACTATGGAAAAATGCTGGTGGTTTAATGCGCCCCCCTCCTCTTCCCCTCCCTACCTTGCAGAAACAAGACCATAAAAACGTGCCCACTGTCTGACCCACTTTCCATGACAGACGTAATCTCCCTCCACAAACTTCAGCCTGTTTACCAGCCCGGTGGAGAATAAGCCGGACCGGGAGGAGAATGCCAAGCTCTTCGCGCACAGTGGGGGGAGAGCTGCTGCTCAGCTGCGCCGAAGATTACACCCACGGATCCCCGCTGAGCTCGGCGGCCCTCCCTGATGCAACTACGCACCGCAGGCACGTGCATGCAAAAAGATAAATGCAAACAAAAAAAAGCAAAAGTGTCCTCTCGTGGCGAACGTGCTGTGCACATTGTTAACGTTTAAAAGGGTGCAAACACACACAGCCGTCTGGCATGTTGGTGGTTTCTGGGTATGATGCTCGAACGTACTCGCTCAACTGCGAGGTGTTAACCACCAAGGGCTGGCATTATTGTTTCAGCTTCCAGCTTTTATGTATTTCCATTGAATGAATATGCAATAAAAGTGGTTTTCCACACAGTTCACACTTAGCTCAGTCAACACAGCGAATACAATGGAACGAGTAAAATGTTTGACTGCTTCCTTTAACTATGAGTTCAACTATTAACTATTAGTTTGCTTAAAAGTTCCACTTTAAAGTTGCCTGAAATGAATTCCTTCCCTCAAATGACTTCAAAGCTATATATGTATATTAGGGGCATTCAGGGGTTAG
>NW_023339751.1:18554002-18556466 GCF_004916995.1 Morone saxatilis | reverse complement strand
AAAGACAAACATATATATATATATATATATATATATATATACATATATATGTATATATGCATACATACAAACATGTAGGTTTTTTAAGCAAAAACATTTCCTGGTTCCAGCTTCAGTGTGAGGATTTGCTGGTTTTCTATCTAATTGTAATGTACTTTATAATATTGTGGAGGTTTGGACTGTTCAGAAAAAACAAACATTGTCAAAGTGTCCCTTTAAGCTCTGGGTAATTGTGTAGGCCTATGTGAATTTACCACAGGTATCAGAAAGATGTGTCAAAGTCAAAAGTAGACCACATCCTCCTGAAATTACAGCTATAGTACTACTGTCTACTTTCTACTTTACCTTTCTGCTGCTGTAGTACTTGGTTCAACAATTTACGGCATATTACTGATAGCTGTCATATCCTGTTCTTTTAATAAGTAAATGTAGTAATACTACACTGTAAAAAATACTCTCTTAAAAGTAAACATTGTACATTACTAAGTAAAGTAAAGTAGCAGATCAGCAGTACAGTAAGAAGATTCACTTGCTCCCTGTGAATATTTTCCCTAATAAGTGTTGTGATGTATTACTGTGTAAGGAATAGCTTATACTGCATATACTATACTAGTTTATACTGTAGTATACAGTAAACTATAGTTTGTCAATGCTATCACCTTATTGTGCATTTTGTATATATCACAAAGTAACTAGTCACTACAGCTGTCAGATACATGCAGTGAACCAGTAAGTACAATATTTCTAAAAGAGTAAAAGTATAGACTATTTACTAATTATTACGTCTTACAAAACTTCATAGGGTCAGAGCTTCAAATCTTAGGGCCTCAATAGTTGAGAACTGTGGGTGAAACCAATGATCATATCAGTCAACTACAAAGTGTTTTGATTTGACATACAGCAGTCAGAAACATGAACTCACCTTGAACACAGGCGTGACCTTCTGCAGCTCCTCTGCTTGATTGCCTCCACATTGAACTTTGATGTGAATCCACAGACACGCGTGACTCTCCCTCAAATGGCCTTTCATGCTGGCTTTCTTTCAAAACACCCGACATACCATGAGTGCTTACATTTTCAGCCTGGGCGAACCCAACTGGAGTAAACTTAGAGTTGGGTCTGTCTGTGTTGCTGCCACCTCCATCTTTATTTATTTATGTCCAGAATGTTCCATGCCTTCTTTCTGCTGTGAATATATGGGTGCTTTTCAAGAAATTATCATTTAGTCTTCTTTATAGTGCTTTATCAGGTACAAAATGTTTAATTTTTATCCAAAATAATGCATATACAGTACCCGGGCTCCAGCCGCAGCACATAATGGGGTTTAATTCAAAAGATGCAGGGACATCAGCATGTTTATGTTAAAATCCTATTGCAAATTTCAGCAACCCAGCAGTCTACGTGAGGAAGGACATTATTTATAGTTTTCTGGACTACTTGTATGACTGTTTTATTTGGTACACAACTAGAAGGTCATCAGAGACTCCATATCAATGCAACTCAGTCCTCTTAATTATATTGTTAATAGAAACTCTTTGGAATTTTTAAATCTGCATTAAGGTATGAGAAATACACATACTGAAAGACAAACATGGGATGGATGTGGATGAGTTCTTTTTAAAAATATCCAGTCTCTTGATGTTAGGAAATCCTTAAAAATGTCCTTAATCCACACCTGTATCCAGATCCTTGCCAAAAACTAATCACACGTTTTCGACCTATTGCCCTAATGTTCCACCAGATTTCATCTAAATAGTTTTTCTAGTTCTTAAAATAGCCTTGAGATAGCAGGACAAAAAACAACAAACACAAGATCTTCATTCTGTTCAAGATCCAACAACAGCAATCTGATTCTTGACTTGCACTTGTCTGCAGGTGGAACACACAAACCGAGAGTAATAAACCATTTAAAACCATACTTCTATTAGACACACTGTGGTAGCCTTTGGTTGAGGTATATATAACACTTGGTTAATGACCTTGGTTTGATCACAGCTGAACCGTGTAGCCTTGTTGCATGTTTTCTGTCCCTCACTGCCACTGTGCTACAAAGAACTTTCACTTTCTGTTGATTCTGGCAGCCCCTGTGGACAAAAGCAAAATAGTTTCTACTGCCTATTTAATTCATTTCAAGGGGAATTCAACCCAATCCGACCAGGTGGCAGAAACAAAGAATAACTATATAGAAACAGCCAATCTTCTTGCTGATGTTATGTCTATGTAGGTACAAAAAAGGATAAAAGCATGTGATTTTGCCATCTCAGTGTATATGCAGTAATTCTAATATACTGAATTTACACTGTCGAGGCCAGTGAGATCAGATTAGATGACGTTATTGATTCCCAGAGACAAAACCAGTTAGGGGCCCATGCACAGTGACTCAGACAGGTTACAGCAGGCAACATATGAAAGATGTACACATGCTGAGAGTAGTTACACAATGTACTAGTATTTGATACAATTA
>NW_023339751.1:18538324-18553976 GCF_004916995.1 Morone saxatilis | reverse complement strand
TGAACACCACTCGTGTCCGTACTTTTCAATCTGGGAATAAGAATGGGCTGTGAAGTGTTTAGGAGAAACTACAGTGGTCACAAAACAGGCAAAAAACATGAAAGGCCTTATCTACAGTCGGTGTTTGGTTTGTCCGTTCTGTGCTATTGTAGAAACATGGCGGTTCAACATGGATGGAAACAGAACAATTCCTATATTCAGGTAATTATACACTAATAAAATCATACCTATAAATATATTACATTTCTGCCAATAGAGCTTCCTAAATGTTACACAATGGACCTTTAAAGAATACAATGTTGACGATTAATGATGCATCTGATAAAACAACATAAAAAACTTAAAAATGAACAACTGTTACAACAATAAAGCACAATAAAAGAAGCAAGTGTCAAATGTCATTAAGAAGTTTCACAGCTGTGGGCACAAAAGACCTAAATCCTTCACATTAAATGACTTTAACTTGAGAAGTGAATCCCAGATGTGCAGCAAACACCATCATTACTCTACAGTTCCAGCTGTGTGTATATGATTCCTAGAAAGATCAAGTTTCACCAGAAGACCTCCAGTTTGTGTCTGTATGTGTGTGTGTGTGTGTGATATATTTATATTTGGTTTGAGTGAGAGACAACTCCTTCAATGTGAGAATGGGTGGAAAAATCAGGTGAGGCCAAGAACTGATTAAATAAAATGTAATTTCTCTCCTGGTAATCACAGACACACATATATACACACACACACACACACACACACACACACACATACAAATGCACACAGTGACAGACTTATTTTTATACTGCTGAGACGCTGTAAAACACACACTTACGTTTGCTAATAAAATACACGCCTGCTGCTATACTGGACGTCAGAAGTGAGTAGTGGGCGTTGCAAGTTGAAGTGTTTTTCAATGAGCTGCCGACACTAAAGAGGACTCTGCCTTTAAGACTTTAGGAGACATAAGAAACCATGTGTGCCTGCACATATGCACTCACGCACACTTCCATGCACACACCTTACATAATCCTTGCACACATTTTAATCTGTGTTTGAACCCTCCTGTTTACATTGCTATGGTTACAACAACAACACCTCCCAAGGCAGACACACCTTCCTTTGATTCGATGGGTAAAGGCGCTGCAGCCAGTTCACTTCATTCCTGATGGATGTTTTGACAAGTGCTTCTCTTTCCAAGAGCCAATGAGCTGCACTTATGTGTAAAGCATCAGGAAATTATGAAAAATGTAGAGACACACACACGGTGCTTGTGGTCTGATTACAACCCTCAGATGGATCCAATCCGGACATTGTACGAAGCATTGCTCGATTGCAAAGTATTCTCTTGCAAGTTGATTTTTTAACTTTTAACCTTCATGGTACTTCTTATAAGCACTTACTTAAAAGTAGAGTACATGCACAAGTGCTACAAGAAGACGTAAAAATATACATATGAAAAATATAAAACAAGAGTACAAATGAAGAAAGTTATGAAGTAACATTAAAAATGCATTTTAGGCAATTATGTCAAATTCAACAATGTCCTGTTGTGCTCATTTACTGTTTTTATGTGTTTTATGGTTTTTTTTTCATGTGCAACACATAGATTCCCACCAGTGAAGGTAATGTAATAATTAACTAATATTATATGCAAAAAAGAAAAAATTCAAGGTGCTTACAGTAATATAACATTTTAAAAACAAGAATTAACAAACACCTAAAATGTGAAACACAAGTGAAGATACATTATGACAAAAATGAATAACAGTAGTTAACACAATAATACAAGCAGGAACAGTTATTAAACAGCATTCAACAAAGTTTAAAAATGTTGAGGATCATGTGTGACAAGTTTTGACCCCTATCTGTAATCAGATTACAAGACAATCTCAAAGATCTGTAGAGGAGCGTAGGCTGCAGTTGAGCTGGCTGAAGTCTGCAGTTAAGAAGCATATGATCACTAAAATATTCAACTCTGCATAGTTTGTAACCATAGTTTTAGAAATATAGTCTCTAGAGCCTGTGTTTGAGTTAAAACTCTACTGCTGCATTCTGATTGAACTGGAGATAAAAAGTCTTGATGTGTCTTAAAGGAGTTTCATTCCAAAAATGCCATAGATTAATAATAATATGTTTTCATAGCTTAGTATTAACATTTATAGTTTAAGCGTCTGGCAGACAATCTATTGTGACTGAGCAGGTAATTACAGCCTGACAGGATGCAGGTCTGCTACTAAATGTTTTGGCAGAGATTGAACTATGTCCTCATTTTATGAGGATATTTGTTTAGCAACTAGAAAAAATGTTCAAGCTCAAGAATGCTGCTATTTTGAAAAAAATAGGGATCAAAATAGCTCATATTCCTAAAGTTGAAGTCCTATTTTGGCATCAAACTCCTCACTTCCAGACACATTAACAGATCTGTTATTGTTCTGACTTACTTTATACATTTCCTTAATGTGATGTAAGTGCCCTAAATCTCAACAAAAGCATCTGCTCTCGTCCCATGTGATGCTGACAGTGGACAAAGTGTGTGGGATTGCACTAAGGGCAGACTGTTCTCAGCGAGTATTTTATCCTTTGTTGTTGTTGTGCAATAAGACCAAAACATAGCAACAGCTGGGCTGCGTTCAGCCGCGCAAGGGAGTCAGCAGGGCTGCACAGAGAAGTCTTTGCTGGTGTGACAGGATTATGTGATAGAAACATGCTGTGCTCATGCGTAGCCAAATATTAAATAACACTACTGTCCCGGGTTTGAGGGGCCGAGCTGAGTGCTGTTGTCATGCTGCCATGGTGACAGTAACCATGCACTGGGTAATGTTTACAGAATGTTTAGCTTATCACAAAGCAGGCACATAGGGTGACTGGACCAGATGAATCAAGTGTGTGTGAGTGTGTTTGTGTGTGTGTGTGTGTGTGTGTGCGTGTCTGTGTTTGTGTCTGTGTCCTACTTTCTGTATTTGATTAACAAACTAAAGTCAATTGCTCATATTGTGAATGGATGTACTGTGGGACTGGCACTGCTTAATACTGCTACATTTTCTTACTGAAAGTAGGCTATTATAACTGCAGTGAGTGAGAAAGTTAGGTAACACTTTATATGAAGACCACATCTATAGCGCATTTTGGGGGCATAGTGAATTATATTTCATGTAACTTGACATATGCAAAGATAACTTGTGATACTGCATGGACTATTATAGCATACTTCCTTACTGCAGTTGATTGTTGAGTTTGTATAGGTGACTATAGCCAGTCATAATGCATTATAAGTCAGTTATATGTCATCAGCTAACATCTAGTTTATGACTAATCATGAAGACATAAAGTCATATACAATGTCAAAAAGTCAAAGACATAATCATAAAGCATTATGAATGCATTATAATTCACTTTGAATGGCCCCATAACGTGCTTTGGGGTCTTCATAGAAAGCGTTACCGAACAGATAAAGTTCTGTATTATGTGGTCTGTATGTTATATACTATACTTTAATATCCTCCAGATGTTGTTTTGTAGTAAACAAAACAGAAGGAGACTTCTGACATGGTAACAGCGTTTCTTAATCTTTTCCGATTTCAAAATACCAGCAGCTGCCTGGATGCATCACAGGACATAAAAACTGATACTTGGCAACCCTGATACATATTAGGTTGTAAACTGGTTATGAGTGGTTTGAGAAGATAAACATGCCAAGACAAGAGACAAGCAACTGGCAAGATGTTTTTCCATCTCAGCTGTTGGTAGCCTAGCTGGCTGTGCCACTAAGCTAAGCTAAGATGAGACTGAATGCTCCCTAACCTGTCCCAAAGCTCTGAAATATAGTCAGTTACACAATTAGACAACACCGTACAGCTGTATGAACATTTGTGTATTTATTAACGGACTAAATTATAATGAATTAATAAATGTGTAGTTGTTCAGAAAAGTAGGGATACAAGACTTTTTATTTATTTATTTTAGCTATGCTGCATGTCTCTATGAATGGCCATGTCGATATCAGTCTACCAACTAAAAGTCCGGACTGAAATGTCTCAACAACTTTTTGTTGTTTCATTCATGGTGCACAGGGTTGAATCCTACTGACTTTGGTATCCTGTTTCTGCCCCAGCAGGTCAAATGTTTTTTTGTTTTTTTTTAAACATACTTGATTGCTTCATGTATTTGTTTATAACTAAACACCCCCAAAACTAATTTCATTCCCATCAGCCTCAGCTGCACTCTGTGTTTACTGCTAATTATCAAATGTTAACATGCTGACAAGCTAAACTAAGATTGTGAACATGGTAAACATTATAGGTACTTGCTGAATGTAAGCATGTTAGCATTGTCATTTGGAGCATCCTAACATGCTAACATTAGCATTTAGCTCATTGCACTGCTGTGCAACCTCACAGAGCCGCTAGCATGGCTGGCCCTTCCTGTTGCTGTAGGATAATGTACAAACTGTTCTCAGTTTCATCTTGTACACAAAAGCCTCAAGTGCAGTTCTGCTTTCACCATTTTTACATTTTTATAAGGTTTTATAAGGTCCATGAGACTGTGGTAAAACTTTCCTGTAAGCTGGTGACACCGCTTGTTACTCACAATTACTGTTTTATCTAAATCCTTCACATAATTCAGACAGATGGAAACATATACATTAACTATCAGCAGTTCATACTCCTCTGCAGTATGGTGATAATGACATTTGACATCTGGGTTCCTGCTGGTCAGCAGCAGTTTGCTTCATATTGGCTGCCAATTATATTTTCTTAAAATTAAATAGAGTACCAGTGTCGATTCTGCCTGCCAGTGCAACATATTCTCAAGTTTGATGTAATCCATCACAGTAAATGTGAGACGTTCATTTGTTCAGGGTTTGTTGATTAAGTCCCAGTTGAGGGGATGAAATCATCGGCATCGTAACCTTTATTGCCACACAGACCGCTGTGCTCTTCTTGTTTAGTGTCCCTTTGTTAGCTGGGACGGCAGTTGATTTGAAGCCAGATTTCAACTACAGCATACTTTCAAAAACAATAAAGAACGGAAAATTTTGTAAATATAATCACATGACGTGTTCCAAAATGATTAGAGGAAATGCAAACCAGATGTAGACAGCTATAAATTGGGGTTAACTCTAAATTCTCCTTTAATTAAAGCTTGAGAAACATTTCAACATCTGGATCAGTTTCATCAATTTTCCTGAACGCTCCTATACCATGTTTGATTAGTCATCTTGAATTCTGACTCCCATGATTACAGTTTAATGGAGCATTTTGTACATTCGGCCCATCTAATGTCGCATATATTGTGACCGTATTGTATTGAGGAGCATACAGTATAGTACTATGAGACTGTGGGTGTCATTGTATGTAATTACACTTAGTCACTGACTGTAATTAGGTAGGGGTGTTCACTAAGCTCACAAACCACTGTAATTGGCTGTGGATAGACAAGCAGACTCTCATTTCACACTAAAGTACAGGAGCATTTTAATAGCAGCCTGTCAGTAAGGCCGTTATCTATTTTCCAGTGGTGTACTATGGCCTTATTTGAAATGTTACACTCTGAGCAGCATGAAAGTATACATGTTCAACGGTTATTGCACAAAAGACAATTGCTTGGGGATTTTCACATCCGTAACTGTACTCGCATGAGCCCAAGAACACACATGTACATCGGAAAGTATCAAGGGATTGTTCCCAATTTGAAGAGTTACTCTTTAAATGATAATAGTGTGTTTCATTGAGGGGAGGAGAGAAGGCGGGACTGTGTCTATGGAGAATGAGTCTGGAGGGAGTTCAGATACCTGTTGGAAACTCACTGGCAGCCACGTGTGATCTCTTTAAGCTTTACTCTCCACAGGGGAAGTCATCTGAGACACTTGCTGCAAGAATTCACTGTATGTTCAATCTGCGTGTTCGTGCATAGACTCCTGTGCAAACGCCACAACTCTGCACAGATATTCAAGGATTCAAAGAAAACTGTTTTTTTTAAGGATAATGAAATTCAATTGTTCTAACAAATTCCATGAAAATACTAAAACAAACAATGAACTGATCCTACTAACAAGTCTTATCTGTGAGTCCAAACCTTGACATGTCTTATTCTCCTGTGCCACAGAGCCCCATGGTTGTTCAAAAACAATTAAAAACATGTCAATAAGCCACACTAGCTGTTCATTCTGATTAAAATGATTCCGATTGAAGATTTCTGATCAAGTGTTTACATGGGGATATGATCTAATGGGGTCTGGTGTTTACATGTGCTGATGCATTAAACAGGTCAGAAGAAGCAAAAGTTTAAGCGGACTTGTTTGAATAGGTTGTTATTTATTATTTTCCTGCTCTCTAGGCATCCAATAATGTTCAGTTCTTTAAGTGTTTGTATCAAAAACATCCTCCCTGCAGAGGTCCATTCAGCTTGGAAGACACTATTTTTTCTAAGTGGAGAAACATATATCCCCATGTCTCATTGACATCAAAACAGAAGGTAACTAGATTTAAACATTTAAATCAGTGTACACAGATTTAGGTGTTTATATGGAGCATTTGTATTCTGTTTGGGCTTTTGGGCTTTTAAACTGATTATAATCTGAATATTACGCTCCATGTAAACGTAGATAGTGTCATACTGCACCTGTGTCATATCAGACCCAGGCCCCCCCATGGTGGCGCTCCTGGCTCCAGTTAGATAGCATCTGATCTATCTAGAGTCTGACAGACCACAGGAACCATGAGTATGCACACACTCATAACTGTCGAAAAACAATAAAATAACCCACCATACACACACACAGTTCAACCAGTCAGGTGAAGATCTAGATTCTACTGAAGGCAACGGGGTCATCATCATCACCATGGTAACGGGCAACACAGTGATGCAAGCGAGCATGATGTCACCGAATAAATCATCCGTGGCCTGCGGGTGTTTTTGTAACCACAGTGATTGTGTGTTTTTTTTATTTTTTACTTTTGGTATTAAGTAAAATCTGGCGCCGCTATCAAATGCAGAACAACAAGACAAAGGGAATATTTCTTGACGAGGTTTATTGTTTCAAAATACATGAATAGAACTTCATCGAAGCATGTCTGCTCTTCACAGTGCATACATGTCCCAACAGACGAGTGTAAAGGCTCTACATGCCC
This sequence comes from Morone saxatilis, assembly GCF_004916995.1. Lineage (NCBI taxonomy): Eukaryota > Metazoa > Chordata > Actinopteri > Moronidae > Morone > Morone saxatilis. Next base: position 18,546,852 of record NW_023339751.1, on the reverse strand, counting down.
TTTGGGGAAAGACGGCGGAGGTAGTCGACTCGAGTTTAGAGCAGAGTGGAAAACAACACATAACCTTCATAACATGTTTACATGAACTGCAATATTCCATTATTAACCTGATAAAGTCAAAAATCTGAATAAGAATGGCTACAGTGCTGATTACCTTAATCTGAACAAGGCCGTAGTTGAAGAAAATATTAAAGTAGGGCATATTAAGTATTTCAGTTTTAATTAATGGGCATTTTAGACTTGTTTTTACCTTAAATTCCTAAATAGACCCAAAGAGTTAAACACTCAAAAACTGAGATAATCTGCTTCATCAGGACTGTGTGGGTGTGATTTGATCAGATTTGATTAAGAAGTCTGATTGCTGCACTGACATATTGTGACATCCCGTCTCCAAGAGTCCCACCCACTTCAAGCCACAGATAAAACCAAACAGACATGAATCACACAGAGAGTGCATCCTTAGTCATTCATGAGACTCTGCTACGTAGCATTATAGAAGCAATACAGGAGTGGAAGAGTTCAGTAAGATCCCAGGGAATCAGCTTGTTTGAACGCTGTCTTCAGCAGTAGAATTGCAGTTCATGTAAATCTTGTGAAACGCTTTGTACATGAGAGGTTTTGCTCCAAGATGTTTGCTTTTACATAGTGGTTGGTTGGTTTTACAGGTAGACTTCTGACTAGAGCACGGGTATTTTAATGTTAATAGTGAACAAAAGGTTATTCCTCGAAAATGGATATAGAGCACTTTGGAACAAAAATCAGCACATGACCATCTTAAACAAATTCAACACAGCTTTTAGCAATAATACCCCAATCTTCCAGAAATTGTCAAAAAAAATATATAAAAATGTAATCGCAATATTACCAAATAATGTCCATACTTTCACATAAGCGGTACCAATTTTAGCAGAGATTGTCCACCATTTTAAACTTATTTTATAAACGTACATTAAAGAGTGATGAGGGTCGAGTGAGGCACGGAGGTAATCCCACAAGGATGTGGGATACATCTTCAGCTTTCTGTCAAGGTAAGAATATAAACAGAGCTACAATAGATCCTCACAGTTTGGCAAAATACAGTGGAGCATGTTGGTATCATCTGAACATGATAAAAAGTTGTTTCTATAAGAGCAAGAGGTGACTGCTCCCCTATTTCCACCAAACAGGAGCACAATGTCCCTTAAAATGTGCGACAGGAACACAGAGCAACAGCAGATTTACAGTGCAGAGAACTCTCTCCTAAAGATTCAACATCCAACATCACACACAGCATACTGTACATACATCTATACCATCAGACCACGACGTAACCAACGCAATTCAATCATTTATATTCATTATTTATCCTGTTAATGGATACATAAATTCTTCATTACATTAATATAACTGGTATTACCAGCACTGCAACATAGCATCGTGGCTACGAGATAGAGATTCACAACACATCTAAACACAACTCATGCTGGTATATGCGTTTAGTCCTACAGCCGAACTGTGTAAAACATCTATTAAAAAAATATTCTGATTTATTAGGCATGCTAAATGAATGTAAACAATTATAAATCTTTATGAGATTGGCACAACATGTAATGCTGGACTGAGTCATATCTCTTCAATTTAGAGAAATTGCTTTCTTGACTAACGTTAGATGAGATGATACCATCTTCATGCCTGTACGGTAAATATGAAGCTACAACCAGCAGCCAGTTAGCTTAGCAAAAAGACTGGAACAGGGGGAAACAGCTAGCCTACCATCAACTTATAAGCTCATTAATTTATATATTATATATTTTCACAGTTTAATTTGTTTAAGCTTCATAGTTACCACACAGACATGAGGGTGGTATTAATCTTCTCATCTAACTCTTGGCAAGGAGATAAATATGCATATTTTCCAAATGCAGTCTGAGAGCGATTTAGAGATCAATGTGTTTTCTGTCTTCAACGAGATGAGTAAAATGCCAAAAAAAGAGAAGAGAACTTGATATCATTTATTATTAACAGTTAAAGTTATCTTTTCTAGTAATTAGCCTCTCCTACCATATCCTCCATTATTTCAACATGTTGTTTCATGTGTTTCAAAATGAATCTCACTTATTTCTAGAAACATATCTCACGATGACTGTTTTAGATACTAACAAGATACTGTTTAAAGAACAAAATAATAATAATTATGTTGTATGGTTAAAAAATATCCAGTAATACAAAATCAAAGAACCATAAAGAGTCATTTTAAAATGTAGCCTTCATTTCTGACTATTTGAAAATGATAAAGAGCTTTTTGACCCAAACTCTCTTTGTTTCCCACCTTTCAAAATTACTCCTCATTTCTAAATTTTTCTTCCCTTTTCTCACATTGCCGCCACCACAGCATCCCAAAGGCACCTCTCCATGACATGTTGAATCCAAAATAGGCATTCCTTTGTGCTTTTATTCCTTGTTATCGTTGGTGGAAGAAGGAACTTTTTTGTAAAAAATATAACAAATTTCTATGGATGCAGACGGCTTGAGGAGCATGACACATCTGACCTGTGAGAAGAATCGATCCAACAGCCTCCACTCTGTCCAGCAAAGTGGAGAATAATGAAAATAAAATAAAATACAGTACCAATACTTTCCCATCACCAACATCAAACCCCACTTCTTGTCCTCCCACAGCTGATGCAGGCACAAAACACAAGTTATAGAGGACACCATCAACCTGATTTGAGAACAACGATGATGGTGAGCACCTGGTAATACTTCCTGTTACACACCAGACAGGATGTAATTCCAAATAAAGACATAACAAGCAAGCAACTAGAGAATATACTGTTGCTGTGGGAAGCCGGAGTGGGTGAGAATCTCTTGGACAAAATGAAGCGATCAGCATTTTAAATCCTATTCTGGGATCCAACAACATAACAACAATCCTCTTCTCAATTTTTCTGCTTGTCAAGCAACTGAAAAACAAAAATACAATTTCACATTTTCTTCTTGTGCTGATATTTTAGTTTACATTTACATATATATATATATATATATATATATATATATATATATTTACATATATAATTTCTCTATAAATTTCTCGTATAATGCAATTTTAAGGTAAACAACAAAACACTGTATGGACAAAGCCACTTTCCTACAGTCATGGTCCAGGTATATTCACCCACCAAATCTTCTCTATTAGCATTTAAGACCAAGGGCAAACAGAAACAAGTGGACCCTGAGTTGGTACATGGCCTATTCTGGGGGTGAAAAGTGTAAAAACAAGCTGCACATAGAAGTGAAACAAACTATAAGACTACACACTATCCCCATATCACAAACTATCCCTCATGTTGTGCATGTGTATTTCTGTCTTGTGTACTTCTACGGTGCAGCAATTTCGGAAATTTCACTCGTGCTTGTAGAGCCAAAAGCAACTGTTGCAGGATTCAGGCGTGTGTGTGTGTGTGTGTGTGTGTGTGTGTGCGTGCGTGGGTGTGAGACAGATCATTTTGAGGAGGGAGACTGATGCTTCAACCCCATCAGTCCATTAAACCACAGTGATCCCTCCCTCCTCTGGCTCCCTGCTGCCCCAGTCCATCCACACACAGGAGGCCCAGGTGAGTCACTGGCTCCTGGGTTTCAGCTCAGTCTGCACTCTGAAGAAGGTTCTCCGGGTCGAGGCGGTCACGTCCTCAGTTTTAAGATGACCGTGGCCAGGACGATGAAGAAGGTGTTCCAGCCCAGGGTGACTGCGAAGCCTCGCCACACCATCATCCGAGTCAGATCCCAACCTGTTGGAAAGATTTATGTTTATATGTGTGTGTGTTTATAACTGTTTGTTTGTTGCTTATCAAAAGGTAATTGACCCCTTCCCCGCCTCTTTTGGGAACTCCTTTTATCGTCTATGTTGAAAGACAACTACTTTTTGAATTTTCGAAAATAGAATTTTTTGAAAAATCGCTTTAACCATCTTCTAAATGTATTGGCTTTTTCTTTCAACAAAGTCGAGCCTAGCACATAGCATATCTAAGCACAGGAGCAAAAAGGGTCAGTTATTGTCTAAACACAAGCAGCCACACAAGCACTTACAATAAAATGTAGTCATAAAGCAACAGTTTAACATTTTGTAAAATAAGTTAGATTAGCTTGGCACAGGGGCTGGAAACAATGGGAAACAGCTTGCTCTGTCTAGACAAAAACCTCTAAACCAAATCCAACACAGCTAATATAACTCACACTCATCATGTTCTTATTATCTGGATACGAGTTTATCCAGGCTGTAGTGAATGCATGCAAGCAAAACATGGATATAAGAGATACAGTTCAAATGAATCCAATCCGTGAATTTGGCAGGACACAGTTGCAAAGAAGTTTCAGTTCATCCAACGAATTGAATTCTGACACTGTCGACTTCTGCCTGTGTCTCGTCTTCCACTGCACCTCTACGATAAGGCTTTCAAACAGGAAACAGCTCCTCTGACTTCCTGTGCTTGGTGCCTATCATGTAACATGGAGGGAGCTCTGGGTCGTCGTCAGGTCTTATTGTTCAGAGAAGATGAGGTCAAGAGAAGGAGAAGGATTGAGACACGGAGCGAAACCCTTATACCTTACATTCCAGGAAGCTGAATTACACAGGATCCAGAGCTGATTAATGATTTAGACGACTGGCTGTTACACTGGCTACGTTGTCTAAGCCATGTGCATGCGTCTAACTCTAACACACGTTAACTACACACCAGAAACCAAAACATTATGGGACTAATGAGTGTAACATGCACGAGTATATTACCTCTGTACATGATACATCGAAGGGCTTCTGAGGCGTAGGTCTGAGGAAGAGCTAGGCTGATGTAGCGCAGAGGATAGGGGATACACTCCACAGGCCAGATGATACCTAAAGTACAGAACAGAGAGGATACTGCGTAAGATGTCATTTACACCTGCTGTTAACATACAGTCTTTAACTGGCTGTTCTATGCTAATAATGAACCACATAAAGCATTTAAACAATATCTGGTTTCTGGTTTCTCTGGTTTACCCTGTTGTAATGTTTTACTTGAACCATCCAAAGCAGGGAAGGAAATGAGGAAGTGGCAACAGAAAATAACATAAAAAACAACAGCCTGGAAACAGTTGTTCTCAGGAATGCAATCGCATAATCTTCATCAGCAGATGATGTTTCACCAGTTGACTAGTTCAAATGTCCCTTTTTTTCCTGAGCACTTTGAAGGAGCGCTGACTGAAATGCCCAGTAGTAGTAATTTCTGCCCTTCAGGGGTCGACCACATCAAATCATTAACAAAACACATAGTTTGATGACATAGACGTAGTGCAAGATTGTGGTTGTTGTCTTCATTGTTAAACCACCACCATTGTCAATGATGTGATAGAAATCACGTTCACGGACGAGGTATTAAAGTTTTATTCATGTTACATTTAGTCCTCCACTCACTGACTTCCTTCCGAACTCTCGCCATGACGCCATTGACAGGAGACCAAATGAAACACACCGTAACCTTGAATAAAATGATGGATTTCTCTGGGTGAACATTGAACATTGTTGGAAACATTTGGCATAATGAACTACACAGTCCAGTCTTCCTGAAGAGTTTTGGTGGTGTCAACCAACCCAACAAATATTCATATATATTCTACCAACAGACATCCAGTTCACAAAAACATCAAAGAAATTATAATCAGTTGTCCTGGTTGAATAATGGTCCAGCAAGGCCTACCGCTGATGATGAGGTTGGGGTAGAAGATCCCCAGGGCGGCCTGGTTGGCATTCTGCTCGTCGTCGATTGCGGCTGAGATTACGAGGCCAAACGAGATGCCAGTGATGCCCTGCAGCACGATCAGAATTATGACCAGCACCAAGGATCCCTCATTAGGTATCTGCAGAGAGAGAGTGAAAGATGGGGGTAGAGTGAGAAGAGGTAACAAACTAAGACAAGTTCAAGTTAGTTTCACAAAGCTGCAGTGGACCTAAAAATGCAATAAACTGGTTAAGAGAGTGAGATAAAGAGTGTTAAAGGCATTTAGTCATATAAATGATTGTTACAGGCACAAAATATAAATTAGCAACTTTTTACACAAGCTTTCCTAATCCATTCATGGATGAAAATGGTATTTCTCCATTTTTCAATACACAGCAGCAAATTCTACAATCTATAATATACAATTTAAAGATAGCTCTCATTTCTGTATCCACTTGGATAAATTGTTTATTTTGTAAATTCTTAAGGCGAACTTCACCAAAGTCTGTTTCCTGGCAATGGGGAGTACTACTGCATATGAGAAAAAGTTGTATAAAGCGATTTGTAATTGTAGAAGCAGCTGCATTAAAACTGATAGATTGCCTCAAGTGATGTCACTCGAGTCAGCATCGGTTGCCGCTGAAGACTACAAGTCTGGACAAAAACTGGGGGAGTGGAGCCAGAAACAAGTGAGCTCACCAGACCTCTGTAGCCTGCTCTTCATCTAGGAACTGGGATATAAAGGACTATATATCTGGTTTGGCTGCATCACATCTTGATCCCTAAATCAGAGGAGTGCTTATTTAAGGAATATGAGAACAGATGAGAAGATAAGATCAAGACAAATGGACATAAAGGGAACAAGGGAGAAACCTTCAGAGACAGAAACACTCTCTGATGTTCTGCACTGATCTTCAGCCAAAAACACTACAAGAAATGGAAAGAAATGCCACTGCTGATTAAGTTTGGTTGTGAATCACACAGACAGAGGGGAGTGTAAGCAGAGCAGAGGCCTTCCACAAGACGTTAAACTATTCAAAATCAAATAAAAACAGAGAGAAAAGTGTCAGCTCCGAAGATTCAAGGTGATAACTCTCTTAACTTGAGGAGAATCTGCAGCCATTTGTAAGACTGAGTCTCCTGTTGTGTGTGTATGTGTGTTGGTGCACTTGTCCTCAGTGTGTTAAGACACTATCCGTCTCCCCTGACAACGTGCAAAAATAGACCTGCACCGAGAGGCCACATGACTACTCGGTTGCCACAGCAATCAAGGGCTGTTGTCGTGGCGATCCCACAGTGATCCCTGGATATAGCCAACGCTGGAAGTGATTTATGCAGTGGTGGTCTCTTTGGACTTCAGCACCTTAATTAACACACACACACACACACACACACACACATTGACAGACAGAGAGACGAGAGCAGACACCCATAAAAAGCATGTGCCTGCATGGACTGAACGCACAGATACAGAAGCAAACAGAACACACACACACAAATGATAGCTATCATCTCTTGTCGGTGTGCCTTCTCCCTGTATTGATCCTACACACATGTCTATTGAAAATCAATAATTTGACAGAATACCCACGTTCCCACTGATTCGTTGTTCACACAGTAAACGTGACCCTGTTGACCTTCAGACTCCGATGGACTCACACAAGATTTATTTCCTGTCACACACTGTTCATTTTATAGTAAACAATCAAATGATACAACATGATCTTGTAAAATAAAAGTCTGCTCAATGGTTAAAAAACATAATTATGCCTCTAATGTGCTGTACTGTAAAATCAGATTTTTGCAATGTGGTAAAAATGCAAATGAGCAGGGTAACAGACCTGCAGGGTTTGGGACACATTAACCTTCAACATGTTGAACTCTCCACAAACCAAATCATATTAGTAACGCCGTGACTTTTTAAGGGGCTTTCGACTCCTTTTATGAGTCTTCCAGTCTCAAGAAAATGGCTTAAACAGCAACTTAAATAGAACAGGAAATATTATCATGTGTGTCTACCTCAAAACTTCAACTTTCACATTGACAGTGTTGTGGTTTCAATAAAGTTAAAACAGGATTGATCCTGATACCTGTGTGACTGGAACAGTCAGCTTTGTTTATACAGTATAATCAAACCTGTATTTCTATTGGTTGTTTTATTACTTAGTCTATATTTTCCCGCTATTACTTTCTTCCCTGCGGGTCTTGTTTTTGCTGCTGTAGACCTGCTTCCCCAATCAATAAAGCCTTATCTTATCTGAAGAGTGTTTGCGTTTGTCAGTGTCGGTTTTATTGCCTGCATCAGGAGGACAAACCTTGAAGACGAGCAGTATGAAGAGGAGCAGCAGGAGGATCTGAACGCTGATGACAAACAGCTGAGAGAAGAGGTGAGCCAGCATCGTCTCCAGAGAGCTCACACCTGGTAGAGAGACATAGACACACAGTGAGAGAGAGAGAGAAAGAGAGAAAGACAATGCGTTATTATTCACTTATAAGTTCTGATATCTGAAGTATATCATCATTAGCACATTTTCATTCAGTCTCATCTGAATCTAAATGGCCATAACAAAGACTTCCAATACATTTTTGATAATAACAATACAGTTTACAGCTCCCTGTTAAGTTATTAATCCTTTAAAAGCTATAAAATCAATAATTCATTATGAGTAAAAAAGAAACCCCCAAACAACTCCCCCGGTGTGTTTGCTTCCTAATCTCTGATCATATTACTCCCCCTTCTGGTCATGACTCAAATTACATTCAAATGACACACTGTGTGAGGTTCATGTTTTTTTT
>NW_023339751.1:18528717-18538263 GCF_004916995.1 Morone saxatilis | reverse complement strand
TTGCTTTCTTTCTTTTTGCTGGTCATTTTGCTATCTTTTCCGTCTTTTTGTGTTTAATTTTTTCCCTTCTCTAAAGCTAGAAAATGCTAAATTGCACATTACAGCAGTAATTAGTGACGTTAAATATTTATTTCAGTCAAACTAAAGTGTTCTACTTTGGGAACACACTGAATGTACACTGTATGTACAATATACTAATTGTTATAGGATACTAGGAGCATTATGTTGCAGTTTCAGTGTTCATACTTAATTTTCTTCAAATGCACAGAACCATAAAAACCTGCATAGAATTAGTAAGTACAATAGTAGTAAGAGAAATGGGACTTTTATGTTTGTGTGGAACTGTAGGAGAAGTGTGAACTTTGACCTCTCACCTGCAACCCAGCATCTGTCCAAAAGCCCCTCCTTCCTCTCCAGGACAAAGGAGAGAGCTGTCAGACCCACGGCCAGGTAGAAGGTGATACTGGAGGGCCAGAGAGGAAGAGGAAGAGGAAGAGGAGGAAGAGAGAAACAAATTGAAGTTCAATGTTAGGTTGACGTGTAGGTAAACTGTTGGTTCAATCCACCGGGGTTACTGAGAAAAGACACGTGATCATCAAATGTTTTCACCATATAAGACTATTTATCATCAGCGACATGTGTTTTAATACAATCTCAAACATTCCCTCTTAAAACAACTGTACATACATGAACAAGAGGAGAGTGAAAAGTAAATAAAAGGTTTTGTTCAATATGTATTGGTTGATAACGGCTATGTAACTTTATATTGCATCATCCAGCCCACTGACCTGAGAACAGCTCCAGGTGTCACAAATGTGGTGAAGTCTGTGTTTTGGCTGCCATAGATCGGTTCTTCAAACTGAAAGACGACAGCAACAACAGATAGAAATTACCTGTATTATACAGCAAGTAGCATCAGCAGCACTTATGTACTGTTGTCAACTTGTTGGTAAAGTACTGTCTCATTTAAGATTGAAACATAATCAGGTTTTTCTCTTTCCTATGTTGTAATTACACTCATTTATTTAACCTATTATTATTATATTATTTTACCTTTATTGGCAGGGAGACCAGGTACGACATTCTGCCCAACTTATTATCCACAAAAGCCTGCAAGAGATGACAGAGTAACAATCTTAACAAGTTCGAACAGTATAAGGATGTTGCGTGGCAGATTGTAACTTAAACTACATTAGGGCATCATTCAGTGTTTCAGTCTTCAGTGTAATCATTGATGGATGAAAAGAAGTTTTTGTGGTAATATAGCCTGATATTGATCGGTAAAAAAACAGTATAGTGCCTTGAACATCAATAGGGTTAGATATCAATCGATAAATCAATATCAATATTGATTAAGCAAGAGTGCTTAGCCAAGTGTGTTATGTTTGAGTCTAAATTAAACATCAGATGTCTTCAGATGTTCATTTTCTGTATGTGTTGAACATCTTCTGATGGTAGCTCTCCTTCACAGCATGACAACATCTGAATATTCGCACAAACAAACCTGAAAGGCCTCATGTAGTTTCTTCTGCAGCATAACAGCAATTTGTCGATCTAGACAACACATAAACAGCAAAAATGAACAACTTCTCCGTCTCAGATTAGCAGTAGATAATGAAGAAATCTCAGAAAACTCAGGGTAGAATATTACTTCAGTTATAAACTTTTCTAAATGGACCCTTTTAAGCAAAAAGACTACAAACTACGAGAAGGTTTTCCATCTTACTTGTCAGGTCCAGCCAGACATGTAGTGATCCTCCATCAACCACCTCTCTAGAAACCTGCCGCTGAATCATCCTGTAAAGTCAGGTACATGGTCACAATCTGAAAAAAACCTCCCTGAGTTTGCAAATATATTCAACCCTCAGCAACAATCAATAAAACTGGAATGTAAATGTTGCAATAGAAGCAAAAAATGAAATACTGAACACAAGCTTTTTACAGGTACGAGATAGATTACTACAGATGAAATCAGTAGACAGAGATGTATGAGAGCATGTGACGATTAAAGGGGCAAAACACTGTACTTTTTCACTGGGGCTCTATTTTGGCATTCACTTATATTCCTATATGAAGGTTTGACTCTAAAATGTGGGGAACAGTGAGGGTTTGAACTAAATAAGAAATATCAGCTTTTGGAAGCATGTAGGGTAACCCACAAACTCTAAAGCACTCCTTTTTTTATTATGAATTCATCTATGACAGCGTGACCTCCAAGCTAATTAGAACCAAAACTAATTAGGTCACAAATCTACGTGACTATAGGCTGGTATCACTGATCTAAACAACACTTGGAAGGTTAGTTAGGCTTATTACTTCCCTGAAATCAAAAAAAGCAATGCCTTTGGCCTTGCTGTGACATTGAGGATATTATAATTCATGCAATTAAGTAAATTTAACTTTGTTTAGAAGGTGAAGCCAGGCCTAAAGTTTTTTCCTTCTTCGGTGGAAGTGGATTGTAATTGTTTCTTGCCTTCCTTCCCTAATCTGTTACAAACCCTTAAATATCTTTGCAATAACCACTATGTCCTGTTCCAGTGTTTGTGTATGTAGGAAGTCTACAACCAGTTGGACATATTTTGCAGGCTAATGGCATTTAGCCAGAAAAGCTGTGGTTTCAGCTCCTTTAAGCAAACAGCACTGCAATGCTGCAACTAATGATTTCCTTATCAATTCATCTTATTATTATTTTCTTGATTAATCAGTCATTTTGACTATAAAACGTTATAAAAATAGTGCCTCTAACAAGTCTTTAAATTGCGTGTTTTTTTTCAACTAGCAGTCTAAAAGTTAAAATCACATAAGACAAAGAAAAGCTGCAAATCCTCTCATCTGAGAAGCTTTTTTTCTCTTAATAATGGATAATAGTTGAATTTTCCTCAATGTATGACAAGGTAGGTTTGCATTACCCATCATGCCTTGTCCACACAATAATTAATAGACAATGAATAGATGCAAACCTTTCACCTTATGAAATCATATCTGATCTAATTAGAGAATCAGCCAGAATATAACTCAAACTGTTTATTTCCACATGACAGACGCATGAGAAGACACCTCTTGTTTTCCACAGGCAGGTCTGTCACATGATGGGCACATGATTCAGTAGGAATGAGCGTTTGATTGGTCGATGCTAAGCTGTGACCTGCCAGGTGTGTTAGGGACAAGAAGGACCAGACTGTCTACCCAGGTATCACAAACACACAAATACACGCAGACTGTGATTCACACCCAAAGCAACAACACATGCCCTTTGTCCTCCAGGGTTGACTCATCCTCACATGAAGGTGTGAGTTGGTGTGGTTTTTGTGTGTGTTTATGTGTGTTAAAGACAGAGAGAGAGAGAGAGCAATATAGACTGCAAGTAATAAAGTATGGGGGGAAAAGTAAGTCCTACATCTGCATTTCAGGACATTTAAAATAGATTCAAGCTCCTCATTTTTATTTTACTTTCAGTTAGTCCCATGATGAAATCTTTTACCTAGTCAACCATTTTTTAATGCTTGTTAAATATTATTATTGTACAGATACTCACCAGCAAGTTCATTACTGTCTGCATCAAACTTGCTGTATCTGAACCCAGGTAAGTGTAAGATACATCTTAGATAGATGGCCTTCATGTACAGCAACTTGTGTCCCATTAAAGCCCCCAGTACTCCTCACTAAATTTGCATAAATCCTGAACAAGGTACCTTTCTGAAATGTCTGATGCTGCAGTGTATTAGCTGGATTAGTTGCAGCTGATAACATAATTTCTACTTGATGGAAACCTCCTCATTCTCTGTCAATCAGACCCTGGATTCTTCTTTTATGGATTTTATACACTGCTACAGACAGAAATATTCATTTTAGGTGTTCCTGAAGCATTTTGTGAGGCTAATGGTTTGATTGCCTGTCTCCTGTTGTCTACATATCAAAGAGTGACAGAAGACATTGCCACTCCCTATTTGTGTTTATAGGGAAAAACAGGAGTCTAGAGCCATGTAAGCGGCTCTGTGTGGCTACACGTTGAGTGCTCTGCACTCTTAAATGCTCAAAATGACAATGTTAACATGCTAATGTTAAGTAGGTAGTAGTAAGCATGCTAACATTTGCTAAATGGCTCTAAACACAAAGAACAGCTGAGGCTGATGGGAATGTAATTAGGACAAATTAAATGTTTGACCTGATGATGGTGCTATATACAAAGTCATGAGTTACCCAAATTATTCCAATTCACCCTGGGGGGAACATGAATGTCTGTCTCAAATGACAATCCACCCGATAGTTCAAAAAGCTCGAACCCATGAACTTCACCTCATGCATGTACCAAAGTCAAAGTTATGTGATTGTGATGCTGCATCTAAATTCATAATAATGAAGGCATAAAGGGTTTACATCTGCATGAAAGATCTGTGTGCAGTGAGTGTGTTTATCATGTTTCCCTGAGTGATCAGTTTGTCCCTGCTCTGCTGGAATGCTGTCTGTGCGTCACACTGGCATTTGGATGGAGTCGGCCTGCTTTTCTGTGGGTTTTGTATGACTACTAAAAAATCCCACTCACATTAGGGTGCACAAACACACCCTTCTGTAATCAGCATTGGCACTGCACGTGCATAACATCATCTGTGCTATGAATACATACATCTGTCAAAAGATGAAGAAGGTAAAGCAAGTAGGGGGTCGAATCTTGTCAGGTTATAAAGTTTCTGGAACTTAATTTTTAAAATATTGTCACAAAGAGTTTTTTTCTTTAAATATATATTTTGTGCAGCTTTTTATGCCTCTATTTGATAAGACCGCTGGAGACAGACAGGAAAGGGGGGTAGAGAGAGGGGATGATACGCAGCAAAGGGCTGAAGGTCGGATTAGAACCCTGGGATGCTGGAGCAAGGACTCAGCCTTGGTACATGGATCGCCAGCTCTACCCACTGAGCCAACTGGGCGCCCAAGAGTTTTTTTTTCTTACATTCACATGCAGACTTGCTCAAAAATCCGAGTTGTGCATTTGTTTTGACAGTGTTCAGTATGGTGGCCCGGAGAGCTTGACGTGCTGCAACTTAAGGAAACTCATGCAAATAGACAAAACATGAGCAAACTAAGCAAACATCTTCACCAATTTGCAGAGAGAAAACAACCAAATACAGAAACGCGGCAAGTGGCACAGACAGAAAAACTGTTTCCAGGAGACACTAAAAAGTGATGTACACGGCTGGGACACGCTTGTTGTTGCTGTGGTTTTTGACTCAAGCAGTCACTGTAGTTGGCTACCTGCAAGTGGTGTTAGAAAATTAGCAAATTGTGAGTTTATTTGGTGGCCCGATTATGTCATTAGTTTTTAGAGTTCCATGGGAACGTTTTCCATTGTTGTCTGCGCTACTTTGCGTTTCTGTATTTGGTTGAGTTTTCTGTATTTGCATGTGTTGAACTTGTGCACGCCACAGTAGTTTTGTTAAATCTGTGCACACGCCGAGTATCTCTTTACACTGCTGCTTTGAACAAAATGCTGAACTTCTTTCCAACTTTATTCCTCAGAAGCAACACGTGACATTCAGTATCTACTTTACACCATGTGGAACAACTGAAATTCGTCCATGACACAAGTGTGAGCTCCAAGTTTAAAGCGCAGGCCAGTACAGCAGGCAGCAACACCGTCAGGCATCTCCTTTGATTTGTTCTTCTACTATGTGTCTAACAACTGTCATATCGATTCAGTCATGAATGTCTTGCTGTTTTGATCACTTGAGACCCTTTTTTTTAACTCCACACGGACAATTCACATATGTGCAAGTCAGCAAGCACAATGCAAGAGTTCCTGTTTGTGTTTTGTACTAATGTAGATGTGTTTTGCTCTCTGCTGATGTTGGCAGACCAACCACTGTAACATGAACTGGTGCACTGATGAGTTTCTAGTGTCACATGCACGCCATCAGCAACCTGGCGTGGTGCAATGCTTTTTTTGGCATTCATTGATTCATTATGAAATGATGGATGAGCTGATGAATGGAGCATAAAAAATAACTCGCTCTCTGTGTTACTCTAACCTTTTTGTCAGGTAACTGGTGAAATTCTCGCCAAAGCCGATGACACCCCAGTACTCTCCGTCATAGATCCCATCGAAAGCATCTTTATGGGACAAGGGCACCTATGAACATATAAAGAACAGACATAATTCAATTTAATCTTATTATATAAAGAGCATGCTGACTGGCCATCCTTCGATTCAGTGACATTTGTATCCAGTGAAACACAATCAAAGCTTCTAATGTTTGTTATTGACCAGCTACACTAGAGAGATTACATTTTAATGACGGACAAGAGAAATATTTCTCAATTACCTATAATCGTAATAGATAAGATAAGATAAGTGAACACTACTTTACAGTATCTGTGAGTTTTATACAGTATATTGAAAGGTTGTGGTTTGCTGTCACACACAGAAACAACCTTTCACCGACTTCCTAGAAAATTCAAGTCTTAGGGTTTCTTTGAATGTGAATAGAAGTGAAACTGTAAGAGGCCTGTCATTTTCTTTCTGAAGGACGGAACATAATTCAGTCACTCTGAGCTCTGAGACAAAATGTTCTAATTCAGTGAGCCACTAAACAAACAATCAGGTGAATATTTAACGTAACAATCTGTCATGCATTGTGATAATCAACAAAAGAAAATAAATCTGAATCTACTGAGAGTTTCACAGTAAATATATCTGCTACAGAAAAAAAACAACAACTTTGAATACATACAGAAACTGCCTACTTCCTCTTTTGGTTACGACAACATGAGAACAGAGGGTGTGATTATGCCTGATATGTGTGTTATAAATGTCTCCCACAGTTAAATGAATACCTGCTGCACGCTGGAGTTGTCCAGGAAGGAGAGCAGTGATCGGCTGTAAGCGGAGGGGGAGGTCTCGTTGTTCACCACAGCAACCTGGATCCCCTTTGGGTCTCCTCCGACACACAAACAGATAAGAGAGACCTGGATGACGGGCAGCAAGAACTGGAAACACAACGAGCTGCAAACACAGAGGAGAGAGTAGCAGTGAGAAATGCTGCACCAATATGTCACTCATTGTAACTTAATTAATTACTAAATATTACTAATAGATACTATTTACTACAACATACCCTGGCATTCTCTTCATCCGCACCATTGTTTTGATCATCAGGGCGGCGATGTTTCTCCACTTTGGCAGCAGGTGTCTGGCTCGCACCTTCCAGTCCGCTAAACACACACAACAAACAAATAGTAACTCCAGTAGTAGAAACCAACTGGTACATTTACTCAAGTACTGCACTTAAGTACAAATCTGAGGTAATTGAGCCTAGAATTGAATGTAAACCTTCCTCTTACCAAAATGAAGGTCCCTCTCTATAACCATTTTAATACCTATTATGTCATGAACTCCTACAGCGTATGTTTTGAAGAGATGTATTGATAATAAACACTGCAGTAATGACTTCAGATAATGGTCATATTTGGTGTTTTGGAACTAAAATGAAATGGCGTCAGTACTGGCTGTTTCAGAATAGCACCTGAATATTTGGGAGTTTCCTCAGCAGCTCCTGGTCCGACTGCGAGAATTGGCCGACTCTCGTCCCGCCCACTCTCGAACGATTGGCTGTTCTCCAAAGGCCCACCCTGCGGACTGGACCCCCGCTTTGAGCCGATCTGGTCTGACGTCTCACACAGCTGAAGGAAGGCTTGCTCCAGGGTCTGCAGCAGAAGATAATGTGGGTGAATGGGTACCACTACCAAAATACAGTATGTACACAAAGCAGGAAAATATGCTCGATATTTTATCCATGAATTTTCACTTTGTTTTTTTGTTGTTGTAGTTTAAAATGAGATGTGCATTCCTATTACTTATTCTTATTAATACTGAATATAAAGCACCTTTAACTGCCTTGGTTTATGATGAAGTGTGCTACAGTACTGCTTCATGAACAGCCTCCCTAACCTGACTAACAGCACCCCTGGGTGTCCATACATCCCATGAGTGTTTTTAACGAGTACTCACTGTTGCACTGTGCTGCTTCATGACTGCATCTGGAGGACCTTCAGCCAGTAAACAGCCATTCCTCATGAGACCGACCTGGAGAAGTGTTTGGAGAGAATATTTGTTCAAGTCTTATTTATAGGCAAAAACGTCTTTTTAAAACAACAATGTGTTTATTTGTGTTTATTTATGGATAGGACATATTTCATCCTCTTCAAAAATCCAAGAACATATCATGACATCTATACATAAATCAAAACTTCAATTCCAATCCATACCTACCCCCTCAAACCATTTAAAGTTCCTGAATAGTCCAACAAACACTAAGGCTACACTGACACTTCACATAACTTAGTGCTCAATTCTGATTCTTTTGCCCAGATCTGATTTTTTTTTTGTTTACACTATTTTTAAAATGTAGCCCATTTCAGATTCTAGTGTGAACAGGTCATGGTCCTGAACTGACCTGCGTGTGAAAAACAACAGTACACACAAGGCCACTGAAGACAGCGTTTACGGTTTCTTTTAGAAGCCAGCAAATTTGTGAGCTAATGATTATAAGGACGGGGATTTTGTCAAGCAGTGGTTGCTACTTCTGTACGGAGGTGTGTGTGTGGGTGCGGTGTCAGAGCGAACACAGACCGGTTACGGTTCTTTGACCCCTCAAGTTTAGTTTGTACAGAAGTGTCACCCCAGGTGTGCACATCGATTTGATCATATCTGGGATGCAATGGTATCATATCAGGGATTACAGATGTAAGCAAGCAGCCAACAACATAACAGTAAACTTGTTTTTTTATGATCTCCTCTGACTTACTTAGTTTCTGTCATGTCTAGGTCAAACACGCCATAAACAAAATTAGCAGTTGCTATGTGATCAAAGTCTACCTATTGTAGAGAAACAACAGTGGAGTGATGCATTGTTGTATTATGAGCTACTTCACCTTACATAGTTCTGTCAAGTAATTCTCCCCCAGTCATTGTGATCTTTTACCCATATCATTTAACCCTGAATGGGGACATTACTGGGCTAGCTGAGCAGTCAGACTGGTTTTAGGGAAGAATTACTGGCTCTGTGTTTACATGTAGCTGCATCAGCAAGAAACTAAAATGACTTTGGACCTCTTTTTTGTGTAGCCTGAAAAAAACTGATGTAGTTTCACAGGAAAGAGATTCAGTTTGCACAGAAAGCTGGAAACCACACACACAGCTCAACATGTTCGAACTGGAGTTCAAGCAGCATTCGAAGTCACCAAGAGAAAGTATTTCATCTTAACATCAGACCATGACAAAAAATGAATGAATTCTTAACCAGCAAACCATCATGGGACAATAAATTCTCCACTAAAACCCAGAAATTTTAGTTAGTAGCTCTCTAAGGCAGAATTACACATTACAGTCAGCAAATTGTGCATTAAACTTGATGAAATGAAAACAGAGAAGATGTGAAGGTGTTTCCTTCCTTTTTTAGGTGTAGTGTTAATATTTAATATTAGAAGGCCAGTATTACATTTTTCAGCCTAACACTAGATAACCACACGGAGATAATAATAATAATAATACAT
>NW_023339751.1:18516996-18528659 GCF_004916995.1 Morone saxatilis | reverse complement strand
AAGAATACAAGAACATCAATAGGTAAAAAAAACAATATAAAACAGTACACAGCATAGAGAGATAAAGCAGCTGCAGTAAGGAGGTTATAGCTAGTTCAGCTACATAACAAATATTGCAGCTTTCCTGACTGGAACAAATAAACATGTTGCCTTTGAGAAACTGTTTGGTTTGTGGCATGTGGTGTGGGACTTACTGCACAACAGAAGAGAAGTGAAATTTTAGCTTTTCACCCTTTCACCCTTTGCATGTTTCCTTAAATTCATTATAACTGCACAGAAAATAAAAGGCCATATGATCTTAAAGGAATAGTTTGAAATATTTGGAAATAAGCTTATTTGCTTTCTTGCCAAGAATTAGACGAGAAGATTGATACCACTCTCGTGTCTTAAGTATGGAGCTAGAGCCAGGAGGTGATTAGCGTAGCTTAGCATAAAGAGTACTTGCAGTGGGAAACAGTTTTGCAAGCATATTGTTTTTACGTTTTCCATTGTGTATGGATTAACCAAACGAGATACAAGTCATCAGTTAGTTAAGTACTTGAAAAAGTTATTTCTCATTACTGAACAGCAAAAAGTAATGAGTGACATCACTGTTACATTACTTTTCATGAACTTATTCAACCTAAATCGAATACTTTCATTAAGCCTCGACGCCCACATGTCATATATTCTATATTTAAATGTGTAAAAGAAATAGAAAATACTGTTACTGACCATTACCAGCTAGTTAACATTACAACAAAAAGTCCCAAGTGAATTTCATCACATCCTCCAGCTCTGTAAGCTAGCCAAAAGCTAACGTTACCAAGCCAGTTAAAACCATGTAAACATGTTATTTAGACAACTTTGGACATACTGCGAGTCTCCTCTTTTGGTGACTAACTAGGGGAGAGCTAGAGTAACTCTCAGTGGAAAGATAATGGTCCAAAATGATGGACTTTACCTTCAACAAAAAGAAAACAAATGTGGCATGTGGAAAGCCAATAATCTACAGAACAAACTTACACCTATAAAACTCGGTTTTATGGACTTTTTATACAAAGAAGATTGCTGGTGAAACAATGACAGGATTTATGCTGAACCAAGCATTAGTTTTATCAGCAGTGAAGGTGACATGGGTGTTAAATGTACTGTACAAATGTGGGGCTATGGGCTCACTGTATGTCCTTTGGACTGTGTGAGACCGTTTACCGTAGAAAATACAATTCTGTGGTCAAGACATGATAAAGACTGAAATATGTGGCTGTATGTATGTGCACAAATGAACCCAGAAAGTGCCTGTTCTCCCTCTGTGTCCTGAAACTGTTATTCAGTTCATTTAATCTACTGCACCTTGATCAGATGATAAAAATCATGTCATTGTTGCCAATAAACTTCTTTCAGGTAATTACTTTTCTAGCAATTCAGTTTTATGATTTTTATGACAAAATTATGACAATATGGCTTAACCATTCGTATCTATGTACACTAAGCAAACCAATGTCATCAAAACATATATTTTTACACAGACTGGACTTAAGGATGAAGCTGGAATTGTTCTATATTTTTCTTAAGGTGTGTTAGTCATCTGTCAGCACTCTCTGACTAACCAACTCTGTTTGTGACACTTTGTTGCTGCTGAAGATGTTAATCTTTTAAAATGTTCACAAATATATTATTTCATTTGAAAAGAAAAAAAGTTGAAATTATTCCCTAAAACAGCTGGACACAGATTTTAGCAAACTTTTCTCATATAGGAGTAAACTGTGCATCAGTTGGGGACTATTTTCAGTGGTGGATTAATACACATCTGGGACTAGTGAATATTTACAGCAGCTGGACGATGTGGGACTGAGACTGATAAAATACAGTGACAATGTTCATCATCATCATCATGATCATCATCGGTGTGGCTCACTTAAGTGTTTTTAATGAAAACAATGGAGCTCTGTCACACAGCAGAATTAGATATATCAGGATACACAGACTATATGTGTTAGTAGGATCGAGTCATTGTTGGTTTAGTTTAAGCTTATCCTTTAAACGGATTCATAAAGTAAAATTATGTACAAAAAGAAATTATTTTGGTCAGTAAAATGTCAAATAAAGACACAATAGAGTTTCTATACAAACAAAAGTTTTTTTTTCCCATAACTCTTATTCAGTAAGAGCTTTTGTCCCTCCTGTCAAAGCTAATAAAGACTAAACTTCATCTAACATGTTGACACAGTGCTGATTATCAATGGAATCATTGTTTTTCTATGAGGCGGTGAAACATGGGGACTAGTGTGGATGCTTTGTTCCATAGATTTTGTTGCAGTATTCCTGATTCTTGTTTGTGAGTGTTTATTAATGCTTAATTTGTCCTTGTGTGTGTGTGTAAATGCATGTGGGTTCTCTGTGTGTGTGTCCATGCATGTATGAATTATCTCACCACATTGGCCTGCCTGGCCTCCTCTATGTAGTGTGTGGTGATGATGACAGACACTTTCCCCGTCTTCACAATCTCCACTAGATGCTGCCAAATCCTAGAAAGGAGACCGAAGAAACAAATTACATAACACTTAACCCGCTTCTTAATAGATTTTTTCTAAAATTGTAGCCTGAAAAAGCTCATAGCTTTGCCAGCAGTAATTTGGCTGCCAACCATCTGATCTGATGTGGCTTTGTGGTGCTATTACACAATGAGACTGGAACAACACTGAGGGAGGGCAGCATGCTTTCAAAAAGGTTTCTGGACTTGCTTCTCCAGAACATATGCATAAATGTTATTGTTAGTCGTTGTGAAGTTGTTATACGAAAGCCACCAGCCATGTTTCCAATTTAGAAACGCCATTTTGAAGGATTCAGTATAAAATGTTCAAACTCTAATATGAAAACTTAGGGTTCCAACATTTGCAATACTGACTGAGTGTGTTAAAAGTCCAGTGTGATTTAGTAACATCTAGCGGTGTAGTTGCTGATTGCAACACCCTAGGCTCACCCTCAAGTTCTAAGCATGTAGGAGAAACTATGGTGGCTGCAAAACTTCCGAAAGGCCCTATCTAGAGCTGGTGTTTGGTTTGTCCAATCTGGGCTACTGTAGAAACATGCCAAAGTTTTCTGTTACTCTTTACTGTCAGCCATTACAGTGTAATTCAAAATGTGACTGCCATCAAATGCAATGAAAGAATTGTAAGGACTACCCTACAACTAAATCCCCTACATGTTGTTAATTACTATTGAGAGTATTGTTAATATATAACACCTATAGTATGAGGAGGACAGTCAGCGTTTTCAGTAAGAGCAACTCACACATGGAACAGTCTGCCAACACTTATCAGAGGTTGTAACACATATTGCTAATTTAAATTTAGGTCAAGATCAAGTGTGTGACCATAACTTATTCAAATAACCATTTTTTATGTCTTGTTGTCCTTGTTTTTAAATCATTTATGTATTTTAAATGAGTTGTGCTCTGCTATATGTACAGTATTTCTGCTGCTGTTGTGTCTTTTGTAGTTAGTCTATTATAGCTGCCCAGAGAGACTGCAGATGGAAATTAGCCAGGATGGATAAAGTGGCACACTGTCCCTGTAACATTAATATATAAATTAAATCAAATGTACGTAAATCTATTTTGTTTTGTATGTTTTTATTAGGGGATGTGAGAAAATGACATGTTCTTATGGGGCTGGATGTTTCCAAGAGTGACATAAGTTGGAGGACACAGTGGAAAGAAACAGCTGTGTGTGTGTGTGTGTGTGTGTGTGTGTATGTGTGTTACATACTTAGCCCTGAGCACGGGGTCCACTCCGACTGTTGGTTCATCCAGGATGAGCAGCTCGGGATTCTGAAGCAGAGCCGCTCCCAGAGACACCCTGCGCTTCTGACCACCACTGTAACACACACAGGAAACAGGTGAGGAAACAAAAAGAAACAAACAGGGCAACAAAGGTGAATCTTCTCTCACATTCCTAGTTGCTTTGTAACTGATGATCCACCTCGCCGCTATGCATGCCGCTCACTCCTGAGGGAGGTGGTGTGGAAACCTGCAAGACGAACCTGCCTGACAACACGCAGGGAAACAATGAAGAAGAGAACGAGGGAACTTGGGAGGAAGGGGCATTTTGAAAAATGTACTTTATTTAATTTTTTATATTTGTATTTTTTATATTAATAAAAAAAAAAAGATCAAGTATCACAAATTAGCTTACTGCTCATACCTTGTATTAAAGCCAAATAAAAGAGAATGATATGAAGAAGTACGCGTGCTGCATGGTGTGTTTATTCATACCAGGAATATCTTTCATACTATGTATTGTGAACAGTTTCAACAACCTGTGTGTCACGTAAAGCTGCAGCAGAACAAGTGAATAGAAGCCGCATTAATGCAACCGACCTTTAATATAATGCTGAAATAAAACAAGTCGTTTTTACAGCAAATATAGGAGTTTAAGTTGCAGCTCAGTAACATGACAGGCTGTTACACCACACATGACATAAATATTACATGAACTGCTAATGAAGGGGCCTCTTTGGGAACACAAGGGTCTTTGTAACGAGTCAGGGAGGTGAATCAAGAGCTGAAACAAGAGATGCTGATTATTCTTCCTCCAATAACTGCAGAATCAAAAAAGGGCTATAAACCCCTTTTATTGATATTTATCGGTGCCTGAGAGATTGCAACAGCAGTGTCAAGTTTTCTCTTACATCTTACAGGGAGTAAAGAGATCCAATGGAAATATTTGGTTTAATGCCAAATATTCTATTTTTAATTTGCATTGCTTGATTGTTTCCTTTTATGGCTTGGGAACAAGGCTTTTTGGTCTTTGTACAGCATCTTCCTCTGTGGAAAGGATAAGAATGTGCGCAGCTGATAGTTGGAAGTTCAGCTGAGTAGAAAGTTTTTCTTCTAAAACGGAACAGCTACAATACGAGCTGCCAGAAATCCTAGCAGCAGGAATTGACCGAACAAGGCTGTGCCGATATGATTAGTTGTTCAATGGGACGATAAACGTATTATTCTACCAAACAGGTCACTGGTTAAAGCTCAGACTTGTTGGTTTGTCTTTGAGGAAACTGACATCCTTGCTTGCTGACATTTATTTTGGTGTACTGGTTAATATCTAAAAAAAACTTTGACAGCACAAAGAGGAACTACTTTACAGCATACAATATAAACGACACAGCATACAATCAATAAACTGGCAACTTCACATGATATTTCCTCAAATAAAACTTTGAAAGACAGGTGGACCTGATGGCTACACAAAAGAATGCAAACCTGCGTTGCCAGATTGGGCGGATTGAGACTGACGGGACACTCAAAATCTGTTTCTTATAAGTAATGTTCCAAAAAAGTTTAATGATACAATTAAACTAATAAAACAGAAGGCAGGAGGAACGTCAAGACCCTACACTTCATTTTTCATCTTGTACTCTGGTCTGGCCAAATTCCTTCTGAGCACACAAGGACAAATCCAATATTGAGGGACAATATTTTCTCTAAGACTCTAAGGCAGGAATACTCAGAAAAACTAATATTACATATTATTGGTCACATATTATTGGAGTTGGCATTATCTCAGTCCGTAGGGAACCAGACGGGCACCAATTCGAATCCAGCATAGTATCGACTGGTAGCTGAAGAGGGGGCCAGTTCCTCTCCTGGGCATTGCCGACTGTGCTCTTGAGCAAAGCACCGAACCCATCACTGCTACATGGGTGCTGATAAGCGGCCCATCATTCCACCATCTCTCCATATTTGCATGTCGATCAGCCCTCAGTGTGTGACTGTATTTTGGGCCTGTGTGCAAAAAAATGGATGCTCTCTCTTTATTTGACCTTTGCTTGTCTGCTTACCAGACAAAGCCATATTGTTTTATGGACATTGGGTTCGGTTTACAGCTTGTGTATGAGAGAGGGATTATGTTTGTGTGTGTTTGCACAATAATTCATTTAATTCAGGTTTCAAAGTCCACGTCTGCAGACAGCTATAAAAACACATTTTAGCTCACTTCATAAACTGGCATTATCTAGGCAAATACTGCATATGGCTTCAGTTCACCACACCTGGGATCGAACATCTTTACTAAGCACAAACAGTCTAAAATTACCTCCTGCAAAGAACTGCACAAAGGGACAAAGGATAGTAGTTATATCAGTATCCTTTCACCATTGTTAGATTGCTGAAAATCTAACAATACTGATGTCCAATTGGCTAATGGTTGACAATGTTGTCCAAAGTTCACCTGTAACAAATTAAAGAACTTCAGGTGAGTGATTCCACAAACAGCTTCTGTTGTGAATACAGTGAAATGGACCTACATTAATCCTACATACCGTATTATGTTCTCCAAAGCACTAACCTCTTTGGAGAAGCTCTGCTTCAAATCACTTCATATTAAAGTAATTCTGTCGTCTACTACATGTGTTTATACCTGAGATTTCGGACCAGGCTGTGCTTCTGAGGTAGATCCAGGAAGTCAATGAGGAAATCCATACGTGCCTTGGTTTCCTTCGACGTCAGGCCGTGGATTCGGCCAAAGAAGGTCAGGGTGTCACCAATGGTGAACTCGTTGTACAACGCCAGCTCCTGCAAAACACATCAACAAAGTTTTAAAAGGTTGTGAAGTGTGGATGTTTTATCACAGACGTCACAGATATCAGTGAATAGAGGTGTTGCTTGAAACTCATATTTGATAGAAGCATTTTTTTTAGTTACTGCAGCTTTTTCGATCCCCACATGGACCTTTATCATGTACCTGACTTTACTCCACTAACATATAATGTTTAATGTTAAGCACAAGCAGCTGTACAAGATATTCAGTGCTACCTTTCAGTACCCAGCCTTAGTCTTATGGCATCTCTTCTATTATTTCTTTTTTGATAAATTTGGTCTAATGTAAAATTCTTATTATAACCTCCTGCACAATACTGTTCCATCACAAAAACTAAATGTTCCAGCACAGCCCAGGACAAATATAACCAAAGATAAATACAGTAGATTTACTTTAGCATTAGTATCTGTTTTACTTCACTCTATATCCTGCAGATCTGCCTCTGCACTGCTGCCTTCTGAGCAGTCATGCAGAGACCCTTGACTTTCCATTTTCTTAGAGTGTTTCTGTCAGTGAAAGGATTACTGCCTACATTTCTAGAAAAACATTTAATCTTGAAGGATTAAGGGCTTAAATAATAGTCCATGTGCACATTGTTCTGTAACAGGAAATTAATAATGTATAAATATATAATATATATTGATAACCTCTCTGTTTGAGACAAAAGTTACAAGTCAATGAATTTCTCTGCTTTGCAGCATCAGACAACACAAGTTCACCACAGCGGTACAACAGTTGCACTCTGGGGACCAGAAGAGATGTCACATTTCCTCTCCCCTGAGTCACAGATCTCGTCCTACAGGGACCAATGCGACGTACAGGTTACACACAGGAGGACACAGGCCATGTGTGTTATCAGCCTCATCAGTTATCCAGTCTGACAGTAATGGGAGACACTCGGGCACAGGTCACTCACTGCAACAGAGGCTAAATGAAAGAAGCCCCTGAGCAAGGCACTTAGATTTGAGGGTCTAATTAATAACTCCTTGATGTGAATGTTGGGGAGAAGAAAGACAGGTTCTTAAAAACCTTCATTCGGCAAATTTAGGGTTTAAATGTGGAGCTGAGTGAGTAATTGGACTTAATGTGAACAGAGGAAAAGAGTTGACTGTGAAAAAACAATATTTAAGACTATTAAACACCTTTTCAACTGTACTTAATCCTTAATGGAATTTAAGACAGGAACATGTCAGGAATTTGTAGCTTTTCCAACTATTTCAAGGGCCTTTTGGTTTGAATGAACATAATACACATTTACCCTTTAATGTGTGAAAGATATATTCTAAGATGTCGTATTTACCTGTGGCATGTATCCGACCTTCCTCCCCGGCACGTCGTGACCAGGGAACGCAGGTGGCTTCCCTAACACAGAGATGTGACCCCGCGAGATTTTCAGAGTTCCCACGATGCATTTCAGGAGTGTGGTCTTCCCACACCCACTGGGCCCCAACAGGCCATAACTGCGACACAGAACAAACAGCATTTTAGGTCAAACAACTTTACAGTCTATATTTAGTACACAGCGTGTTGTTGGATTTGATCAACTTCCTGGCACACAAACACACCATCACAACTCTAACTGGCATGTTCAGTCATTATAAATGTAAACTGAATGGAAACTAGTGGATTGAGTAACTGTAGCTTCTAGTGAGCCAGTCAGACAGACATGGAAGGAGGTTAAAGAGAGGACATAGACACTATCTGTGTAAGCACCCAAAGATAACCAGATGACTATATTAGATAAACCCAACCATGGCTGCAGGCAGTGTAGCTACAGTACATACTAGTGCTTTGAAGAGGCCCTACGATTAGATTGTGTAAGTAACTACCAAACAACACAAAGCAGCACACGTTTACTTTACCACCATGTGCTACATTCATGAATTGTTAAAGTTGCAGTTGGAGTAACAGTTCATGTTACAGTTGGAGGAGAAAGAAAACAAAACTTTCATTAATCAGTCTGCAAAAATCATAATTTTCAGTTGGAAACTTCTACAGGAATAGTTTGACGTTTTGCTCTCAAGACTGAGATGAGAAGATCGATACCATTGTCTGTGTGTTCAAGCGACTATAATTAATATATTTGACTTGACTTCTCTCATACTGTACTCTGCCTGCTTAACACCAACCAGCAGGCAAACACAGTTAGGAGCTAGCTGGTGAACACAATGGATCATTTAGCAGATAAAGAGCCAGATATTTCCCTGAGTGGTTGGTGGAGGCCAAAACAGAGCTAAAAAGAGAGTGAATGTTGATCCATCATATTGATTGATACATGATAAATTAATTAATACTAATCTTACTGGCTGTGTACATATAGGTTTATAAGGCGATCGATTGTTTATACCTCGCTTCTGCTGACCCTAACTGGCCAACAATATCTTATTACATGTTTAAGAATGGAGCTAGAACTGGGAGGTGGCTGGCTTAGCCTAGCTTAGCATAACGACTGACCAGAGGGGAAACAACTAGCCTGTCTCTGTCCAAAGTTCAAAAGTCTACCAACACCTCTAAAGCTCACTAATTAACTTATTATATTTAATTTGTTGATATGTAAAAATGTAAAAAAAATTGTTTGATAGAGAGAGTCATGTAGTGTAATAGTGACAATATATATACATATATTACATAACTCCAAAAACACAACTTGGTATTTTTACATTTTTGTTTGTGTACAAATGAAACATATGAGATACAATGTGTTATTATTATTATCTACACAGTGTTTTAGTCTCAGCTGACCCACTGATCTCAGAATGCTACATGTTATGTTCTGACTTGTATTTGGGCTTCTTTGATAGTTTCCTTCTTGTGTGATGAACATTGGTAAACAAGCAAAGCTTTACAAAGAAACCTTTTGTCTTTGAGTCTGAGGAAGTAATGGAATTTGTATGTTTACTTTCTACAGTTTAAATTTGTCCACTTATCCACTGGAATATGAAAAACACTGAAAGAAATCGATGTACATTGTCAGAAAAATTATTTTTGTGCAACTATACTGGCCTTTTGTTTAAAACCAATTTGTGAAAGTCAGTCAGTAAAAGGGCCTTAATGTAATATTTGTATTAAACAAAAATAAAAAAAGAAGATCACATGCGCAATGTAACACAGCTGCAAGCTGTAACACTATATCAGCTTTGTCATTCAGCACATTTCCAGCCTGTAATAAAAGTAAGAAAGCTTGTTGTCTCTGACAGACTTTCATACTCATCACTTCCCCATTGTTTCTGTCATCAGAAAAAAAAAACAGTTTAAGAGCCTAAACTATTTCTGACACAAAGTTTTTGTTTTTCCTCTTCCAGCCTGTAACGTGTTAACCTACATAAATCCTCTCTGGCGAAGCACACAGACAGAAATAACAGATGACATAATACTACAGGAAAAACAAACTGTGTGCATTGTGGATTTCAGTTCTTCTATGACTACTTGACTACAAGAGCTGGACTACAAAGCAATAAGTACAGTAAAACTATTTGTAATAATGTCTACGACCCTCAAAGAACGTCTTCTGCCCTTTGGGGTTTCCTGCTTCAACTTTAAGAAGCCAAACAAGTCGATTTTGGACAGTTGACCTGGCAGTCCAGCAGGAGATTGAAATATTGATCAGTCAGCAGATACATGACAAAGAAGAAGGCAAGTAGACTAGTTTCAGCCAGGTTCTGAAAACCTCACCCGAGAATCATAGCCTCATTTACATGTTGAGAACACACCTGCTGACTGGGAGGAGAAGGACAAGTCCTTTGTTTGTGCCTGCCCATTGCTACAAGGGGAGAAGTGGAGGTGTAAGGTTTCAAAATACAACTTACAGTATTATCTTAAAAGATAGCTGTAGTTATATTTTCAGCCTTTTCCATGCGTGTCTCCTATTTCCTTGATTCCCTATCAATGCGCTTTACACTCAGTATCAAGGAAAAGAACAGATACTGGTAAACAGATACATGTCTTATCAGTAAAGGAAAATAGTCTCAAATTGCAGCCATGATGACTTGAGCCCATACATTGCACTCACATTTGTCCCTGCGGTACAGTCAAGTTGAGGTTGCTGAGGACCTTCAGTTTCCCGTACGACCGGCAAACGTCCCGGCACCGGATTGCAAAATCCTCCTGACCAGCAGGCAGGGAAGCCTCCAAATCAGCCTTCATATTTCCCTCCTTCAGCTGAAAGAGAGGACAACACTTTGTTAAACATCAATAACATTCCTGACGGATGCCTGTCTGCAGATATTTACTGATTATTTTCAGATTTCACCAAATAACCTGAGCAGATGTGACACGTGGACAACAAGGCTGAGAGAAATCATATCACAGCAAGAATAATAATTCATGGGTGCCCGGTTAGCTCAGTGCATCCTGGTCGGTATACTGGGTCGCCAGCTCTGACTCTCACCTGAGCTAACCGGGCACCCATGAATTTATTCTTGTGTATTTAATTTCTCATCCTGTGATCCTGGATGATTTTATAATTATCTGTTATCTATATGTTATGAATATTTTGGTCGCTGAATCCTGAACGAATAATCAGTAAATATCTGCAGACAAGCAATCTTAGAATTGTTATTGATGTTTACCAAATGTTGTCCTCTCTTCAGCTGAAGGAGTGGATATGTGCTCTATGTCTATGAAGGTGATTTGGAGGCTTCCCTGCCTGCTGTCCAGCGCCAACTGGAGTGTCCACAGAATTGTTAGAGACGACTTTGTAGGTTTTTGGAAAATACACACTGAAAAGAGTCCACATGCTTAGATACCGCTTTCAAAAGGGTTTGACTGTAGCCTAAAAGGTACAAAATGTGAGTGCAATGTATGGCTCAAGAGTCATCAAAGATTGTGACCTACATAAGTTTGAGAGGGATTCTATTCATTTTTAACCTGAATAGAGATGTATCTGCTGTATTTACCAGTATCCTGTTCTCTTGTTCGATTTGTTAAATTGCTGAATGGAGTGATATAACACGCTGATTGAATAGGACAAGGAAAATAGGTATAAGCATGGAAAAGGCTTGAAAATATATAACATGCAGCGTATTTTTGAAGAGCTATTCAGATACTGTAATTTGGGCTTGTTTGAAACCTTTGGCCAAACCT
>NW_023339751.1:18511248-18516971 GCF_004916995.1 Morone saxatilis | reverse complement strand
GCTGAGTCCTTGATGCAGCGGCCCAGGGTCCGAAAGCGACCTGCGGCCCTTTGCTGCGTGTCATCCCCTCTCTCTGCCCCCCTTTCCTGTCTATCTTCAGCTGTCACTATAATAATGGCAATAAAAGCCCCCAAAAATATACTTAAAAAAAAAAAAGAATAATAATTAATGATATGATGCACTTGTCCTCCATTATTTACTATATGTACATACAGTATATCTTAAACACATATGCACATACATTATAAAGGCTTGTAATAAGACTTTATACAGTAGTAGGTGCTCAGTGTTTAAGACCAGATGCCGGGCTGTTTCAGATGCAATTTTAGAGCTAAAGAAAGTACTGAAGATGAAATACTGTTTGCAGGAATGTGTAGTGCAAGCATACGTACAGTCTTCCTCCAAGAAAGAAGGTGTTATATGAGGAAATATCAGTTAAATAATGTCAGATGGTTAAAAGGCTTCAATCTGAGGGACATTTGTGGTTATTTCTAAACACTTTTTACACTTTTAGGTGTGAAGTAAACTGACTTGGTGTAAAACACATTTGACAATATTACTGCAGTAAACAGATCAAAATGTCCTACGAGTGGCTTACTGGTTTACAACCATAATATACTCCACTGACCTCCTGTAATCGATTAAATATACAAGTTTAAACGAAAGGCAACTGAGGGACAGTAGAGAGAGAATAATGTCATCTTCTCATCTTCTGCTTTCTGTTATGGTTTTGCAGTGCTAAATAGAAAGCTTCCCCAAACTGCATCTAAAATGTATCTGCTGCAGTTTGTTTTAGGCCCAAAGTTGTCTTGTCTCCCTCTTTGCTAACACCACAAATATTACATACATACACGCATACAAGGAATTCCCCTCCTTTATTTTGTAGGAACTGACTACCATACATATTAAATTAAAAATGCACGAATCCTCAGTCAAATGACCTGTTAGACCAGAATGTACTCCTTACTGTTTCTGTACTGACAATGTATCATCAAGACTGATATAACATATGTCAAATCATAAATATTATCTAGTGAATTCATAATTCAAATGTTAGGTGCTTTTAAATTCATAGACAGAGGGTAAGAACACATCAGCAAACTCTTTAAGATTGGAGAGGAAATTGCTGCTTGAAAGTTTTTTATTACTGAAAAGCTTTCTGAGAAACAATAACTAGTTTTATTTCTGCAGAAGTCTGTAGCTTTGGTGGTTTAAAAGGCTTTACTGCAAGTGGATGAAAAAAAACAGATTAGTGCTTTTTTCAAGAATGCAAATGAGGGAGACCACCAAAACAACGCTCTCATACTTTGATATTCCTGGTGGCTTCTTTGCATCTTTGTCAAGCCTCAGCAGACAAAGTATTTAGGTCGTAAAACAATCCTTTGCCCAGTAATCTCTAATAACGGCCTTCTTTCACGGGTTTCCCCCACTCGCCAACTAACTCCCTCCTTTAATCCAGCATCCCTCATTTTGCAGTGAGGAGATTAGGGAGACTGCATTGCGTAATCTGACACATTTGCTTGGGCTCACCTTTGGCGTTGTAGCCTATATCTGCAGAATATACACAAAAACAAATCTCACCCACGTTCTGTATGAATTAGCCTGGAGGCTGCGATCAATCCATCAGTGGCATCTGAGATAATGCTTTAAAAAAGAAAAGATAAACTCATCTGCAGGAAAACGCACTGACAGCAAATGTCAACTTGATGGAGGATAAAGCAGCAATCTGAGCAAACACTCACCCTGAGAGAAGAGGGAGTCCACAAGCTGAAGACAACTACTACAGAGCAAGTAAACATCAACTGACTCAAACTTCTCAGCTCATGTGATTACAAAGTGGAAGAACAGGTTCAGTTCACCCGCCGGCAGGTGGAGAACAGATGCTTTCCTCTGAAGAATACCCACCTAACACACACACACATTCATACACACACACACACACACCCTTCTACACAGCCTGTAACAGGTGGCTTTTTTAAATGTAAAGTTTTTTTTTTTAAATATCTAAAAAAAATATATATTATTGGCACAAAAACAACAAATATTTGATAGTTACAGCTCCACAAATTCTCAGATTATCCTGATTGTCACTGTTTCCTGTCATAAACTTAATATTTGGGGATGTATTGTCTGTATTCTAAATTGGGTCCTGATAACTTGTGATTTTTACATTTTAAGTGCTTGATTATTTGATCCAAATAGAGAATTGTTACAAAATAATTAGTTGCAGTCCCATTAATGAACAGCCTACAGTTAAAGAAAGCACCACACTGTGCCTCTGCGGGCTCTCCTCTGATAAAGACCTCAATCAGCCTAACAATGCCTCTCTTTTCATTTACACTCGGCTCTGTTGATCAGGAAAAACTCCTACCTTGCCTGCCAAGTTGTTGCCAACTTGCGTCACCACCAAGGGAAGAAAACGGGCTTGACAGGCGCGCTCAAATCTCTCCGGATTCAGCACAGACCAGGCGAGTGATACGCAAACTGTTAAAGAATGGCCACTGTGGGGGCTATTTATAAGCTGAGCCTCGGTAGCCTACATCCACGGACCGACCAGCTGCTGCACTTTCACTTCTCCCTTTTCACATCAGCGGATGTGAGCTCTGCAGCAGCAGTGCGGGTGCACGGCGCCCCCTCTCTCACCCCTTCTCTCTCAGTTGCTCACACGATAAAGCTCATCCTCCCTAATGCTAAACCTAAATGTGTAGCTGAATGCTGTGCAAAAAAACCCCAACAAAATAACAGACACCACTGAGGTTGCTGCGCTGGCGTGCATCCTGCACAGTTTCTCTCCATCTTGCTGCAGCGGCGCGTCAGGGAGCGGAGAGGCCCGCTATCAACAGACGGTCTCAATCCGGAAGGTTTTCGCAGAGAGAACATCCTAAATGCTATAAAAGCATCTTACCCTTTCCTCCATCTCGGTGCAGTCTGCAGGACCGGCCGTCGCATCATCCCGACCGGCAGCCTCCGCGGCCATGGCAGCAGGGAGAAGGGCGGACCGGGCAGTAGGTCTCTGCGAGGAGAGACAGCGAGAGAGAGGGGGGAGAGAGAGAGGGGGATAGATGCGCTATGTGACTTCTTATATTGAAGCAGGGCCGGTTGTTCTCTCAGTATTAAATACTGACAGTCGAGAGCAGCTACGGACTAAGAAGATAAAGGATTTGGGGAATTTTCTCATCTGTTCACCTGTATAATTCATTGTCAGCCGCAGAGTGCGTCTGTAGCCGCTGTGCGTGCTGCAGATCACATGGACTAACCTGTCGCTGTAGGGGCTGATGCTCCACTGCATAAATATCCATTGTGACATGCCATTTGATATAAGGTGACTAGGTTGAGCATCTTTCAAAAGAAATAATTTGCAAAATTGGTGATACAAATTCAGTTGGTGTTATTATTTATGTTTTGTGCCCTTTTTAATTTAATTTTTTTTTTTTTAATTAAACCCCAAAGACAAGAAACTCATCTGGAAACAAATTGAAATTTCCTAATTTATCATTATGCAGACACGTTAAGATTCAAAACAGCAGTCTCATTGAGCATAGGGCCTTCACCTTCAGTATTATGCGTCCGCCAGGGGTCTTGTTTGGTTGCATTTCCCCTTTACTTCCTCAAGGTATGAAGATGTATCAGGTTGGTTCATCTTCAGAGAAGTAGAAAGTTCCCACCCTTCCATCCCAGGCATGTTTGACATTCCCTCTCTGGTCAAAACTCTGCAAAGTAGATTTATGAACAAATAATTTCACCATTCCCCTTTGCTGTCATCATCAGCATCAGCATCAGCATTATCATCATCATCATCATCATCATCATCATCATCATCATCATTATCAGCAGCATCATCATCATTATTGGTAATTTCTTGCGATTGTGTTGCTGAGCATCTTTGTCTCTGTCTCTGTCCTTCTCTCTTTACCTATACAAATACAATTTAATTGAATTAAATTGAATAATTTCTGAATTATTTTCAAAATATGATTTGAGATCATGGTGCAGTTCCTAGAGAAACCACAAGATGGAGGCACAAAATAAGAGATTCATTGTTACTGTAATCATTGATGATTGATGAGAGGGGAAAGCAACTCATTTACTCGAGTACTGAACTCAGCATGTTGTTAAGTGTCTATCTGTTCTTCAGTTCAGGCTCAGCTGGTGTAGAAATGTACCTTAAACTAGCAGAAACAACTTTGCACAGGGGTATTAAATGGTGTGCATATGTGGGCTATGAGATATCAACAACAACACAGCACAATATCACCTGTAATAGCTTATTGTCCCCAAGAGGAAAACTGATGAGGAGCCCCTAAACAAAAGGCGCACAGTCGATTAAGCATGTTATTTTGTTTTTACAGTAAATCTTAGAGGACGGCACTTTTAAATGCTTAAGTGTAGACGTACAATTAAGTGTTTTTGTCTGCTTGGAAAAAAATAAGACAAACAGGCATCATTGACGTCCACTGTTGTAATTAGGTCAAACATGAGCAGGGTGTAGTTGAAGTGTGTGTTGCTGCTGCTGACTGCACCCATAAAGAATAATGTGAGGGGAAATGTGTGTAATTGGCCAACTCTTTTAATTGCTTTTTATTGTGTCATTGTTTTAATGTTTTGTCTTCTCTTTGTCTCTTGTTGCAAAGCAATTGGCTCACTGCTCATTAAAATTTAATTGGACATGTATTAAGCCAGTAATGGCTATAATCCAATAGCCCAGCAACATCTTATTATCATCCTACTGTTACTCATTCATAGTGCTGTGCCCAGTCTTTGCAGATTCATCTTGATTTTATTGCCTTTGATCGATAGTGACAGCTGAAAAGTGACAGGAAATGGCGAAGAGAGAGGGCAGAGTCAAACCCATGCCGCCACAGCAAGGACTCAGCCTTGGTAAATCGGGGTGCCAGCTCTAACAGGTGAGCTATCCAACACCTCAGCTTCATTATTTCATCAGCACCAGCAGAGCCATCAGCCACCACCACCATGTGTCTGGAGTCCATGGGGAGTTTATATATATAATATGTTCAGGGCAGACACCCCCGATCACAAAACTCAGTTCAAGCGCCAAAGACTTTATGTTAGGACTTAATCATCATATATCATATGTTATAATAAATAATTATCTATACTCAATTGTCTCTCCTGATTGAAATCTCTTTAATCAAGCTATTTATTAATTTAGTTTCTGCTTGTTTTGATTAGCCTATATAAAGTGTCTCTTATGAAAGGGGCTTTAAATCGGACTTATAACTATAAGAAACACTTGTTTGGTTTTCTTTCTCAGAAAAACTGAGCGGTGGATGTGAAAACCAGCTCATTGATGTAAAACATCATGGATGTCTCAGCCTTGTGTGCCTGAGACACTGGTCCTGATTATATTTACTGATGATGTATTATTATTTTAGAATACTGCTGCCACGATTTGTGCTCTATGTCCCACTGGGGCCACAAATGTTAAAACTTTATTTTTTCACATATCAAATGTTGATGTCAAGGGTTAAATAAGTCTAAAGGGATAAAAGAAGATATCATTTCCTAATGAGACTGCGTGATGTAATTGAATGTATTAAAGCCCTGACATAAACGGATTTAAGAGCTTTCAGTTGGCTGTTGCATCAACCATCTATGGAGCAGGACTTTGATATGTGGCTCCAACTTGTAATTCCTTTAAATGTCCACAGAGGGGCAGAATGGATCTGTTAAAGTAAACGACCCCGAAAGAGAGAGAGAGAGAG
>NW_023339751.1:18511008-18511237 GCF_004916995.1 Morone saxatilis | reverse complement strand
AACAGATAGAGGGAGAACGACAGAAAAGAGAGGGTTGTGTGTTGTGTGTGTGTGCAAAAGTCAATGAAAGGGACACAATGTGAATGTCCACTTCATTCAATGAAAAGCAATTAATTGTTCCAGGCTCACAACTGAGCAGAAAGCCTGGAGTATTGTTTAATCATTCAAACGTATTGAGCGTCCACACTTTGGTCAATTAAGCCCTGAGACCCACACTCACACACACACA
>NW_023339751.1:18509671-18510967 GCF_004916995.1 Morone saxatilis | reverse complement strand
ACACACACACACACACAGTGAGCGCAGCAGTCCGGTTATCCAACCCAACTTATTTGCCGGATTGTTCCCCCAATCTAGAAATAAAAAGCCCAAAGTGCGCGTTGCCTAATTGGGTGAAGGGTTGAGGGAAATCTGTGTGATTAGCCCTCTCCAACAGACGGGGATTAAGCTTTTAGTCTGTAATTATTATAAAGCATACGTCAGCAGATATCCACCCATTTCAGACACACAGGAGCGGAGGGATGTCCTGCTAGGTGGCTGCAGTGCTCTGTGTCAGGCCCGCTCAGACGTGGAGACCCAGGAATAGGAGCAGGATCAGGAATATCCTCCTGAGTCAGTGCCACGACGCTGACACACCACACTCGCCGGCAGGGCCGCCTCTGCTCCGATAATCAGCATCCTATGCTATTCTGCTCAAGATGGCGGTGCAGGCAGCGGAAAAGGACGGAATAGTGAGTATTTGGGAGCTTCGGGGGAACCAGGGCGGGAGGTTGGATGTGCTGGTGTTTAATTTCTGTGCATAACGGCCTGCGGATTTGATTTAAGCGCACCGTTATGTCGATTATCCGCCGCTTATTTGTAAATGCGGAGCGCCGTGCGCAGCGCATTCACGGCGCAAGGCGACTCCTCTTTCATTCCGCGTTCAGCCGGGGGGAAGAAATCCAATATGTTGGTGGTGAAATGTACCGGCAGTGTGTGCTCACCTGGGCCGCTCTACCGGCGCTATGAATGTGCGCACTTCCATCGCAGGTGCGGGTTTATGAGGCTAATTTGGAACATGGCTCGCTACCGGAGCCCCGATAACAACATGACAGGTCCGCTGCCACCTCGTCATTGTTGGGAAGAGCCGCATGCAAGGCCACACTGTGTGTATATAAACAGGCCTGCAGCCTCATGTTGGCTGTTTAACCTGAGCCAGGCCGGTTTATATCCTACCTGATGGGCGATAAATGACAGTTTGCGTCCTGTGTCTTTTGTCACTGGTGTTGAAGAATGTGGAGGATGACCACCTGAACGACTCGCTGGGGAACCCCGGACTCATCTCCCCTGATAAGGAGGATCTATCACGTCTCCTGGTATGAGAGATGCCTTAACGGTCTCTTACGTGTCCTTGTTTGATCTCCGGGCTGTGCTTAATAAATTCAATGTACTTTGCATAGACGGTGCCATTCAGCGGGCGCATCCGGAGCGGCATGCGGCCGGGGAAGAAGATCATAGTGATGGGCATTGTCGACCTGGAGCCAGACAGGTAAGATAACACTTAACAATGCACGCAAGCACGCACACACACACACA
>NW_023339751.1:18481417-18509610 GCF_004916995.1 Morone saxatilis | reverse complement strand
CACACACGCACGCACACACACCTTATCTGGAGCCTGGCTTTATCTCACCACAGTTAAATGAATTTCTTTCATGTCATCCATATGCATGCTGAGTGATTTTGTCCTTAGGCTGGTCAGACTTGCACAGCCACTCCAGGACACACTGAGTAATGCGTGGGCAGCCAGAGAGAGAATGGTGGCTTCTTAAGTATGCAGAGACAGGGCGTTCCCTAACCAGCAGGGAGAAAAAAGGGGGGAAAAGGAAAGAGGAGGAAAAAAAAAGACTTGTTTGGGTGTGTCCTTACCCTACATGGAAACTTGTGTCAAACTTGGAAGAAAAACCTCCCCATGACCTCATCATGTTCAGTGGCTGCTGCTGGCACAGTTTTCGTGCCAAAGTTCATGTGAATGTCCTGGATGACTGAGCTGCTCCAGGGCTCAAAATACACAACTGTTTTCCGTTTGTTGCAATTTTTTTTTTAAATTTTTTTTTTTTTACTGTAATCATGTCTTCACACTCACACAAAGCTGGTTGTGTGTGAGCAGCACAGCTGTAGGGGATTATGCATAATTAACACACAATTGGTTACACAGCAACAGCAGAATTATGCATTATGACTTATCCCAGATTAGTTGCTGGACTCATATGCTGCCTGTCTGACTCCTCAATCCTCTCTTTCTTTCCTCCCTCAGCTTTGACGTGAGTCTGACCTGCGGCCGTGACTCAGAGAAGGAGGAGCCCCCTTATGATGTTGCCCTGAAACTCACCGCCCGCTTCGCCGACCGCCAGTTTCTGCGCAGCGCCCGCATCTCTGGGAAATGGATAGGGGAGGAGGCGTCCACCGCCTACTTTCCCTTCATCCCCGATCAGCCTTTTAGGGTAAAAATCATTTTTCTTGTGCTCATGACAATTTCTCATGCCAGATGATTCTGGTACTACATGTTCACAAGAAGGTTTTGATTGTCTTTGTTGGTTCTTGTTGAACACGTGAGGATTATGGGATACTCTCTTTTGGTCCTCCTGCAGACCAGTTAGAAAGTTACATTTAACCCAGATCTCACTTGCTTTGGATCTATTTTGGCCATTATTTCTATGATTTCATTTGTGATTTGGCCCTACAGACACAGTCTTACAACAAGTAAAATTATATTACTTAAACCATCTCATTTCAAAGTGAACCTGCTCAGCAGGTGTGTTTCTAATTGTGCATTGTGAAAGTATTTGCATGTTGTGTAGCTACTGTTAGAATAGTAGATCAGTGTTGAAGCTGGATCTTTACAACAGAAATTAGGAGTAAGAACTTTATTGGAGTCATCACATCTGCATCTACAGAATTACCATGCTAAGTAAAATGTTATTATTACCAAAAGGACTGTTAGCCAGCCTATGAAAATGAGTCCCATTGATTTACAGTGTTATAAAGTGTTTTTATAGCTGGTTTAAAGGTCCAGTGTGTAACATTTAGGAGGCTCTATTGGCAGGAATGAAATATACTGTTTAGAAGTATTGTTTCATTAGTGTATAATCCCCTGAGGAATCCAGGAATAGGAATCTTCATGTTTTTGTTATCTAGAATGAGTCGTTTCTATCTACAGAAGCCTGCCATGGAGTCAGGAAGGACAAACCAAAGATAGGGACGTTCACACCAAAGTTCTATCTTAGTAGGGGAGGGTGAAGCGAGGAAGTTTCACACGGCTAGATGCCACTAAATCCTACACACTGGACTTTTAAGGCCAATGGTACTACACAAAACATTTAATGTACCGTGCAAACAAGGCAGTCAACATAAGGGGCAAAAGGACAACATGCATGCAGGCTTTTTAAAAATCTTTCCTCAAAGCAATTCATATTGTTTGTGCATATGTGCGCCCGCAAAATGGACACCCTGTTTAGTCTGACACCTTTAGATACCTGGCCATTATCTGTGTGAAGTAGGCGTGATTCTCAGATTGTTGGTTTTCTAGCAGCGTTACACAGTCCATCAACCTCTGTTTTTTTCCAGGTTTTTTCAATTTTATTGTCCCATGTAGTTTGTTGGGAGGTTTATAACATAGCGATGTTAAAGCAATGATACATACAATGTACACTCTCGAATAATACTACTATAATATACGTACACTCTCTTTCAGACCCAATCCTAGTACCAGTTTTTTCTTACAATTTTCTAAAACCTTTAAAAAAAAGAAAAGAATCGATTCATCCAAAAAAAGCATAATGCAGATTTATTGCTAACGAAAATATCTGTTCATATCACCCCTAGCAGTAATGTGATTTATATGTGATTCACAGTAAATTGGTTACAATCCTGTTGTCAGGATTACAAGTAATCATCTATGAGAGAGATAATCACATGTTACAACAGAAATGTTGCAAATGTTCTTGCAGTATAGAAATAAGAGACAAACAGGACATGTTTTTTATGCTACATCATAGCCATCTACTGTAAATACAGATTGTATCCTGTGTAGTGGTCTGTTAACTGCATTAGGGTGAGCATCAGCTGTTTGTGTGATGGAGGGAGTGGGGGGTTGAGCAGCAGCACATATGCATTATGAGTAATTCTCATAAGACCTGAGGACTTGCTAGCTTTGCAATCATATCCGCTCTAATAATTCTGAAAATGCACATGAATAATGCATATGGTGTTCATCAAAAAATAGTGAACTGACCAGCTTTGAACAAGATAATTTAACTCTTAAACTTATCAACATTTATACTTAGAGTAGAAATCTCTATACTAAAACTGAAGACACAACAACCACCATGTTTGGCTTATTTTTAGAAGTGATCCCTGCGTCTGGTTATGTAATCTCAGCTCCCTGATAAAGTGTCATTGTTTGTGGTTGAAGCGTGACCAAGCAGGTCAGCACAGTCATGACTCTGTCAAAAGCTGGGGGCTGTCGCGCAGATGGCTTCCAACAAACTGCCTCCTGAATTCAGAGGCATGTGGACAGGCACATGATGTGCTGTGGTTTCAGAGCAGGACGGTGGGTTTCTGGGAGTTCATGGAAACAATCTGCTTCAGGAAGTGGGATCACACCTTCAAGTGTGTTTTCTTTGCTACAAACCATAGGGAAAGATGTTTACACTGATGCATTTTTGTGTTTGGCTTGTTGAGGTCCACCATGTGCAACTGCAAGCAAAAGTGTCATGGACTCACTGTTTTACTTATTTATTAGCATTTTGGTGGTTTGTTACATGTTAAACATATTAGTGGATATTAGCATTAATCCAGATTGTGATTTGGACTTGTTATATAATTTTGTACAAACAGGATTAGCAGATAAATTTGAACATTCCTCTCAAGAAACCCAAAAATTTTGGGTTTAGTAGTTGTTTCCTGTATTTAGTTAAAGCTGCATTGATAAATGTTTTTATATTGAAAATAGTAGTAGTTTAGTAATAACCTCTAAAAACCCCCACTGTACACTACCTGCTCAGCTCCAAACCAACAGCAACTAGTGAACTCAGTGGGACATTTAGCAGCTAAAGAACCAGATTTTTCTGCAGTGCTTTTCATCACTGTAGTAAAGTAGCTTTTTCAAAAGGATCCGCAAATCTATAAATATATTCA
The DNA here is from genome assembly GCF_004916995.1 of Morone saxatilis. Lineage (NCBI taxonomy): Eukaryota > Metazoa > Chordata > Actinopteri > Moronidae > Morone > Morone saxatilis. Next base: position 18,506,056 of record NW_023339751.1, on the reverse strand, counting down.
TTTGATTTTAATTTGTTTTTATGAAGCAGAGATATTGTAAATGCTTGAAAAGAAAATAAGACTTAAGGTGACAAACACTGTCAAAGATATAGTTCAAAATTTTGAGAACATTCGCTTCTTCACTTTCTTGCTGAGGGTTAGCTGAGTAGAGCAATATCATTCTCATCTGTCTGTTAAATATGATGCTGGCTGAACCTATTAGCTTAGCACAAAGACTAGAAAAAACAGCGAAATGGCTGCTGCCACTTTTGATGATTTGTGTCATCTGGTCTTCACCTCCTTCTCTCTATTTTTCCCATCTTTCTGTCCATCTTTTCTGTCTTTCCCTCCCTGCAGATTGAGATCCACTGCGAGCACCAGAGGTTCCGGATATTCGTGGACGGACACCAGCTCTTTGACTTTTATCACAAAGTAAAATCGTTGGCCTCTATCGACACAGTACGGATACAAGGAGATCTACAGATCACCAAGCTCGGTTAACCTAACCCACTCTTCCTGCTCTGCAAGTCGCGTGCGAAGCAAGGACTTGATCACAGATGACCATGCACACATATGCGCCTGTTACGTCATCATCCATAACCCATCATGCAACACTACAGCAGCATAGCAACTGGAAAAAGGCTCCGGCAGTGACAAGTTTGAGTTCTTCTGTTTCATTCACTTCTTTCCATTCCTTTCTATTTGACCAGGATCTGATGTGATGATGCTTTGAGGGTGAATGTGTTTGCTCCATTTTCAGGTTTTTCTCTTTGTAGCCCCAGTTTTGTCAGATCAGGGATCTCACGGCTTATTAATAGCACGTTCATTTTTTATGTTGAATACTTTAGGGATGCTGAGATAGAGGCAGGTGTGGAGTACTTTCAAGGATGGAAAAAAGATTCAGATGTTATAGAAACCAGTTACTCAGGAAATATCTGGCACTTAGCAGCTAATATGAAAGCAAACGGTTGCTTATGGGTAAAAATCTGGTGACTGATTACATGTTTTAATTCTGCAAAAAGACCTTTTAGGATAAACAGGAAACACGCATGTTGATTAAGCTAAAAGGAGACACTGATCATAGTTTTAATTTTTCATCCAACAACAGTGATTAAATATGATGTAGAATTCTGCAGCATTGAACCTGAGCAGTGATAAGATGTTCAATCTGAGCCTTGGCTAATTCCCACAAGGGCAGAAACATGATTTTTCATATCAGATACAACTGGTTTAGAGCAAAATGTTGCAGGTTGTTTGACACGTTAAGATTTGATTTCACTCAAACCAGCTGGATGCGTGTTTATTGTTGCAGTTATGGTCTAAAACTCAATCCTCTGACCACAGTAGAGCGCAGTCTGACACCCTGTTTCCTCAGTGCTGATGTATCTCTAACTCCGTAAGGCACTCCCCTGCCCTCCCTTGGGTTTATCCCAGTTGTCATGGTAACACGCTGCAGTCTCACCGACCTAAATACCCCAAAATGAGGATTATATCATGACATGATGTATCAGAAAGCATCCCATACCGTACACTGCATGTGTTGGTAGTTTTAGTGAACACTGCGGTCAATCTCCTGTAGAAAGAAAGTCCTGTGTGGGGAACAGGAAGTAGAATTAAGACTGTGGTGGGCAAGGAGAGTGAAGAAATGGCTTTTAAATTAGTTTGAAAATTGGACTCTGCTCTCTGCTGTCACTGAACACATCTGTCTCATGCAAACCTCCTCTGAATTGTTATTTCTAAAACAATATGCAACTTATTCTCATAGAAAACACTCGCTTCGGTACATATTTAGAAGAAGTTGTGCTGTCAACTCAAACTAATATCCAAAACCTTCTGTCGCATTCAACAGTCAGGTGGTTGTTTGGAAGCAGAATCAGATCCTGATGGTATTTTGAATGTATAGTATTCATGTTTCTACAGTAGCATAGAAGATATAGTGATGCACAACATTATTACTTAATGTCACAGTTTTTTGGTGGGATGGCTGGTGCTGTTATAGTCAATATTCAGTCCTGCAGTATGTCTTATGTGTTTTATGGCGTTAGTGAATCATTCCACATCATGAGTGTCTCGTCCACACTGAGCAGATAGATGCAGGTTTTTTACAAGTCTAATACAGTTGTGTCTTAAATGCATTACACAGTTTTGTCTCTATAACAGTTTCCACTCTAGTAGAGGTTATCTGCAAAGCAAAACTCACAGTATTAAGAGTATTATGTCTTATGTTACAATGTTTACACCTCCTACAGTATCAGTTGAACACATACAGTAGAACTAGCTAAGAGTTTCACTGCGTAGATTTCTGGGTACCACTTTCTACTGTAATAATGGGTTTATAAGATGTATCTTATGGCTTCTTTAATGAATAATGTTTTACTTAAGAGCTATCTTTTGGGGTGGCCACATCTAAAGTGATGTTACAGATGTTAATAAATCATCAAGAAAGTTTCCTGAATTTCTCACTTTATCACAAAACATCAAGTCTTTGATTGTCAATGTGGTCTGTATGAAAAACGACAAAGACAAAGTGAGTGTCAAAAACTTTTCAACTTGTCAACCCAAAAGTTGTCCCTATTAATGAGTTATATGATCTGGAAAACCATGAATCAAGCCATCATTTACAACTAATAACCCCTTTGTAACTCCCTAAATGGTGAGTTATAAAGTCATTAAATAGCTGACGTCTCTGGAGACAGATGATGTAGTTCATATCAAAAAGAAACTGAATGCATGCTCTGCTGTGTCATGGTTCGTATCCACTTTTTAAGCAGCTGGACCCAGTGAAGAAGCAAAAAGTAGTTATTGGTAGATTGTCTCACAAGGCTGCACAGAAGTACCATTAAAATGTTGACATTTCTTACACTTGACATTAACAAGCTAACGAAGGTTTCCCTTCACGTTTTTGCTGCTGTGAATTTGGAGTAAGCCATGACATCTGTGCAGAACAGTTGCACTGACTTCACTGCAGGGCACTCGGTAATTGATGCTCACACTAATGAAGCTTTCTGAGCAAACGTTTGAAGAAACCTCTTTGTTTAACATCTCATTACTGTCTGTGCACAGTGAGCTGCAGCTGTGTGCAGCATTCAGCAAAATACAGAGAGTTTGCTTTCCGTACATGCATGCACTGAGTACTTATTAGCTCCTTTCATGTAGCAATAAGGTTGCTGCTGCGAGACGGACTGCTCCGGAGCAGAACTTGTTTTCTCCTGGTCTGTCAGACAAGGTCTTCCTCAGTTCCTTGTTTTCGCTTGGCACTGCGCTGGTTTATTTTGGACACAAACAGGAAATGAGGACAGTTCGGTATAAGAGGGCAGTGAGGAGTGTAGTTTGAAAGGAAGTGAGCCAGTGTGATGCGTCATTACCCCAGTGTTACAACAGAACAAATGTGTACAAATAATGTGTAATTGTGGTGACAGGGTGTGTTTTTTGGATGCTGTTTTTGTGTTCTTTCTATTAACCGGTGACCATTTGTAACGCTACAGTTTCCTGTAACAACATGTTAATATGCATCATGTAAAGAATATGAGAATAACTCAGCAGTGTGTTTCATGGATGTGGAAACTAGTGTGTTAAAGTGTAACACAGGTTCATGTTTTTGGCTCCTCGGCTGTCACACATGGAGCCGAGCCGGCAGCAGTTAGCAGCATCGACAGCGGCAGTGCTGCTGCTGCTGCTGCTGCTAGGAATTATGGGGGAGGGAGATGAACAATTCAAGACTTCCTGAATTAAAGGGCTCGAACCAGGGAGCATTTGTGTGTGCGTGTGTGTGTGGGAGCTGAGCTGTGTGTGTGTTTTGGCTCAACACAGCACAGTTTAACTCTGCATCAGCAAATAGCTTTTTGGACTGTTGTGGGTTGTCCAGCTGTGTACGAGCACAGTGTGTTTTAGGTTTTCTGCACAGCTGGATGATGAGCTGATGGTACTTTAGCTTACTTACTGGTACTGGTGCACTTTAAAAAAGGTGTTGTGTCCACCTAAGGGACGCACAACTGCTGAGTATTCCAGTATAAAAATCAGTTTCGGTACACGTGCTTAGAAAACCTCAACATATATTGTGTTGCTTCTTGTGTTACACAACAGGTCCCAGTTCCTGATCTCCTAATGATCCCGCATATTTGGAAGAACAATCCTGGGAAACATTAATTCAAATCACTACTATTTTAAATGTTCTTCAACCCTTTAAAACTGAAAAAGTGAATGTTATTCCCCTACTGATTGTAATCTGATGATAAATACCCAGGTAGACATGCTGTTCATGTTCACCTCGTTTATTTAGAATCCATTCTTTATATAAAAAATAAAATAAAAATAGACCAACCGTCCTATCCTCAGTTAAAACCAGAGGGCGTCTGATATAAGAGAAACAGTTTATCTGACCCAGGTCTGTATGCTACCCCTGCTTTTGGACTTTGGATGTACATATTTACGAATGTGGTCTCTCTGGCTCCGTTTTTACATGAGGAATACCAAGCTGAGTTACAAGCAGAAAGCATTTTGTTGTGCATGTAAGCTAGTACCTGGCATTTTGTATACATGAAAGACTGAGGTGTTATATTGCCAGTTTTCTTTTGCTCCAGTCAAGCATGCTGTTTCTTTTTTTTTTCTCATCTACTGTATCAGGTGTGTTTCAAGGGCAGAGTTCCCCTTGTGGTTGCATTTTGTTTTCCTTTGATCTGTTTACCTTTATAGCCTAGGATTCCAATTTAGTATTTACCAAATTAAAATCTTTGAAAATTATGATAAACAAAGCAATATTATGGACTAAAGTATATAAATCATGTTGTCCCCCATGACTTTTAATAAATATAACAACACAATGATTTTCTAAAAAGTGCTAAAACCTACATGACTGTTGTGAGAGCAACTACATGATGATGTCCATTTACAGAATTAAGTGTCCTCTGAGTAGAAGTAGGCTGATCTGTTGCTAACGTATTGTGTGGTTGTACAATCATTATGATTTAATATTTATTACGGTGTAACCAGCAGGGTTGTGTGTGTGTGGTAACGTCATACCTACTGTATTGGTAACGTACTATTTTATGCTGTTTATATGAAGGCATCTTGAAAAGTTTTTTATAATGATGAAAGTGTTTCTGTGGTTCTGGCCTCTGACATGTACAAATATTACATATTGTACTTTTCTGTATGACACAAAGGAAATGTGTGAAATGAGTATTGGATCAAAGATTATTTTCTTTTTTTAACTGCAAAACAATGCTAACCATCATTTTGTGTGTTTTGGGATGTACCAAGTCTTAAGATCACCAGGGTGTTGGCTTTTGAAAGTCTTTCATGTTACCAAGCATCATGTTGGCCCCCTCTGTTGGCTGTTTTTCAGCTGAGCAGCTTTTTTGTGGCGAACATAAACAGGAGCACTTGCATTTACAACACGTTGCAGATTTAAAAAAAAGAAGATCCTGATTTTGTGTCTCATTAAGGATGTGCACTGGACCAGTGTTTAGAAGAAGACATTCCACCATTGTGTTAGACCTCTAACCTCCAAATGTTTGTTTCCTTTATGCTTTTGTAAAAACAGCTACTTTGCAAACCAATAAACTTCTCATCTTGGAAATGTCCTTGTGCTCAGATGCTTCACACTGAATATTCACCCAGACAACAAATAAAACGGGTGGCTACATCCCTGTTAAACTACAGTGTGTACGTTTTTATTGAGGGAATTTAATTCATCACTAGTGACAGAAAATCCCTCTGAGGGTTGGCTAAGAAAAAGCACATATTTTATTTTTATTCATTCTTACACTATAAAATATAAAATTTTTACACAGTTTGGTCCATAGCCTGTATTGTGTTTGGGTCTGTATATAAGCATTCGCTACTAAGACTGTTCCTAACTGTAATTATAATAAGCAATGCAATCATATTTCAGGCTATAAATTCTGAACACTTTTAGTTGTGTTATATAACTTTTTAGTTTGAGTTACATTACACTACTTGTAAGGAAAAGTTTTAAAAATGTACTAATCTCACAATAGCAACTCCAGATTCCAGCGCAATCATACAATCTCCACCACTATATTTATTTAAGTTCACTCTTTAAAAAAAGAAGAAGAAGAAAGTTATCATCCAAGGATAAAGAACATCCTTAAAAGGAAACACACAATATGTCAATAAACATATAAAAATATCAACATTGAACGAGGTTCAAACGTGGCATAGAGGCAGCAGATCAGACATTAACCAAAGCCTCATATTCTTAATAAAATAAATACCTTTATAAACTTCAATTTATTCATTTGAACCATGTTTCAAGACAAAAGAAGAACACATTAGAAAACGAAGAATGTCTGACAGGAATGAAAAACAGCACATTTATATTCCAGAGTAAATCCCAAAATCTGAGTCAGAAATGTTCTTTCATGTTTAACAGATGCATCTGAAGTCTCAGAAGAGATGTCTCTTCCTCGGCAGGAGTGGGATCCCAACACGGAGCCGCACCAGAGCCAAGATCAATTATTCCTGCAGATCAAAGAAGAAGAAATTGAGCTCACAGCGATGCTGGAGGCCATTCCCTCCAACTGTGTGTGAAACAACTTGATAATGAAACAGAAGGACGTGCCAACTGTCAGGCCCCTTCATCAGACTGCTCTGCTGCTGCACTTGTAAATAAAGAAGAGGGGAAGCTTGACTCAGGCTCTTAACCGTCATGAAGCCTTCCGTCAGGCTTTCTTTCTTTCTGTGGAAAGACCAAAAGAAGTTGACCTCCTCATTCACAATCTCACACTGAGGTCAAGTTCTGTCACATTTACTGTCCTTGCTTTATAAAGGATGCATTAAAACACATGCTTGAGTAAAGCCTGCTTTCAATTAGGGATTGGATACTTCTCTCTCTGCTGTGCTTTTTTGTAAATGCATTTCAAATTCACTCCAAAAGGTTAGAGATTGGTCTACACAGTCCCCAGGTATACTTAAAGGAGCTCACTTGCTCCACCTCCTGGCCTTTAACTGTTTTATTTAGAGTTTGTAAACAGCAAGTCACACTTCATTGTATTATGATCTAGTAGTATCTATGCATTTTGAATAGAAATGTTTTGTTCATTTTTTATTTCATTTATTTAAATGTAATATTTAAAAATCCACAAGCTAGAAAGCAAAAGAAGAAGTAGGCCTACTGTATTAATCCCTCCTTGGGAAATTCAATACAATTTAAAAGCTGTCTGAAGAGTAAAAAAATCAACGAAAAATTATGTCAGTAAAGTAGGTTGTCAAAAATAGTCAAAGCAGTAGACCTATATAAACTGTCGTAGCCCTCCTTTCTTGGTTGGTAGCGTCCTCCAGTCCCTCTGGTCTGTGTGTAATGAGCAGGCTACTGTTTGTCTTGGTACTGTATGTATGGCGTGTTGGTCTGTAGTGGTTAGTCCGGGGGTTGTATAAGTCTGACACTGTGGGCCTCCCTCTTCTTGCTTTATTTGCTTAGCTTCCCTTAAATCTTGAAAACTTATGGAATCATGATGATGTTACTTGAACCAATAGACAGTAAAAAAAATAGCCTAATATTGCTGTTTGACATAACTAACTACACCAAATACATAAAAAAGGTAGTCCTAAGGCATTTATTAGTTTCTGACTCTTGGAAAGTAAGAAAAAACAGTAAACAAGTGTATCTCTAAACTATCTCTTTCACCAAATCCCACACATTGTGGCTATTGTATGTGATAACTATAATAACTAATGCAGTCGTTTTTCATTCCCATTCACTGAGCCTGGAAATGAACGTCTACACTGACAACCTCTTACAGTAAATACAGTTACATCTCATACAATCGTAATTATTGTGCACTTTTACCACTTCGTCTGTAGTTTTGGGACTACTTTTTACTGGGCGCATGTAGACGCTGACGCAGTTGACGTTACACGGAAGTAGTGGCGTTTGGTCTGAAAAATAGCGGAAACAAGTTAAAGGGAAACGAGGGCTGGATCCGCGAAATAAGAGGAAACATGTCTTGTTGTGCCGTTGGATGTAAGAACAGATATTCAACAGCTCATGGGCTTCATTTTTACAGGATACCGTCGACGAATACGCCCATTGAAGCAGAGCGCAGACGTTTATGGCTGCGGGCCATTAAACGCTCGGACTGGACCGATGAAATCCTCAGTCACGAAACCATCAGCAACGCTCGTCTCTGCAGTGCTCACTTCATATCAGGCAAGGGTTTCCTCCACTGCTCATCACCCGCACAGCCAACGTGTAGTTAGAAAATGGCAGCAACAACGAAGCGGTCGGCTGTTTCCTAACGAGAAACACCGACAGTAGCAGCGGTGTTAGCATGTGAGCACACGTTAACAAGCCTGGCTGCTCGTAGTTAGCTTTAACCTCACTATTTAACCGACTTTTAATGAATGAATGGGGCGTGTGGGGATATTATATGTGATAGTGACATGTACTTTACACTGTGACTGCACACAGACCATGTGGCCCCGTTATATCATCATTGTACTGACTTACAGGGGAGTCCTCCACGGATCCAGACAACCCAGACTTTGTTCCCTCATTGTTCACCTGTATGGAAGAAGCTTCAAAGAAAAGGGGCAGGTAACCTTGTTCCTTTAGTTTGCTATCGTTTGACTTTTCCAAATGGTGGTAGTATATCTTCATCTATAACTCTGTCTTGGTTGTTACATGTTCCCCAGGAAGAGGAAGGGGGCGGACACATCGAGCTCTCTCACTGCAGTTCATGTGGATCCAACAGACTCTGAGCGGCCTCCGGACTGTCAAGAGGAGCTTTGTACTAGTAAGAGTTTTGCTCTGTAACCCAGAGATCTACCTTTTGTAATGATGCAGAGTTTAGCTCTATAAAGACCTATGGAAGCAGTCTGTGTATAGGTTTAACTGCTGGATGCAGTGTGTCTCCTAGTTTGTTAAAAAGTCAGTTTTCAGTGTGTGTGTTGGAGGTTTCACTCGTGCAAGTTGACAGCAGATGTCCTCTCTGTCCTTTAGACACCCAGCCGGTCTCTGAGGAACTGCGCCCTTCATTGCAGCCATGTGACATTAAGGTGGAACAGAGTCCCGTTCGGGAGGAAACAGAGATCCAAGAGCACCCACGGGTCAAAGAGGAGCAGGTGGATCAGTGCATCAGTCCCAACGTGGAGGCTGATACTTCCAACAATGCTGAACTCAAACGTCCAAAATCAGAACCAACCACTGACTGTGATGTAAACGAAAGCATAAATGACAAAGGGAGTGAAAGTGATGGTTCATCGTCGCCTCGTCCAAGTGATAGCGTTGAAGTCTTTGTGGAACTGGAACAACCTCCGAGAGAAGAAAAGTCTTGCCGTTTTTGTGGTAAAAGATTTAAGAGGGACTCTCATCTTATTAGGCACGTAGAGAAGAGTCACAAAGGGAAGAAACCCTTCAAATGCCTGAAGTGCAACAAGGAGTTTGAACAAAGATACCAGCTCGTTCAGCATATAAGAATTCACACAGGAGAAAGGCCCTTCAGTTGTGATTTCTGTGACAAAACATTTGTTCAGAACTCGAGCCGTCTTGCTCACATGAGGGTGCATACTGGAGAAAGACCATATTTTTGTGCTAAATGTGGGAAAGGCTTTGCCACAAGCAACCATTTCAAACTTTGCAAAGTTCAGAATGAGTGCAAAATCACACCAGAAAAGGGAACACGGATGAGAATCGCAAAGAGGAGAAAGCCTTTAAATGCTTTGAATGCAACAAGGAGTTTAATCGAAAGCACCAGCTAGTTTTGCATGCAAGAGTTCACACCGGTGAAAAACCCTTCAGTTGTGATTTCTGTGGCAAAACATTCACTCAGAACTCAAGTCGCATCGTTCACATGAGGGTGCACACTGGAGAGAAACCATATTTTTGTGAGAAGTGTGGCAAGAGTTTTGCCAGTAGCCATCATCTTAAATTGTGCACAGGGACACAAAACAAAAGCACAAACAAGTCCTTTCGCTGTACAACATGTGGCAGAACCTTTTACACAGATTCAGACCTGAAGGTGCATATGAAGGTTCACGAGTCGTGGAAACGACACATCAGCGAGAAACTGCAAGGGCGGGAGATAGAAGAGAAAAAGCTTAAAGTGGTATGACAGGACATCAGATACTTTCTTCTAAAATTATAAGAATAAAACATGCATCCAGTCATTAGGAACGGCCTTATATTTGTAAATTTGCTGCAATATAGCTGAATAAGAAACTGTATTCATCAGTTTATGTGGATACAATTAAAAAAATTTGTGTTTTATCAGTTATGATTTGACTACTGATTCCTTTTATGTAAAGTCCTCTGAATTGCCTTGCTGTGGAAATGTACTATACAAATAAACTTGCCTTGACATACTACATCTGGTTTACCAAACTCTGAGCCTAACCCTGAACTCTAACCTCACAAAGTGTGGCAAAGTGTCAATAGGTTTTATTCAGTTTTGTCTATTAATCAATCACCAGACTTAAATTTAATTCATGGATGATAAATAGGGGAATCTAACTTTGTATGTAGGCTGTAACCCTACAATACATTTACAAGATTTGTTCAGCCTTGATCTGACGGGGACGAACGCAGGGCTCAGCAACTAAAGATGAAAATATATAGAAGATTTTAAAAATATAGGTCAACATGTAATCTCACAATCTGATCCAGTAATAATGTGTTTGGTGATTTACACTTGAAAAAATGTTAGAATATAACTTTAGATGTACAATTCGACATCTACTGTATTTGGATCTTGCTCAACAGCATTCAGTGGTATCAGTTGTCATGGTAACTGAAAACCTAGAATTAGCCTCATCTCAGGATTAAAACTCAGTTTTCACTAACCCCACTTTATGCAACAGGGCTGTGGAGCCGTCAAGCTGTCCAAAATTACCTCGTTGCAGTAACATATAAACAAATCTAAAGTATTTTTCCTCACAGAAAAGCAAACTAATTATTGTTTCCATCTGAGGAGGAGGGGTCTCTCCAGAGTTTCTCTCCCCAAGCCTCTTCCATTTTTTGCCTGTTGCCCTAAGAATTGTTCCTTGTCCTCACAGAGCTTGGGCTTGAAACATTGTATGTGTTTTAGGTCAAATAAATAACTACATACATACAGTACAAATAATAAACTGGGGGAAAAAAACCAAGCAGTGAGTATGTTCTAATTCAGTGTATGAAACCTGTTCTTTGTTAATAAAACAACTGTAAAATATTGTAAAGAAGGAAAAAACGTTTTGTGTTTAGAAAGTAAAGGACTTTTTTTCCCCCAGGCTGGTAAATCTCTGGATGGTTTATCCTGACATTCTCACCTTAACCCCAGAGCCATCAACATCTAATAATCTGTTACACCTGAATGGCTCTGCCTAACCCTAACCCTAACCACTCTCTGTCCTCTTGTCAGTCAGGGGGGAAGTGAGCCATCCACGGCAGCAGGGGGCGCTGGTGAAAATAAAACGGTGTTATGAAGTTGAACTGAACGCACTAACTCACCCTTTGTCACTTCATATTTGTGAATTTTGACTTTGAATTGACAGTCCGTGTGCCATCCTCCACACACACCGGCAGCGTTAACCGGAGCTGCGTCATGGCGGGGATGCAGCTGCTCAGACTGATGGTCAACCAGCGACTGGCAGCAGCTGCAGAGGAAATCTGTGGGCTTTTTGAAAAGACGATAGCAGAATATCAGGAAGAAGTTGTCCGCTCCCAGAGAGAAATCATTCAGCTAAAAGGGCAACTCGAGCAGCTGACCGTTTTAAAACCTGGAGTAACTTTATTCAGAGCAGGTTTGTGTCACCATGGATGGGAGTCAGCCTCCAGCCGTACAGCGTTCCTAGGCAACAGATTGGCAACACAGGAGATACAGTTGCTAGGTAGCGGTGGTGGTAGATATTTTAGTGGATGTACCTCACAAGTTTATGAGTCAAACTCAAAAATATGTGGAAGAAATCACGGAACTTCATGAACACAAATGAAACTGTAATGGCTGTTAAACGTTGATTCTTCCACCAAATATATATAAATATATACAAAATATATTTGTGTTAGACGTTGCTGGGTTATTTAACAGCTTATAGCATGTGTCTTCTCTGTCTTTTAGACACCCAGTCAGTGTCCGAGGAGATGTTGCCCTCCCTGCATGCAGACCAGCTTCCCATTGTGGAGAAATATGACAACCAAGACTTTCATCAGGTCAAAGAGGAGCAGGTGGATATCTGTATTCTTCCACATCTGAAGGATCACTCTTCTGCGGATGTAAAAATCAGACTGACTGAATCACAAACAACTTTCAGCAGTATATCTGTGACATTGAACAGTGACGACGAAGGGAAAGGGGACGGCAGCTCCTCCTCTTGCGGTCCAAGTCACAGTGACGATGCTTTTACAGGACAGGAACAAGCCAAGGAAAGTAAAAAGGCTTGTCGTGTCTGTGGGAAGCAGTTTAGCAGGGACTCTGATCTGCTCAGACACATGGATCAGATTCACATCGGAGAGAAGGCCTTTAAATGCTCCGAGTGTGATAAGGAGTTTGCTCGTAGGGACCATCTGGTGGTGCATTTAAGAATTCACACAGGCGAAAAACCACACAAGTGTCCTTTCTGTTGGAAATCCTTTTCTCAAATCTCCAATCTCAATGTTCACTTGAGGAAGCACACAGGGGAGAAGCCCTATTATTGCAAGTCGTGTGGCAAAATGGTCGCCCATAGCTATCACCTCAAAACTTGCGGTATGACGGAGCGAAAAGGGGAGAAGTCATTTTGCTGTTTGGTTTGTGGTAAAAAATTCCACACGGCTTCAAATCTGCAGGCCCATACCAATATCCATGAAGCCAGGAGATCCTATAGAGTTGTGTAGCCTTTCGCCTGCTCATCAGACTGAATTCACATTTGTTGCGCTTCACTTCATTTATTATTTGTTATTCATTATTTGAATCTCAGAACAAATAAAACATGTAGGCGCTGATACAGGTTAGCTCACACTGTCTGATGAACAACATGGAAAACAATTAGAACTGAAAATGTCTTCTGTTTCAGACTACAAACAAAAGAGTACAGTGTGGGTGCAACACACTTTGGTTTGGTGTTTTAAAGGAACATGTACCTGTTTTAACTCTTGTAACTGCTCACACTTTTTATTGTTAATGAAATAAAATATCTTTTAATGTAAGTATTTTGTAACGATGAAGAGCTTTTTGTGATACTTGTGGACTTTGAAGTGTATGTCACGATGAAAAGTGTGGATCCAATATCCCCTTTTAGCAGAAACTCCACCTAATTGTGGTAAATTTATTTTGCATCCTTGCCACTAACAATTGTTTTGCTCTGCACCCCAAACAGGACACATATCGGGTTAGGGAGGAGCCCATGATATTCCACTACCATAGCAGACAATAGGCAGCCACACTGATTACGTATCTACACTGTTACCCTATAATGAACCATAGAGTTGTCTATCACTGGGATCTATCACAGAGACTACAACACACTGTATCTAAATTCCTAAATGCCCCATTACATTAACCTTTCAGACTAAATGCCTACTACTGCTACAACTTTTTATCTTCTACAACTTATAACTATGAACAAATCCTAACTAACAGTACAGAAGCAGACTAAACAGTTTCAGGCTGAAAGGAGAGGTGTAGGCTCCACTCTGCCCAGTAGGTGGTGCACTTTCTATCCACTGTGAACAACATCGAAGATCGTCTATTTTCAACAGCTGTCACTTTCTAGCCTGCAAAATGGACTCCGGGTATTTTCGCAAGTCTTCGCGATGAGTGAACTAATCACAGTAGCTCGAAACTCGTACATAGTGAGAGGTCTTCGCTTTTTACACGTCCCGTTGAGGGAGAGCGATGACAGAGGATGGGAGCGAAGCTGCGGCACTGGTAGAGAAGAAGTGACGAGAAGGCAAAGTGAATGAGTGTTGGTAAATAAAACAACCGGCACTTTGTGTGTCTATATCCATCTGTTAGCTCCAGTTAAACAACATTAATGCTCGGTTGCCATTGACGGGTAGCTCGCGTTAGGCCAGGTACGAGGTGCAGTAGCTAGCCGGTGGTAATGAAAGCTAATCACTCGCTGTGTTGTAACAAGAGCGGAGTGAGATTTGGGGTGTAGGTTCTGCACCGTGCTTTAAACCTAACGAGCAATGAATTATGCATAAATAGCTAGTTTTATTTCATTAAATTGCCACCTCTTTTGCGAGTGTTCGCATTTTATTAACAGCTTGCGTTTACATGGCTTCACATTTGAATGTCCCTGTCGTGGAATGACACCTGTCCGTCCAGAGGCTGGAGAAAATGGCAGGATGTCAGTGGATGCGACTGTTACATAAAGGCAAATAGTGATGCTGTTATCTGTTAAATGAACTACCAGTCATGAGGATTTCAGTCAGCACGGTGAGTTTCTTTTCGACACAAGGGAGCAGTTGTTACGTGTGCATGTTGGAGGTTTAATACAGGCACTAATCCATGATCCTGAAGTGCTGCTGTAGGCTTTGGACCGCTCTTCTAAGTAGCACAAAGCTGCGGATAATGTTTCCTGTATCAGGTAACTGACTGCGGACAATGTCCAGGCCACTTTTTCCACACCAGGATCAGGCAGCAGGAGGGGAGTCATAGAGCTGGTAATATCTCAACTACATGTTAATATTTGAGAAATGATGTTTAAGAGACACTTAAAGAGGATATGTGAACAGATGAGATGGAGCAATAGATTTATAAAGTTCAGATTGTTTCTGCTTTGCGGAACAATCATGCGTGCAGGTTCCTCTTTCTTTAATACACTCAGCTGAATGTGTAAACCAGTAGTGCCTCCCCTTCAAACCAGGAGATTACCAGTTTAACTAACTTAAACTTACATGCTGGCTTTCTGAGGGACTTTAAACTTTGGCAGACGTTAAACGGATACCTATATATTCCAGTATTGTCTCTGATGTATGGGGTTTAACACTTATGATATGTGATCATTACGTTTGTATACAACCATCAGAACCAACATTACAAAGTGCTTCACGTAATAAGAGAGCAAAACAGGATATCGTTAAATTAAATTAAAACGCAGAGTGTGTAAAACTAAACCGGAAATAATAACAGTAGAATAATAATGGTACAAAAGTACTTATGCTCTCCAATTCAAGCTGTTTTGGCCATCAGTCTTTTCCATTAGTTGCCTTAAAAGTAATTAGGAAACCAAAAGCAATTAGCCAGCTGCTGTAAGGATGCTACAAAAAGCTCAACAGTCTACATCCAAAGGAAAAAATAATTCTGACAGTGGTATTTCACCAACATTTCTTTACCTAAAAAAATAGCTCCTTTTCCCAAAAATCGATTGTTCATGTTGACCCTCTTGCTGTTCTTTTCACTGTCTTCTCCCAGGTGCATGAGGCCTTCAGGTCCTGCTAAGATAACCCATGGAGCCAGACATCATGCCCTTGCATGCCTCCTCCCCCCCTCCACTGGATGATGATGGAGATGGGGAGGCGGGATCAGAGGAGGACGAGTTTGGGGACTTTGGGGGATTCTCTCTCGGGGTGTCTTGCTCGCCTCCTGGCTTTGCTGATCCTACTGATTCATCATCCAGCCTGGGACAGCCTTCCTCCGACATAAAGCCAGCCACCCGTCCACCCAACTGCAGCTTTAATAACCCAATTAAACAATCCCAGCCCACATCCACTGTGAACTCGGAGTCTGGCAGGGGCCAAAAAGACGCGGGAGGACAGGATTATAACACTGAATCACGTGTGCCCCTCACAAACGGCTATTCTGAAAGAGACCACCACTCTGGGACCAACATAGCCTCCGCAGTGGGTGCGTGCTCTCCCAGAGAAGAGACAGGGTTTGCTGATTTCACTGTGTTTACAGAGCAGGCAGCACATCCCTGGTGCTGTGGCTTCACTCCCTTGGGCAGCACAGAGCAATGGGATGGCACAGCGGTAGGAACAAACTCTTCCAACAGACAGGGTGAACAAATCTGTGACCCAGGACAGGAGGTCATTATGGACTCTGAGCCCAGACCTCATTGTGCAGATAAGGCGAAAGAAAAAGTTTGCACTATGGTCAAACACTGTGAGAAAAGAGATGCGGCACTGGTGCTACCATCTCAGGACCGCCACCAGCCTCAGGAAGCTGCAGCAGCTTTGGATTTTCCACCTGAGGAGCCTCATTCTGGGGAGGAAGAGTCAGGCAAGCCCGGGGACAGCCAGAGGGGACGGAGGCATGGTTTTAACTCTTTACAAACCACGGAGGTGCAGGAGGATGGGGAGGCAGAAGAAGGCAGGGACGATCAAGAAAAGAGCATCTCTATTAACCCCCAAACATTCAGTGTGTATGAGTCTGCTTCTGAGGACCTGGCATCCTTCTGTGAGGATTTGTCATTCGAGGGTCCTTCTTTGGATTTGGAACCAAACGTTTCATCTCTTGCTTCGGAGGATCAGACTGACTGGGACCAGACTGATGACGAAGAAGAAGAGGTGGGAAACTACAGCAATTCTGACTCTTTTGTCGTCAACAGCGTGGAAAATCTCCCACAGTCTCAGGCAGAGAAGGGTTTTCATTATTGCGACCAATCTGCGACTCAGGAAACTTCTGCTACCTCCAACCAATCACAATCAGGAACACATACAGAAGACAGTTTTGCAGACTTCAAAGACTGTAGTTTTGAGCATCAAAGGGACCAAGGACATGTCCAAACAGCCGATGAAGGAGTGCAGAGTCTAGGAAACCTCCCACCGAGTGACAGCTTTGCAGATTTCTGCTCAGCGCCCATGCAGGAGGATGGAGATGGGTCGTGGGCGGAGTTTAAGGTCCAGAGGGCTCAGGAGGAGGGAGGAACTTGGACACAGTTCAGAGAGCAAGTCAGCAGCCTGCAGACTGATGGGAGCACTCAGGAGGAGACGGGCAGGCCAGGGCAGGATGGGGTTTGCAGGAGGAACAGCTGTCAGGTGGGAGACATTACGCTAAAAAACTTTGTCGTGGTTGCTTTTTATGACGATAATTAGCCGCAAAGAACATTTCATTCTTACTGGCAAGAAGTTGTTTTCAGAAAATCTATTTTTCAGGGCTTTTTAATGGAAGTGCTTCACAGGCAATAACATGACTACAGTAACATACATATTTTCAACATTTAATTAAAAAAAACTAACCCTCTCCCTTTGTCTTTCCATGTCATTATTTTGTTTGTGCTTCAAAGGCAATAAAATGACAGCAGTCTGTCAAAATGTCTTCACATATTTGTTATATTTTGATTTTAAACAACTAACCCTCTTTTTTGTTTTCCTGACTAGGCGTCCCTTTCTTGCCGTGTCCAGCAGCTACTCCTGGCCAGTTTTCCAGAGGGAGAGGTCCCAGCTGCGGAGGGTGAGGAGGAGGTGCTCAGCCTCGGTGCTCTGCTTCACGCCCGACACCTCCCTGAGAGTGAGGAGGAGGAGGAGATACCAGAACTCTGTCCCGGATCTCAGTGGTGAGGATGACTTCCTGGCAGTGGCGGTGATGATGATGATGGTGGTGGATAAATTAACAAACAATAGTTTGTTTTGAAGTTTCAAATTATTACAACACAAATAGTGATCTAAGCATATCACATCTATGACATTTGGTGGTGGTAAATTCCTGATCTCTGGAAGGGCATTCCTGGGAATAAAATAGCCAGCACAATACAGAATTAGGATTTGAATAAATAGAAGGAAAACAGGGTAGTAAATGTTGACTCCACCACTGAGTCTCAGAGGAAAAAGACCGACTAAAATAAAAAAATCATCAACAGAGATTCCAAGCAAAAAGTAATAATAGTACTGTGAATCTCTGGGAATTTAAAAAAAACAGCACTGCAGTAGTAGAAAAAACACATATTGAAATGATCCACAAAACATTTTTTATGCATTTTTCAGCACAGCAAACACAAGTCTGAATGGAATGGAATAATAAGGCCAATAAATATTTTTTAATAAAGCAGCCATCTTGTTCAGATCAGTGCTGAGCATGGTCTGCTCAGTATAATTGTTATCAGTAATAACACTCTCATTAATGGCTGGGAGAAATCTACACTTACAAATGAGGTGATGTGAAAATAGTTTGGTTGTTTCTGAACTAGAAGTTTTCCCTGTCTCTTTTTTTTGTCTTTTGAATACTTCCAAATGCTGCTTTGTCATTTCCTCACCATTTCCCAGGATTCAGCAGGGGATGTGGTGGCCACCTCAGGACCTCCACAGTGCAGTTGGCCTCAAGTTTCAGTGGGGAGGTTCTCATACAAACAGGACTCTGCTCAGGTGCCTCGGCATGGACACAAGGAATATTGTGAGTTTGTCAAAACATAAAAACTACTGTGTATCAGATTATTACCAGTAATTGAGTAAACCATTATAATACTACACTAACATAAACTCTTTAAGAGTGAGTCTAAGGCCAGATCAGTGTACTTGATTGGCAGCATATTCTGAATTAAAACAGGACAAACATTTTGCAACGACAGAATTACAACTACTGTTATTGAGTACATTAGACTGTTGCACCAACTGTAAGTTGCTTGAGATAGAAATGTATCTATCTAGCCTATTATTTTAAGGCTGTTTTCATTTAGTGTGTCTTTGCCTTTTTGAAGGTTTTCATTGGCATGAAGAAGCAGCCAGTGGCTGTACCGGCTTTTGCATCCAACCTGGTGAGTCACCTGTAGAACTCAATTAATTTGGTCTTACTGGGGAGAAAAAGTGTTGTAATGGTGTAGGACGAGCAGTTCCATTGGTCATACGTTTTATTCTCGGCAGTTCCAAACCTCATTTTTTTAATTTCCATCCCATTCTTCCACTTCACTCACCAGGGAATGCTAGAGCCCACCAAAGACTCTGTGTCTGCTGTCTGTTCTCCGGGACACACAGCGGTCACAGCACAAGCTCCTCCAGTACCCAGGGACACAACGGACCCCTCAACAGATTCAATGCAGGTAAATTGGTCTTTTTGATTTGACTTATTACACCTGTATTAGATTCGAGCACAAGAGATTAGAGAAGGGTACATGCAACTACTATGTGGGAAACAGCCACCACTGGATATGACTAAAGACATGACTATTAAAAGACCAGTTTGTAGGATTTAGTGTCATCTGGGGAAGTTGCAGATTCCAACTTACTGAATATCACTCACCTTCTAAGCACGTAGAAGAAACTAATGAAAACATAACGATTTCTATATTCAGGTGATTATGCACTGATGCAAACATCTCTGTGAATATTATGTCCCATTTCTGCCAGTAGATCCTTTGAAATGGTACACACTGGACCTTAAAGGTTGCTTTACTGTTGTATTCTGCTATTCTGCTAAGTGGGAGTTAAATGCTGTTCTTCTTCTTCTCTCTGTGTAGGAGGCGCTCCCCTCCAGCCAGCTGGACTGGAGCCGCCACGGCCTTAGCAGCTCTCAGGACGGTACGTCCCCTCGCCGAGCCCCTCACTTCTGGGGCCGGAAGTAGACTACAGTATCAGCCATCCCCTACCTGGCTTCTTCTAATAAACCAAAACTTTTGAGCGTTTACTCTGGGCTTACTCCTCTGGACTCCTCCTCACTTCCTCCAGGGCATGTTCTGCTTCTTTTAATTTACGCTGTGTTTCCCCTCTATTCATGCAGCAGTAGTGGGTGACCACAACATTTCATCATTTAAATGAATTTCCACTCATGAAGAACAAAGAATAGAAATCATGTTGTTGTCATTATGATTCCAAACAAGAAAACTTTCGGAGATATAACTTCCAACAGACCCAAAACTGGGACTCAAACAGAAACATTACCCATCAGTCACAATTATTCCAAAACAATAAAAGGGGAAACACTGTACTGGCTTCCCTTTTCTCCCCCCTTCAGCTACTCTAGTGTCTACCTTTACCTGCTGCCAGCTTTTACAAAGAATTTATCTTCAGTATTTATCAGTCCCATTTGTTATTGGGAAACAACCATTTGTTATTGGAAAACAATGTAATGTGGGTTTTACCCCATATGGGTAAAGGCTACTGAAAACAAGATGTGCATACTGTTATTGTGCAACATGATGATTCTGACCACAAATCTGAGGGCAATGCTAAAGTAATATCACATTTGAAAAGCATTCAATACAAGACTATATAACTATCAACTCATGGAGCATGGTCATAACATGTGCCTTGTTGATTTAATGGATGTGTTTATTTAAAGCATTTTAATTTAATTTATTGGCGGCCACTGTGGAGGTTGAACTCTTCCAGTGTTAATACTCTGTGTGCCATTTGCTCACTGCATGGCTGTATTACGCACTTAGACTTTAACTATGAATCATGACAGCATCATCCAGTTTTTGGCTTTATTTGACACTGAGGTCTCTTTATATTTTGATGGAAACTATTTATTTCTTCATATTTGCACGTAAAGGACTCTTTGAATTTAAAAAAAATAATTTAAAAAAGAAAACAAAGACAAAAATATTATAATTTGATTTAATCACAGTCAGTAGGGTTTAGATCAATATTTGACCAGAAAGGATTTATCATAAAACTTGAATTTCAATTTCAATTTGTTACAGTTATGTAGGAAATGACTGTACATGGAGTGTGTTATATATAATTCATGGAGATAATAAAGCTTTATATATGGATTTGTTAGTCAATGAGAGATGGTCAAGTCTAGCTAGATCCAATACAACACACACACACAAGAAAGACCAGAAAAAAGCATACACAAATCCACAAATAAGATTGTGTTTGTTTGGCTTGTAACTGCAGATTTCCTGCTTCTAGTAAAAAAAAAAAGTTAACGATCTGACTTTACATTTCAGGACAGTGATAGACAACAAACTTTGCAGCACATTTTGCGGCTGTGTGTGAGACAAACAAAAGTCTGAAGATTTTTTTAAGGAATAAAAAAATTTGCAACATAAATTAAAAAGAAAAAAACTACCTGCTATACCGTAGGAACTGTTTGTTTCACTGTCAGTGCCATATTCGGTATTGCACTCTTGAATTGTCAGCATGCTGACATGTCTCTGGTTTGTAGCATTGCAAGCTGGAAGGAGTTGAGCAGCTGATAAACTACATTAAGAGTCTCATAAACTCTACCAGTAATTTCCTCTAAGACACCTAGATGAGTTGAGTCCACAGGTAAAGACAACATTTAGATTCAACAAAAGCTCCTCCAGGGTTAAAAAACCTTATGTTCTGTGTTTGACAAGATTGTTTTTGTTCAGTTTTGAATTTTACTCATTTTCAGTGATTAGGTGACATCAAGTAATTAATACCAAACATGACAATAGAATAGTGTTGTAATAGTAAAGTATGCACAGCAGAGGGCAGTGTATTCTCTGTGGGTGGCACAGCAAAAGGGTCTAAACACATTTGGTGTATTTACTGTATTTAAAAATTGACAAAAGAATTTCGTTAATTTAAAATCAAACCATGCAATCACTTATACTAAAAGATTAAATATATGCACTTGTATGTATATAAAATACTATTATATTTATTATTTTTTCATGTGGTTGGTTATATGAAATCTGAGGTTTTTATATATTCTATGATTAGATCATAAACATGTTGGGGGGGTAATTGTCTTAATAGAAATAAATGATGTATCTTAGACATGATTTCACAATTAAAACATGAGAAAAATGATAACAGAGCCAAACGTAAGACTGCAGTAGTGATTACTGCTGTCACTTTATGCTGCTTTTATTGTTTACTCCCTGTGCACTGATGCATATACTGTATGAGCATGCAGAATAGGATAGAGGAGTGTTTATTTCCAGTTTGAGAAAGAAAAGTCCACTTGTCAGTATTTAATTGCCAATTAAATGTGTCTCTGCAACAACTTTCTGTAACTGCAGTTACAGTATTTCATGATGAGTTGTGCCTTTATGCCAGCAGTTGTTTTCTAAAAAGTTTTCAAATGATGAAATTCTCTTTGGACCTATAGTCTGTTGTTTTTTCTTCAGGTTTACTCCTCAAATCCAGACTCAATGCACTGCAATAAGGACTTAAATAAATAAGTTGCTAAATCAGTTGACCCTTTCTGTTCTGCCTGTCTTTCCTCAGCTTTCTTTTCTTGTTGGAAGCTGCATCACTTTTCTCTGCTGAATGCAAAGTTGGAGTATTCAAACACCTTGTTGTAAAGTCTGAAGGTGGTTTAATTTAAGTCTTGTCTAGCTTAGGACAGCAAACATTTCTGATGACACGTGACTACTAGATAATTGTTAAGTGTTAAGCAACATCTCAAAGGATTAAAAGGTTTCTCAGCACAGTCTGAGACCTTATTTAACTTTCATAACAACTAAATCAAACACAAGTCTGACTTTAGAGTGTCTGGTTTTATATTTTTGCATATAATCAAGGTGAAAGTCATACTTTTATCTATCCAGCTACAACAACATACTGAGGCTGTGTGGACCACCTGTCCCATGAGTCATGTTATTTCCACATGAATGTTGTTCCAGTGACCTCACGCTAGGTGCTGGCTTGAATATTTCATGGTTAAGGGGCCTCTGAATCTGAATCTAAAAAGAAGTTGGATAACAACAGCTTTGCATTGCTTTGATGAGCTTTGTTTGCTGTGTCTGTCACTCTCTCGGTCTTCCCTGCTGCTACAGTAAAAGGAGAAAACATCAATCAAAAGCAGATGCTCCTCCTTTTATGAATTAAAAATAAATCAAGCTCCCCCGTCCCTCCTCACCCCACAACAATGCTCCTCAGCAACTGTCTCCCCTTGTTAGCACAGGCTGCTCTGCTCTCAACCTGGATTATTTTGGTCCTGAGGAGGAGAGCAGATCCTGCAGCAGCAGCTGTAGCAACAGCCCTCCTCCAGGTCAGCATGTGAAACTGCAAAAATGTACATTTTATTGTCAGTCATGAGGTTTATGTTATAAGAGACAAATACAATGATAATACTAAAGCAATATATATATTTACACTGGTAAATTTAGTCTGTCCTGTAGGTGTGTAAGTCCTTATGACGCTCATCGAGTGCTTTGTCCCTTTTATAACATGTTTGGTGTGTGTTCTTTATTATACACACTCACATGTAAAGGAGTTGACCGTGAGCTGTATGAGTTCACCATCAGCAAAGTGGAAATCGACGCAAACAGTAGCCACATGGAGGACACGTTGAATCGCCTGATGTCCACTGCGGAGAAAACCAGCACGACAGTCAGGTCAGCCCAGTTGTTCCATCCATGTGTCATGTTTATTTTATTGTCCTTTTAAAGTATTAATACAATGAAACAAAAACAAAAATCTGAATCAAACACAGGCTTTTCTTACTGTATGAATAATGCATCATCTTGTCTTCTTTGTATGTCTCACTCTTTAATATCAACTCACTGTGTGTGTGTGTGTGTGTTCATTAGGAAACCTCAGCAGGATGAAGAACTGAGTGCGGAGGCTGTCAGGATGATCTCTGGACTGCCTAACCTGTCTTTCATGCAGGCCAAGGTCCTCATGTTCCCAAGCATCCTCGTACCCAAATAATGCTGTTCCCCAAACTTACAGTGATGTGTGTGATTTCTGCACACATTCACAGTGAATACTTAATCTGCCACCTCTTGTAGTTAATACAGGATGCAATAAGGAGACCAAAACAGTGAGTTGATCTTCCTGCTTTGGTCAAAATGCTCCACCTGCTGGCTATCTGCAGTCTTTAGCCTTAAAGATGTGGCTCTTTGTCAGTAGAGAGGCAGAATGAACTCATATGTATCAACTTATTTATTCATTTCCATGTGAAGTGCAAAGACGCAGTTTTAATGTTTGTTTTACACCAAGCTTTACTTTTTTCAAAGTCGAGTTGTTTATTTTGGTCTGAATGGACCCATACACACACACATGTTCACCATAGAGACTTTTACAGCAAACCGTCCCACTTTAATCCTGCTTTATTATGTATCAGTGGTGTAGGAGATGAAAGAATGTATTTTCTGGATGGTTTGACCCGGAGTAAGTAAAGTGGCCTTCATGAAGATGTGTGAAGTATGAAAGAATATTTTCTTTTTAAATTCATTTCTTAACTTCTGTTTTTATCTTAAGACTTGTAGACCGTCAGCCAGTAAAGCTGGTTAATTGGCTATTTATTACAGTTTTAACCTGTTTTCCCCCCCACAACAAACAATATTTATTTTCACAACCTACAGTATGTCAGTAATTTCACTTGATTTGGAGGTAAATAAACACAAACTGCCTCAGGTTGTCTCTTACATGTATTGTTATTTATGTCAGTCAGGGTCTTTTATCCCTACAACATTAATACTAGCAACACCTTCACACACCCTCATACATTGATTCATTCACACCAATTACTGTTCACAAAAATCAATCTCTCACTTGTAGTGTTGTGTTGAATTATCTTTAGTCTGCGTGTTGCATCTACTAACAGTGTTCCCTCATGGATTAGAAATATTTCTCATCATGCATTTTGACATAGAAATGCTTTGTATGGTGATCTCTCTAACACTTAATGATGCTGTACAATTAGATATTTTAGGGCTTTCTCCAGTTTTCTACCAGCTTCATTAGGTTATTTATCCATTAACTGCTTTATAATGCTTTGACTGTTCTAGAAAATATAAATGGATATTTTTAGCCAGATGAGAAGCTTGTTGTTGTCTCTCAAGCCCAGACCTTTCTTTTTACATGTTTACACCAACAACTATGAATGGGGCCAACACTGCATACAAGGGCGGATTAGGATTTTGTTCAGAGCAATGCAGTAA
>NW_023339751.1:18478350-18481398 GCF_004916995.1 Morone saxatilis | reverse complement strand
TCAATGCAATAAGTCAATGCAGTAAGTCAATGCAGTAAGTCAGTGCATTTGTTGGTTGCGACTGTAAAATGAAGCATTCGACGTACGGAGTTTAAAGCATGTATCTCGGTCGGAGAGGCTGTCATTTGCACGGCTCACACCGGATGAGCACCCTTCCCTTCCTCCTTTCGGCCGGGTTGGCGTGTCTTCCTTCCGGCTTGCCGAAGAAAGTTGAGGGAGGTTCAGCGGCAACTGGGCTTTTACACAATGGACAGCCAGGGAAGGAAAGTGGTGGTCTGTGACAATGGGACCGGGGTAAGTTCACCGCGTTGGTTTTGACACGCTACCAGCCCGTGTCTTGCTTTACGTGTCGCCGTTATGTCGAAGGATTTTGTGAAACAGGAAGTGGAGCTGTCAGCCTCCGAGCTCGCCAGCTAGCATTAACTGGGTGTGTAGCTAGCTAGCCTGTTAGCGAGCTCGTTTTCATTCATCCGGACCCGACACGGAAACAGCACGTAGGCTGGGCGTAAATGTCGAGATAAATTCTGAATACACCGCTCCGGCTCTAGCTCACACATCGACACAAACCTACAAATGAAAGCAGACG
Source organism: Morone saxatilis (assembly GCF_004916995.1). Classification (NCBI taxonomy): domain Eukaryota; kingdom Metazoa; phylum Chordata; class Actinopteri; family Moronidae; genus Morone; species Morone saxatilis. Next base: position 18,480,812 of record NW_023339751.1, on the reverse strand, counting down.
AATAACTGACCGGTTACCAGCCACGGTTACAAAGCTAAGGCAGCTAACTAGCCTGCTAGTTGACTGGTAGCCTTTACCAGCTGTCTGTAATCTGTGTGGGGCAGACTGTGGGGCAGCTGCGTCCGGGGTTTGTTTTGCAAACGATGCGGAATTTGCAGACTCATTCACGTTGTCCATTTGGTTTAATTCGGAAGGACAGTCGCTGAATGTCGGTGCCGCTGTGCTATGTGTAAGGTTAGGCCGTGTCAGGTTCATTGAGGAACCACCTTTATGTTTTCCTGTATGTCGACGAGCACCAACTTCCCGGATAGAAATGTCCCCGAACGAGCTGTTAGGAAGGTTTTTTTTGTTTTGTTTTAAAGGCCTTTGGAAATACCACACCGCATACCTTGTTCACTTATCCACGCGTCTTTACTCTAGCTGTGCTTTTACATATATTTACCGGGCAGGTTTTTTCTGACGGGTTGACACATACTTAATGAACTGTGGGTGTGAAACAAGAGGTATTACGACATAGTCTTAAACCGAGAACCACCGGCCAGCAGCCCAATAATGGTAATATCTGCACTACCGAGGGGACATTTTGGTGGCCCTGTTGTCATAATCCAGCTGGCTAGGATAAAGTGCATTAGACTGGTGCATTTGTGGGATTTTTTAAGCTGCTATGTGTGGTTTTTTTTAAAAAAAATACATATTTTGAGTGTCTGCCCCATCCAGCATATAACATACTCAGTTTGCTGATGTGTGTTTATGTTGAAGAGTTAGTCACTGCACACGGCTAACGCTGCCTATTTTGGATTGTTGTGACTTCCTTTTTAAACCACCTCAGCAGTCAAAGAGGATGTTAGCTCAGCATGTTACTGACTAATAAGGCTTTTTTTTTAGATGTGATTTTAGGAGCATTGAGCGAAGCCTGAGAAAAAAAAAACTGCCCTGTGTCAAGGTTGAACTGAGAAATCAAGAGGAAGTGAGAAGAGTCTCAACCACAGCCATATATGTCACCAGCACATTTACAGAGCTGATACATCTATCTATGCTGCTTTGTCAGAGAGCCCTGTGAAATCGGACTGTCTAAACCACATAGCTGCAAAATAACATGAAATACAAGTGTTGTCTTTCATTTAATTAAACCGGTTCTATGAGATAAAGCAGCCGCTGATTTAAAGTACATTTCCCTCACCTGTTGCTCTTCTAATCTTTATCCAAGTTTCTGTATAGGGGCCGGGCAGTAGTGAGCTGTGTGCTCTGATTCTAAAAGTTGACTTTAATTAGCCAAACACTGCTTGGTGGATCATCTCTGATTTTACCCATTGACACTGACAGTTTGGGGGAAAAAGTCTTTAGTCAGAATCTCATTTGAAGTTGTGACACTAATAGTACAAATGCAGAAGAATCTAACATGCATACGTATATGCACATGCGTGATATCATTATTTTAATCTGAGACAAGAATATCCTCACACTGATACAGTTTAGATGCTATCTTTTTAAGGTCTTGTCTTTCAGTTCAGTGATTCCCTTCTTTGAGCTCATGCAACTGTTGTAGAGTCTCTGCCGCAGCGGCCATGGGTTCGACTCCGACCTGTGGCCCCCCTGCGTGTCATCCCCTTACCCCCCCCGCCCCCCCTTCTTGTCACTCTTCAGTTGTCACTATCAATTCAAGGCAATAAAAGCCCCAAAAAAGAGATTTGAACATTTTGAACAAGATTTGAGGTATTGATAAATTCACCAAAAATAAAGTTAACCATTTTAATGACTGTAATAAGATGAAATGAACCAAAATTCTGTTTGTTTTTATTGTTAAAAACTGTAAAACATAAAGTACACGTTCTGCCATTGTTCTGGAGGCTAAAGCAGGGCTGACCACAGATGTTCATACTCATTCACACACACACAAATGGAGGTTCTGGGATTGTAGCGTTGGTGGTTACATTTTTATCTCCGTCTGAATGCTAATTAAGCCTGCTGTGTTCAGCAGGATGACAGTGACTTCGTCTCGCTGCGCTGCACAGTTTATCTCATCAGTACTTAAATGCATATCCTCATCACTTCCTCTGTGCTTGGGTTGTCTCGTCTCTCTTTTTCTAGTTTGTCAAGTGCGGCTATGCAGGCTCCAACTTCCCAGAGCACATCTTCCCTGCGCTTGTTGGGAGGCCCATCATTCGCTCGACAGCCAAAGTCGGAAACATTGAGATCAAGGTAAGAACTGGTCCGCCTGATGTTCTTAACAACGATTGTTTCATTTGACCAGAAAGTCTTTAGATGAGGGACGAACCTGGTCAGGAAACCAGTGATAAGACAAAAACAGAATCTGTAAACAAGAGTGAAAAAGCCAGATAGGTAGTTCCAAAGTTGATTTCTAATATAAGCAGACAACATCAAAGCCACAGAGAAAGATCTGATTTTGTAGCTCTGATAAGAGTTATCAGTCCATTGAGAAATCAATCCTCTAATCACACTTT
>NW_023339751.1:18465470-18478332 GCF_004916995.1 Morone saxatilis | reverse complement strand
TACCTTTTTAGACATCCACAGAGTACAAACGAGGTGATCTCCAAAGGATTACTGCAAATATGAAATCTTTGAATAGATGCTGTGTGTTTTAGTTAATTAGGCAGTGGAGATCTAAATCTCCCATTATTTGAGCATGAAACCTATCTCTATCGCTCTCCTGTTCTTTCCAATTCTTTTGTTTGTTTGTTCATCTTTTTTTTTTTTTTAAATATCTACCTTCCTCTTCCTCCATGTTTTGTTCCCCCACGATGAAGTAGAATGCCCAGAAGATGGTAAGTTCAGGTTGGTGTGTGCCTCCTGTTCTTGCCTGCTCCGGAGAGTTGTGTCATGTTTTGATCTCAACCGAAAAATTAAGCTCTTCCTTTGTTTTAGATGCGTTTTTTTTTTTTTTTTTTTTTTTTGCCCAGTGTGTTTTCTTTTGTTTCCTTTCATCTTTTTTTACTCACACAATGATTCCATTTTCTCCATCCCAACTAGTTTGCTGATTTTTGGCGTTGGGTTTGAGTGTTGTTGGCCAAGTGAGTGGCAAAGAGTTAGATAGATGTTACAGCCGTTACATTAATGCACTCCTATCTCCAGGCTGAAAGTGTTGCAGAAAATGGCTGTGATGAATCATCGGCCAGCTGTTATCGATGGAGTGCTAAAAGAGATTTTGGACCGATTCCATTTTCAGAGTCTCTGATCTGCTGGTGCATCCTGACAGTTACACCCCCCTCAATCCTGCTGCTATTTAAGGACCGAAATTATCACAACAGTTTTCAGCTAAAAAGAACTTAAATGTCAGCTGCAGCCTGAACGCTTTGTACTAAATGATAAATGCATCACAAATCTTTTTTACCTTGTTATGTTATGATGCACCCAAACATATTTTATTTAAGGAATTCCAGTTCAGAGCGTTTGCCTCAGTTTGTGTGAGTGTTCCACCTTTACAAGTGCAGAGGAAATGTCCAAACTTGAGGATGCATGGCAGACAGCTGAAAGTTGGAGACGGAAGCCCATCTGTTTTTCTTTTTACTTTTTTTATTTTTTTATTGAGACCACATGGAGGCAGTGCCTGTGACTGGTACTGTGTTAATGCCAAAGCACACAGGATGAACCCATAAAATGGCTGCCTTCAGTGGGCTTTTGATGTCTCCAAATGGAACGTGAGATGCTTGACTGTGTGGCTAACATCAAGCTCTAACCCAGCGGTTGTTTACATTGCCAGGCTGCCTTGCATGCAGCTAGTTGAATGGTACTAAAACAAGTGGTTTACTGTAGCTAGGGGGAAACAGAAGTGTTTCCAGGTGTATTTGCATGGAAAATAATGGCTTGTTGTGCATGCTGTGTAACTGAGTTTTAAAGCAGAAAAGCAACTTTGGGCGAGGACGTGGAATGTGTCTGTTGTCATCTGACAGATGCCCTGTCTCAAGGCGAGTGAAAGCTGGATGATCCAGTTAATCTCATTTTATGAGACCAGCAGGCCAAGGGGGCAAGTTAAAATGACTGATTTTATTGACCTAAACCAGTACTCACTCAGAATGATCAAAACTGGGTTTCAGACGTGGAGGGCTGCACTGCTGATCTTCTAAATATTTATCTGTTTTGACCTTTGACCCCTCCCTCCAGGACCTGATGGTGGGGGATGAAGCCAGTGAGCTGCGCTCCATGCTGGAGGTCAACTACCCCATGGAGAACGGGATTGTCAGGAACTGGGATGACATGAAGCACCTGTGGGACTACACCTTCGGCCCAGAGAAGCTCAATATCGACTCGCGCAACTGCAAGATCCTGCTGACCGAACCTCCCATGAACCCCACCAAGAACCGCGAAAAAATCATTGAGGTAATTTCACATTTATTTCTGTGTGTGCAGCTTGAAGGTAATGTTGTTGTTGTTGTTGTGTGGAGGGAAAATAAAAGGGGAAATTTGCTAATTTGCGCCTTTCTCACTGTGGGCCAGCAGGTCTTTTTTACTCTGTATCACTGATGGATGTTGCACTACTCTGTCACAGAGATGTGCTGTGCTTGTACTTACTGTCTGATGTTTGCTGGCTTCTCCTGCAGGTGATGTTTGAGACCTACCAGTTTGGAGGAGTCTACATTGCTATTCAAGCTGTGCTGACACTGTACGCCCAAGGTAAGAAGACACAATCGATGCTTGGACTAAAAGTTGAATCAAAAAAACACATTAACACTTTCCTTTTGACTTCTACGGTGTCCATATACAACCTCTCACCCATAAATGCCACTTACCCTGATACCAGCATTATATCATTATGTCTAGCATTATATAACTGCTGAATTATTAATCATTCAGAAGCTCAGGGACCTGTGGACATATTGTTGCAGTAATTAAATACCACACCTTTGTCAAATAGTTTGTGCAAAGATTTGTTTTATGAGACGACTACCAGATATGGTATTCTTTGCCAGAAAGTCTAGTCAGTCACATGAACATCACTTCACAATGTTCCAGTTACACATACATGCCCACCTGTGTGGTGCTTCAAACAGGACGAGGTGAACTGAAAGTACTGGCACCTACACTGAGTCTGTTTTGAACATACAGCCCTGCATGAGGCCTGTGTACTATTCTGCTGCTCTGTGTCTGAGTTCATTACTAACTAGTGAGCTGTTATTAGCAGTTAATTGTTACACTAGATGTGTTATCTTTCCAGGTTTTGTGTGTTTACCCAGCCAACAGGGCTAACAATCAGTAGCCCAAAGCACACAATGGATACAACTCAGAAACAAACACACCTATATTGGTAGAATATTAACGTGTGTGTGTGTTTTAGGCCTTCTGACCGGTGTGGTGGTGGACTCCGGTGATGGTGTGACACACATCTGTCCAGTGTATGAGGGTTTCAGCCTGCCCCATCTTACAAGACGTCTGGACATTGCTGGCAGGGACATCACCCGCTACCTAATCAAGGTATCTAGTCAGTCATGATCGTCTCTCGGTATGAGACAGAGGAAAAAAAGAACAAAACTCAGTTTAAACAAGTAAGTGTCATTAGAGTATATACTGTAGGGATGTGTCATTTTGATTTAAAAACTATGTGGATTTGAATAATAGATTCTAGAATATAAAATTCACTGGTGCTGCACCATCATAATATACTATAGCGCCACTGTTTTTACAAAACAGTGTGTTAAATTTATATTGTAGTCACATGGGCAGGGTTATAATGATTTGTCAGAATTGTCAGTATCATCTAGAGTTGGTCTGGCACTGCATTTATTAACCCAAAACGGGACCCTGCCATTGTTTTTTTTTGTTTTTTTTTTGTTTTTCTTCAGGCTAGGTAAGTCATGACCCTCCCTACTCTGAAAAAGAGTTAATTGAGCAAGGCCATACAATAACGATAGCAATCATACAAGCTTATGCATGTTAAAAATCAATAATAATATACAAATTCAAAGTTCAGCTATCAAAATCTTTATCGGGAAGGAAAAAAAATGGTATCTCAACATTTTGTGAAAGGAAGTAACAGGTCTTCATTTTGAGAAGACTTAGCTGTAGCGGTACGACTAGTTCCTAGATCTCAGGAAGTCACTGCTTCCAGACCTTCCTTGCCATCTTTCTGATTTTTCTTTCCCATTTCTGTGTCCTCTTTGTCCCTCTCTGCATGCAGTTGTTGTTGTTGAGGGGTTATGCTTTCAACCACTCTGCGGACTTTGAGACAGTGCGCATGATGAAGGAGAAGCTCTGCTATGTGGGCTACAACATCGAGCAGGAGCAGAAGTTGGCACTGGAGACCACCGTGCTTGTTGAATCATACACGGTACATATTCCCGTTTTAATTTTCATTGTAATAAAACACAGATGAATTTACTGAGGTTTATGCATCAGTGCACAGGATGGTACAGACACTATTAATACTTAGAGGAAGTTTAGGATGTGGCTTTTTGTGCCTGTTTGAGAGAGTTGTGCCACAGATTTGTTCAACTGCTGCTGAGTTCATTATGTAACTGGTGTTTGTGGTTGTCATTTAATTAGGTGTGCGGGCACAGTAGCCTTAAAACAAGTTGCTGCCCTCACATGGACATTTTGTGCATTATTCACTCAGATGGCATTAAATAGGAAGAAAAGGAATTTGATAAAACAAAAAAGAAACACAATAACAGATGGTGCAAAAGTTTAAATAAAGACCCAAAGAGAGACAATATAATATATCATTTGTGCAGTTATAAAAAAAAACTCCAACATGTCTCCCTTTGTACTGTATGCTCATGGTGGCCCAGCATTCCTCGATGCTGTTGGCTGTCTAATTAAATAGACCATAAAAGGATGCAAAAAACAATATGAAAAAGAACATCTCTTATTAAAGACACGGAAGAATGAACTAAATCAGATACATGAGCACAAGAAAACCAACCAGGACACAGTGAAACTGAATGTGAGAACAAAGAATGTTTTTGGGGGGGAATATAAATGTGCAGTAACTGCTCAAAAACATTACATTTACGTATTCCTATCTTGTTAGTCACATTAAGAAATGTTTTTTCTTTGGGTTGTCCATTTTAATGTAAAATATTTCCAGCCCTCAGGGGTTCTCATTTTTGTTTAGTTTACTTTTTAAATGTAAAATGAGTTCTTTTTATGCGCTCCACTTGCACAGAAGTTCACATTTCTGCTTAAAATAGCATTGTAGAAAAAACCCCTCCCAAAGGATTTGTTATTCAAAAGTGGCAGTATTTTGGAGTAATCAAATCTAATGGGGTAACTAAATCTGTTTCGGCACTGAGCTAAGTAGACTACCACATGCGTGTTGTTGGCTCTCTAGGACAGGGCAGTGCTGCTGACTAACTGTTTTCTCTGGGACTTAAACATATGGGGGTGCAGTGCTCCTCCACCAGGCTTGCTTTTCTTTCCAAGGCCCTTTTCCCTGCAGAGGGAACCACAGAATCTAAACGCGGGTCCTGAAGTCTGTGTTCCTGCACGCCTTACCGAGCACATGTTGTGTCTCAGAGCTCACTGACCATGAGTGTTTGGGTTAGCGTAGGCGTGTGCGTGTGTGTGTGCGTCTGTAGGTGTGTGTGTGTGTGTAGGTGTGTGATCATGTATGTGTAAGTATCGTTTTGTGTGCATGAGTGTGCCGAAACAAGGAGGGCAATGTAACTGTGGCCGAAGGGCCCTGAACTGTGCGTTACATCATTTCCTGTGCAGCCACTTTGTGGCGGTGGCTGGGCTCCACTTCCTCCCACTGCCCTCGGCTGAATGAAGCCTTTTTATAGTCACACACACATTCACTCTACTCAGCTTGGAGCCTACACACTCTGTGCTTTAACTCACTCTACAGTATTATCAGAGTCTAGCAGGACTTTATTTTCAAACTGCACAAATCCTTCTTTGAAGAAGGCTTATTGAGAAGTTATGACTTCCTTTCATACATCACAAACAACCATTGAACAGTATAATTTTTGATTCTTACATTCAAGATTTATGACTCTCTGTTGAGTCACACATTAAATTCTACCTCTTCAGTGGTGTCATATTTTCTTTTTTCCTTCTCTTTTCATCTCATTCCTCCCACACATCTCCAGCTGCCAGATGGTCGTGTGATCAAGGTGGGAGGAGAGCGGTTTGAGGCCCCGGAGGCTCTGTTCCAGCCCCACCTCATCAACGTGGAGGGTGTCGGAGTGGCCGAGCTCCTCTTCAACACCATCCAGGCAGCCGATATAGACACCAGGTGAGGCTAACAAATGTGCACAGATACACTCCACTGATGATAAAGATAGGCAGACACATCAATATATACTTTACTGAGAGTGTTTCCACTCTCAACATTAACAAGTCAGAGCACACACACACAGATATGCAAAATGGTGGTGTCAGCCCAGCAGAGCTCCCACTGACGCAATAGAGGGGTTTGGACATCTAAATATAACTTGCACAGCAAAGTTCTGTATGGAAAGTAAGAAAATTGATCTTACCGTATGTCAAAGAGCGGAAATATCCCAGAAAATGTACACTTGGAAACCCAATACATGATTATTTATTCCATGCTGTTGGAGCTCAATGATCTTTTTGTAGACTACACCTTAAGTCACTGTAAGACTTCAATCATTTAATACATTTTTAACATTTGTATACTTAACATGGGAAGATAAAGCCCATTGTCAAGGAAACAAGAAAAACTACTTGTATGATTTGAAGGTTCTTCTCTTTCACTCTGCATGCCGTTGGGTTTCTTCCTGTTCTCACCATCTCTCTGTCTTCCCGTCATCAGGTCTGAGTTCTACAAACACATCGTGTTATCAGGAGGATCCACCATGTACCCGGGCCTGCCTTCTCGGCTGGAGAGGGAGCTCAAGCAGCTGTACCTGGAGCGTGTCCTCAAGGGAGATGTGGATAAGCTTTCGGTGAGATATCAACGGCTCATTTACAATCACACTGTTGACAATATGAAGAGCATTACGGAAGGACTCTGAGCTAAAACTGTTCGGATGTGGTTTACAGTAAGACTGTGACTTCCAAAACCGGTCATACACCATTAATCTGAGCTCAAATTAGAACTAATTAGTCTCACTTGCACTGTGACCAGTTTCATCTAAAAAGAAAGTAATAGAGTCCATTGAATGTTTAAATGAGCCAAAGTCTGGTTTTACTGCACCGGGGCTTTCAGATGGTGTGAATTAGTATTTCCAGCTGATTCTCTAGGTTTGTTTAAATTGGCCTGGGCGGGGTTTCCCACATGAGCAGTAAAGGTGCAACTTAGAACGTAGGTGGCGACTGACACCTGACATTATGTCCTTTGACCTGATGAAGTTAAACGCCACACACTATAATGTATTCTTCTGTAAACTCAAACACTTTGAATTATGTGCAGTTACTAATTGAACTGGGTCTGCAAGGTTTCGGAGCAAACTTTATCATGCAATGTCTCAGACTGGTGCAGTGTACGCACACCACCACCAGGTGGTGCCAGAGGTTCACAGACCTTCGTTTACCTTAAACAGAACATTTTAATAACGTGGGGTTCACTTCCCAATGATATATATTTGTTTTGGAAAAATATCACTACATTACATTTCCACTTCAATATCCCAAAGACAGAGATGATTTTACACAGAACTATTTAGTAAACAAAGGTCTACTGATGACTCATGCGTTTAAAAAGCAAGTCATTATGTGCTTTACTTTACTGCCCACAACTGCAGCCGACTTCAACTGTGTATCTCTTTCTCAAATGGACGTCTTTATATGTACTGTAGTTCATGTTTTTGTGCAATCTGTAACGAGGTTGTTTGATAGATCCCCAAATATATTTTGTACCAGATTCTACTTAACCCCTGTTGGCTTGAAAGATGGCTGTTAAAACGTTTACTCTTTCATAGAAAGCAGTGGCTGCGGTCAGCTTGAATTTATTTCAGTAACAATAGATTCCACTGTTAACAGGATTTCACAGGGGGGAAAGAGGCATCAAAACAAATTTTGTAAACCATTTGATTGCATATTTCAGTCCTCTGGTATTCCAAATGCTCCGTCTGATCTTCCTAACACTCATGATATGGCTAAATGCATCATCTCCATTTGTAGCTTGCACCTTTAGCTGTTTGTTAGTTGCTCGCAACTACGTTTAGACAGCTAGCCACGTGAGCAACAAACAGAAGCTGTGTCTTTCGCCCTATTTGGAGAAAATATGAGTGCTTGGAACATACTGAGCATACAGACACAGAGCAGAGAAGTGGATTATGCGGCAGGAATGGTTTGAGAAGTTTGTATTGATGTTTTGATGCTTCTTCCGTCTTAAAAACATGTCACGTTTGGAGTAAGTGGTGTCTGACATGAACTGAAACCACCTTTCAATCTCATTTTGAGTGGAGTATCACTAAAACTGCACTATTATTATTATTATTATTATTATTATTATATATATAATATTTTTAGATTAACAAAGGATCTAATGGCTGTATAATGTGAAATGTGTCACTTGTAGTAACAAACCAACAGAATGATCACCCAACTCCTCAGTTCTTCTCAGTTTTCAGCCCCTTGTAGCATTGTTAAGTTGATTGTTTTGGTTTTACAACCTGAAACTCTACCGTGTTCAAGCTCACCACTCTCATTTGTGTCGATGCCTCATGCAGGCAGGAAGCTGTCTTTACATATTTCCCCCAGGAGTTGGTGGAGACCAAAACCGAGCTAAAAGAGAGTGAATGTTGGAGTTAGATTCATCAAGTGACCAAAAATGACTTCAAATAAATAATAATAATAATTAATTAAACAAAATGAATTCAATAATTTTACTCTGGAGTCTTAAATTGGCACCTGTTTGCTAACATGTGCGCTGTATCAACACATTTTTTTTTTTTTATTCTTGCTTGAAAGATTGTCACGGTGCACAAACCTTTATAATCGGAAATTAAAAACTACATTTTAAACATTATGATTACCTGTAACAAACAGTACCTGGCTGCAGACAAAATGGTGGATCTCTGCACGAACACATACGTTCCTTGTGGCTGAACTGAATTGTATGGTGAAATGTAACGCACAAGAACATGTACGTCGTGTTTCCGCTCTAAGCTAGGCTAACAGTTAGCTACTGACCGGCACCCCCTAGCTTAGCAGCAGCTGTTTGTCAAGCGATTCATAGCATGCTGAAGTCTGTGTGCTGTTAGTTTACTACATGGATGCTGCTACAGGCACACTTTGGATTCTTGTTGGTTCTTTGCAATACTGAGACAGTAACAAATGGCAAATGTAACCTTTAATCTCCTACTAATGAAAGATAATGTTGGTAAATTCATTGTGGATCATTACAAATACAAAAGTAAAAGTAGTTGCTCACTGAGAAAAAATAAATCATATATAGAAATAAAAAAAGTTGGATACATTGAGAAAAAGATCCATAATGCTATGTATTGTTGCTGAAACTGGTTAAGCCAAGCTGCCTTGGACACCATAGTTATAACAGTTGTTCTCAAGTTTGCTCTGGCAGCAGTTGCACATTTTGATTTGAATGTACAAACAGTAGGAGCGTACCTGCCCGTCTTAAAAAGTCTTAAAAGGAATTTAATTCTGTTGCCTCAAAAACAAAATGTGTTTGGATCATATGGCAGGCTGCTGGGATACAATATACACCTATAAACTAAAAGTGTGATAGTTTCAGCAGTGTATCATTCGTGCAGGAGGCTGTTTGTTTTTGAGTTTCAGTTTGCACCATCAGACCTGTGGCACACTGTCACTACTGCTAGCTGCAGGAGGCTCACTATCATTACAGAGTTGCTTTTAGCAAAAACTTGAATAAACTTAAATGAATTATTGTGAATTCATCCATCTATTTACCATCTAAGTAATACCAGGCCACTTCGTCCTGACTGGTTTTCCATATCATGCTTCCGTATTTTGGCTGGTATGGTTGTGAAATATAATTTTTATTTAAAAGTATAAAAATATTAAAATTATTTGCATTTTATGTGGATCAGATTTGGATGCGAATGTCTGTAGTCCCGACTGAAACGGTGCAAAATAAAGTTCACACTGATTAGAAAACCTAAGATCTTTTATTATATCCGAGTTGAAAAAAACAAAACATTGGACTTCCTACAGGACATTTCTACAGGGCCTCGTTAAATGTCCCTGTCCCCTTGTCTTGTAGAAATTTAAGATCCGGATTGAGGATCCTCCCAGGCGAAAGCACATGGTGTTCCTGGGCGGAGCCGTGCTGGCCGACATCATGAAGGACAAGGACAACTTCTGGCTGACCCGGGAGGAGTACCAGGAGAAAGGAGTCCGCGTGCTGGAAAAACTTGGAGTCACCGTCAGATAAAGCACTGGACGGCAGACCATGCACACAGACACACACGCACGCACGCACACACATGCACACACACGCACACACACACACAGATATACATGATATTAATACATTTCCCCCTCGCCCACATCGCAGAGTATATATCTATTTATCCCTCTTCCTCCCTCTTCGGGCTCTTGATACTCCTCAAACATCAGAGGGAATCGAGCCACCACCTCCCCGCTCTCCTCCTCCTCTCCTCCTCCTCCTCCTCTCTCCTACTCTCTGCCTCTCTCCTCTCCTGGTTTGGGATTGGCTCGCACTTTTTCCTTGCAAGCTCAGAGAACCAATTCCTTCTTTGCAGACTTACACCGAAGCCCCTCCTTTACTTTAACTACAAATTGAAGGGTTAATGTTGCCCTGCCGGTGATTTTCATCGGGTACCGGCGCAGAGGGTTAAAACCATGGCGCGAACCGTTAACCGTGAACATGTTTACCTGCTAATGGGTTTGTTGGGAATTGAAGTCGGCAGGTAAACGCGGCAGTGAGACAGTTTAGTTCCCTCCCTTGATTAAACCTCTGGAGAGGACAAACTGATGCAAAGTTTCTAAGCAACTCGTAAGCGTCTGTAATATCACAATCAGGGTCCACCACAAACAGCCACGGGCCGCTTTCAGCATCTGTTCCAGGTGAGCGAGAACTGATCACATTTTTATGTCGGTTTTTATAAACGATATCATGACTTTTCTTTTCTGGGAGAGGGATTACTTTTTGTTTTGCTTTTTCTTTTTCTTTTTTGTTGGATGTATGAGTTCAATTTATCTTCTAATTTGTTTTCATTGACTTTTTGTTGCTGTGCACTACTACCATTGTAAATGGAGTGTATTGTGGTAACAAAAGTTCCTCCATGTTTTTATGAAGAACTGATGGTTGATTTATAAAGGGACAAATACACAAAGCAAAGCCCCCTGAGCTTGACATCGGCTGTGTGACGGTACTTTGGGCTTTGTGGGTGGTGAGACAATGATGGGCTGCGTGTGTAAGGGGGTGGGGGAGCGATACTGTTTGTTCCTCTTCCGACAGCCTCGCCTCGGCCTCCTCTCCCGGTGTAAATCTCAAGCTGAGTGAACGGGTGTGAGCAGTTGTAGCAATATTACAGACTGTGACGACGCCATAGCACCTCACCTGTCGTATTCCTTCAGATCCACCGAAGCGCGGAGGCAGTTGCGGGTTGGGGTGAGGTGGATTTGAATCTGGGCGGAGAGCACCGCAAAACTGGGAAAATAAAACGGTATTTTATTGATGTTGAAATGCTGTTGAGACCATATTTAAGTTCTCCAGTGTTTCACTCTCAACGGTCGACTTAATGATTACTGGAGGCACTTCCATTTTGAGTATGACAAATGTGTATTTTTTTTTCCTCTTTCCATGAACGTCTATCCAGTGCCAAGTGCAGTTAATGTTAACTGGATCGCTCTGTTTTAATGTCTTTCTTTTTTTCACTGTTTTTGTTTTTATTTTCCTGTGTTGTTCATAGCATAACTGCCTAACGCTGATTTAAATAAAGAAAAGTGATTTATAATGATGTTTGTGCGGCAGATTTATTTTTTATTTTGTTTACACAACTGGGTTTACTAAGTTATAACCTGCAAGGTTATTTGAAAGTAAAATCTGGAACCACTTCAAGTCTTGGCCATAGAGTGATATTAGAAGGCTCGCTCTGGATTTAGAATAGATAGTTGAATGAATCAGACATTTTTAAGTGTGGTTCACAGTAGGGATGCTTCACTAAATATCGATTTATTTTTTTATCTAATTTATTCATTCTAGTAGTCTTACACTTTTTAAAGTGTAAAAAAGCACATCACAAATCTTCAGGCCCTAATCTGATATTTATAGTATTTTATTTTTCCTGTATATTTAGTTGACTTTGATATAAAACAGAAAAGCAGTAAATTCTCTCATTTCAGGAGCCAGTGAATATTTAACTTTTTTGCTTGAAAAGAGGAAACTGTTGACTGATAAACATTTTAGTTCTAGTTCAGTCTTTTTAGTTTGAACAATCATTTCCAGTCTCTTTGAAGAGGATCCTCATTTATTCAGTTCTTATTTTAAATTTTTGAATAATCCCCATTTGTGTACACAGATCACCAATTAACAAAACAATCCCAACTCAGATCCACAAGGTTTTTTTTCTCAGCTTTCATCTGAACCATGGTCTTCATCAGAGTGTGAAGTTTGCTCAGTGTTTTTATCAATAGCACCTTTAGGACTTCTCAGCCATTTTGTCTTAAAAGATAAGCATCATAAGTTCATTATTGACCTTGGAAATAACAACAAAACAACCCTAACTGAGATATCTACTGAGCTTGCATGGCAGCAGACCCATCTCCATGACGACCGAGCCAACCCCTCCCACTGCTGAAGGCCATGTGATACAGCTGAAAGCTCTAGGAAAAACTAGAGATTGTTCTTGTCAGTCAGAAATACAGAATATCATTCAAAGCCTGTAATGACATGTTCTACTTGTTGACATGCAGCCAGTCAACTCGAGCTGTGAGTCATCTTTGGACTGGGAGGAACAAATTCATTAAAAAAAATGAAAAGTTTAGTGATAAACATCAGCAAAACCACAAACAGAGCTGCCACACAGAACTGATTTCCAAATCATCTCACAGTATCTGTCCTAATATTTCCTGCTCATCTTTAAGTAACAGTCGCTTCAACTGTATCACTGTTAAAATGAGAAATAACGCATTACTTACATTCCTTGTTACAAATAAATAGTTGAATTCATAAACAATAAAAACCCTTCCTCGACTGAATACACTCAGGTGCCTAACTTGGTCTGGTATGACCAGTTGATTATGATGACCAGTGCTGCTATTTAACTGACATTAGTTAGTTTGCTGACTTTATGATGTTTACGTATTGTGTTTTATCCTTTTTTATTGGGTAGTGTCTGCAAACTGTACCACTTTACAACACTAAAACACTGTAAAACTTCAATTAAAAGCATGTCCCAAATAGACGCAGGTCTCCTTTACTAGCCTGGTGTGGCTACACGTTTTGACAATTAAAGACAGGTCTCAATTAGAGGCCTGGTCTGGATTTTATAGAAATTCTTTGGAT
>NW_023339751.1:18461989-18465368 GCF_004916995.1 Morone saxatilis | reverse complement strand
TGTCAATTTGGACATGCTGCACATCGTTACATCAGTATCAGTATCAAGTATCACATGACCAAATGAATGATACATAATTGATTGTTATTCGATAGCCTAATTTTTATACAAGTAATATTCATACTGGGTTAAATACACAATTTGGTATTTCACATCTTTGCTGAGCAAGAGTTTCATGCAAAAGGAAAAAAAGGTCCCATATAGAGGCCTGTCCTAGATAGAGGCCTGTTCCAGATATAGGCAGGTTGAGGAAATTCATTAATTGAAGTTTTATGGTACATGTAAAGCTGCTCAGCAACGTGGAAACTGCTTTGTTACTGTCATCAGCACTTTCCTTGAGCTCAATGTGGTGTCATCAAATGTCCAAAACCCCAAATACATTGAGTTTATTATAATGTAAGACAAGGACAAGCCGACCAATTTGAGAACCTGGAACCATCAAATGTTTGATGTTTGCTTGAAAATGGATAGAACTCTAGTCTTGTGCAGAGAGCTAGAGGGGAGATTAGATGGCTGATAGATGAACTCCTACCAGAGGAGAGGATGGAGGTATGAAGGTGACTGAGCCTCTGCACACAGACCAGAAGGAGGAAGAGGAAATGGAACAGTGGCAGAGGACTGGCGCCACCAGAGGAAGAGGCTCTCTTTCCGTGCCTGAAATAAAGATCTCACCCAGACTCTTCCGGCCTTGTTCCATTTTAATCCCTCGACTCTTGCCACTTCCCTCTTAACCCTGAACTGTTACCTCTGAAGCGCCGTTTGAAGTTTCCTCCCCATCAGAGTACAAACAGAGGCATCACCGGGTTTCACCAGAGGTGGGAAGAGACTCAAATACTTTACTTTGGTGCAGTTTTAAGGGTGCGGGGCTAAAAAGGCTTCACCTTCACTGCCTCCCAGAAAGAAATATTGTAGTTTTTTACTCCAATATATTTAACTTCTCTGACAGCTGTAGTTGCTGGTGGCTCTGCCAGGTAACAATCTGAACAATCTTCTTTTCTCTCAATTCACTCAACTTTTCATGTACTTACAAACAGCATTACTTTCAGCTTGAATGTACAGTGAATATTAGACATTTTAGATGGAGCACTTTTGTCATGACTATACTTTGAACCTCAGCTTTTAAGCCAAAGGGCTCAGAAAAAATGATGTGATCTGATCAAAAGCTCCAGAATAGCTACTAAATTGACCTTGTGGTGTGATTGCTTTCTAAATAAAAGTCTTGTTTCAGATAAAAGGAACTCCCTCTCACCATTTTTTCATTTTGCATCTCTAGTTTTGGGGCCTTTAATTATTAATATATTACTATAGAACGTGTTCAGTAATTTGACAGACTTTCGGTGCTGGAGTACATTTCAATGCTAAAACATTCACTTGAAATTTACTTTTTTGGGGTAGTTTTATGAGAAAAATGACTTAATTTGTAGTACTGTTCTGTACTGCTATTACCTGGATAAACGCCACTGGTTTTTATCTTTTGTACAAACCCTTATCAGCTTAAACGTTTTCCACAGGGTGGGAGTAGAGAGAGGTTTTCCTCAGCAGTCTCACATGGTTTATCTCAGGTGCAGGGATTGAACTCAGGGAACGCTTAAACAATTATCTGGCTAAGCTTTACTTTTGCAACATCCCTGCTGAGTGTGGGCTTATCAGGGAATTTATACCAGACAGAGAAACAACAGGCTGAAATGCTGCAAAAGTAATGCTCACTGACCACAAATGTAGAACAAAATCTCAGCTGTAAAGGGAGAAATCACCAAATTCTGCCTATCTTTGGACATGAGACCACAGCACTGGTGTGGGACAAGCCACCCATTCCTGTAAACTTCACCGGGAAGTGAGCGCCGGTGCTTTGTGCACCCAGAGAGGGGCCACGCTGACCCCATTACACGAGCAGATATCTTAAATGTTTGCACATGTGGACTGTGATGCTGTTTGCAGCCGTTGAGCTGCTTAGCAGGCCCCCAAAAGCCCTCAGGGACCTTCTTTTTCTTCTCTTTTCTCCCTCCTCCTCCCCTCTCTCGCGCTCCATCATTATCGCCCACATGCTTTTCCAGAGACATCCTGAGTGAAACAGCTCGACGTCCTCGATGGCTATCACATGTTCCTGCTGAAGAGGGAGGCAGCAGGGGAAAGACATCTTGAAGAAAATGAAACAGGGTGTACTAGGCTGAGGTTATTTTCTTTGTGCTTTCTTTCATGAAATACTTCACAAAGAGTTTTTGCATTTAACTATAGTTTTTAAAACATAATTAGAAACAGATTTTTTTTTATCCCCATGAAGTCATAGCAATTTTATTTCTCTCTAAAGATTCTGTGTTTGTTTTTAAAAAACCTGTTTAGGGACTTTATATACGGCTTTAAACTGTCTGTCTTATGTTTATGAGTAAGGGACTTATTGAATAAGGGACCTGATGACTATTTGTCCCTCTCAAATGCAATTTTTTACACTTGTTATGACCCTTTCTTCATTACCATGCACCAGCAGGTCAACATTGGACTTTTTTCCTCTGGTTTATGACCAACTACCTGCAGAACTGAAGACATATCCATCAGCTGATCTTTGCGTTAAGTGCTAAGCAAATGTTAGCATGCTAAAACACTAAACTAAGATGCTGAACATGGTAAACATTATATAAGCTGAACATCAGCACGTTACCATTGTCAGCGAGTGCGTGTTAGCATGCTGACAGTAGCATTTAGCTCAAAGCACAGCTGTGTACAGCCCCACAGAGACGCTAGCATGGACATAAACTTGTTTTAGTTTCGCCAAAATCTACACCTGTAAATTCCTTTATTTGTGATTGCTTTTCATGTTCTATCTCATCGGTGTCCATTTACAGTAACCCTTTGATGCATCGGATTTGATGCACTGATAGAATACATTAATAAAATGGGCAGAACATGGAAATAAATTATGACACATGCAGCAGAAATGCTGCGGTTTGTTTGTCTCATGGGCTTTTTTTGTTTTATACCAGATATTTATGGTGAAGTACTTCCGAGAGTAAAATTAAGCAGCAGACTCACGTGTGGTTTCACTGTTTTCTCTCATTTTATTGGAGGCGGAAGGTAAGACACACATTTCACTTTAGTTTTCTCACAGACCTGGCCACCCTTCAGTATCTACAAAGTACTTCCTGTTCCTTCTTGAAAGCAAGAGCTACATCCATCGTACATGTTAGAAACAGTTATTTTTAAAAAACAAAATAGAAATAAAAATGTACAACATACACTTGATATATATAATATAATTTTTGCTCTTTTTTTTACAGAGGTAAAAATACTAAGCGTAAAAAATGGGTCTAATTCATTACAGGGAGTCGTTTCTTTAATTTTTCAATTTAAATACACAAGGAGATAAAGAGGATGCGTCCAGGCA
>NW_023339751.1:18461538-18461964 GCF_004916995.1 Morone saxatilis | reverse complement strand
CATTTTGCCACTGTGTCGTGCTGTCGAGTGTGGTGTGTGTGTGTGTGCCTGTTAGCTTCTGATGTGTGTGTGTGTGTTGTGCTGCCTGTGTGTTGTCGTCTTATTTGTGTGTGTGTTCGTTTGCTGCGTGTGTTTCATGTTGGGGGTGCAGTGATGAGTTGTTGCTTCAGCGTTGAAATCTTTGTTTTCTTCGTCTTACCTGGTATATATTTGAGTGGTGTCTCACATGTCAGAGCATTACAATGACACACACACACACACTTTCCAATCTGATTGGCCCCGTCCCTGATACATTACATCATCAAAGGATCTGATTATACTGGATAGGTGTCAGTATGTGATAGCATATTCAACTGATCCCAGTAGCTGTGGATCAAGGAGCAGGAGAGGGGAAAGGGATGTGGGATAAACACACACACACACACA
>NW_023339751.1:18453199-18461465 GCF_004916995.1 Morone saxatilis | reverse complement strand
CACACACTCACACACTCAAACACTCACACCAAGGACGTAGGTACTGGTATAGAGGACAGGATGTATGAAACAGACACAACCGGGGAAGGAAAAAGGACATCCTCAGGCATTCTGCATTTCAACTACAGTAAGTGACATTTCTTTGGCAAAACAATCAGGGATGGATGTTTGTTTCCAGGATTTCAGCTGTTTTTCAGACTCCTGTTCTTTTCCAAAGGGACCCCACTGATGTCCTGCTTCTTTTTTTATTTTTTAAAAGCTTAGTGTTCCTGGTTACATCCCCAATGCTGCCATGATGGTGGCTTACGGCGCATCAAGCGGTTGTCAGTTTAGTGTTGTGCTGTCAGTGTGAGGGCGTGATTGGCCAACTGTAGTGTCACTCAAACGGCAGGTGACACAGGCAGGTGAGGACAGGGTTTTTGTTTTCCTCCAATGCCTGAGTTTGTACCTCGACACGCCTGCTATGACCCTGAATGACCAAACTTTAACTGATTCTTTCCTACTTCAGTCGAACATCGAAGTCGATGTAACTCTTTGGGGGGCATGGTGATATACCAAATCTGGCATGGAGGAAAAACAGTATGCTGTAGGACAGAGGAATAACGCACACCAGTCACATGTAACTGTGGTTTAAGCACAAGCTCATTTACAAATAATATTTTGGCCTTAAAGGAACAATTTGGGATTTCGTGAAATGCTCGTTTGCTTTCTCGCTGGAAAACAGCTAGTAACCTGTAAAATCACAAATTAGTTTTTACACTTTGGTTTTTATATGGTGAAAATACAACATATAACATGTTAGTTAGTGAGGTGGTGGTAGGTGGAGTTTGCTACCTTTGGACTGAGCCAGGCTAAATCTATTTATGCTAAGCTAAGCGAACCATGTCCTGGCTCCAGGTTAGCTCTTGACAAGAAAGTGAAGAATTTCCCAAAATGTTAAATTATTCATTTTCCAACTCAAGAATGACACGTAGGAATATCTTTTATAAATAAGTGTGAAATAAGACACTACACTGCTGTAGTGACCTGTCAAAGGCCATTTATACTAATTTCCACTAGTAAGGGGGTTTCAATATCTATATTTGTTTTTAAAACCAACATTTTAGTGGGGGATTGGATGGGGATACATTTTGAACGCAGTTCTGAACTCATTTCATTCATCGAGCCGATCAGATCATCACTTGCTTGTTCCACACATGTAACTGGTGGGCTCCACTGGAGGCGGGCAGGGATTAAAGAGGGGAGCTGATTGTACATCGCAAGCAAACTGGAGCACTTAGTTTACACACTTGATGAGAACCTTTTTAAGAGTTTTTTTTTTCATTACAAAAATAGTTTAAACCAAGTTTAAAAGAGTATGTGTTGTGGCTGATTGCTTGGAGCCGTAACCATGCTCGCGCTTTTCATTAGAGCAGAGGGACAGGGGTGAAGTTTGGAGCGACACTCCACATTTTAAGGCATAACGGGCACCAACTTTAACGGTATGTCTGATTGATTTTTCAGTCCTTGACGTGACACAGACTGCTGGCTGAGGTTCTGCAGAAAATGAGGAAATAAGAGCCTTAAAATCTCACACCGCTTTGAGCGCGTGTTAAGTAAAATAAGCCAAAAAACTGACTGGAGACTTGGGTTCCTGGATTAAGGTGGTAGTTTAGGCACTGTTTGAAATAACGTGAAAGGAGCAGGGAGACGGATGCTAGAGTATCGTAGCATGACTTGAAGCACCGTCTCGTTGAGTGTGGAACTCACAACCCAGCACCCTTTTGCTGGTAAATCAATTCAGTGAGAAAATAAATAGGATAAAAACACGAATCTTTGGGATATTAGAAGCAGATTAAGATGAGTACCACGTTTGTTTCAGTGAACAAAGAAGATGTTGACGGTGGAGAGCTATGTAGACTATATACATGAGCTTTACTATAAGCTGCAGTACAGACAACAAAAAGGCCTCGGCGCACATTCTAAGCATGCACATATACCATCCACACACACACACACACACACACACACACACACACACATACACATACATATACGCACACGCAAAGAGGTGTAGTGTCTGATTTCTCTTGTAGCTGGAGTTGAGCTGAGCGGGCCTGATATTGGAATATAAACAAAATGGCCACTCGTACATCAAAGGAGAGAAAAAATAGAACAAAGAAACAATTCAAGTTCTTTGACGCCGAGTCAGTGTACAAAGTATAAAGTACCTGCATATGTGATACATGACATATAGGTCAGCTATAAAAAAAAAAGGCCCCCTGAAAAAGAGTGCTCTCTCTCACTAGAAACAGAGCATGAAATGGCCACGTGGAGAGCTGAGAGAACTGTCTGCCGTAAGGGGGAGCTTATCTTCCCAGGCCGTTCAGAAAATGCACCAACTGTTTTTTTTTTGGCTTATTTCAGTGTCTGGAATTTGTAGAGAAACCCAGAGAAACCAAGGCAAGAGAGCGAGCAGCCATGACCACTTGTCCCCTCTGTGCATTTCCCCATCCTTCCCTTTCCCTGTGCTTGCGTTGGGTTTAGGTTTTTGTTGTTTCCTCCGAGAGGTTTTCCAAGCGTGGTTTCTCAACTCAGGGCCTTGTGTCGGCCTCCGCAGCAGCCACACCTGAGCCCCGCCCGGTGGCAAGCGTGGAGAGGCGGGTAGAGGCAGAGGCAGGGCGCCACCAGAGACAAGCCAAGCAGAGCTAACCAGCGCGAGCCGAGTCGGCCTCCCCCGCTGCCCTCGCCCCCGTCACACGAGCAGGGGTCTGAGTAGTCCCCCTCTGGGTCAGACATGCAGTGGTAGAGCATGGTGTCTGCCAGCCACATGCAGCTGACCCGCCGGATGCACGCCCGCACAGGGTCCGGCGCATCCTGGCACCGGCCTCTCCGGTTGTCGGAGATATAAAAGGCCTCGCCGCAGTGCTCGCACTGAGCGCGCTCCATCCCGTCCTCCTTCCGTCCCTTCCCACCATTGGTGGACGGGGAGCCTGGGACGAAGGAGCGGGGCTGTGAGGCGACCACAGAGGAGAAGGCTTGGCGATATGAGCCGCCATGGCCCTTATTGACCAAGGGTCCGAGGGCGGGGTCAGAGTCTGAGGGCGATAAGGCCGGTGCCAGCGGATAGGTGTAGTCGTGCTTCTGCGCCTCCGTCTTGTCAAAGTGGACGTAGGGCTCAGATTCCTCCATTTGGATGAACTTGTCACGCACAGTGGCGTGACGGTAGTCCTCGTAGCCCGTGAGCCAGTGGCGATCCGACTGGCGTCCATGGAGACGCTCGGTGGTTCTCTCCCAGCTGCGCTCCCGAGGGTTGATTCGGACGATTTCCTCGTCCTCCTGGAAGGTGACACGACGAGTAATCCGAGACAACGGCTGAAAAAACAAAAAAAAAAAAACAGAATGAAACTTAAAACGAGCTGTGTTTGGGCTCTAAGCTTTGATTTAAAAAATAAGATATAATATATAAATAATAATCTTTTGTTGTCTCCGTACAACAGTCTCAGAAAATATCCATCAGCACATTTTCAGTCATTTCGGAAAGAGCACCTGGTCCTCCACTCTCTTGCTATCGCTGTGTCTGTATGTGGACGTTCTTTTGTCTCACCTGGTCCAAGAAGTAGTGGTCTGAGAGCCGGTAGGGGTCGTGGAGGTCGTGGCGATGTCCCAGCATGCACTTGTGTCTCAGCGGAAGGGGTGAGGAGTCGAGCGGCTGCAGAGAGCTCTCCAGTTTCTGGGAGGAGTTGGATGAGCTGTCTGTGGTGTTCTGAAGGGACAAACAAACACAGGATGCGGTCTGAAAGCTGCACTCTGATTGGATACACCAAACAAATAGTTAGTGCGAGAGGACGTCATGATTGGACAAACAAAAACAGGAAGCCTCGGTGCAGCTCTGATTGGGAAAACAGGAAGTGTGAGCTCTGTTTTTCGAGCCACTTGATCCACATTTGGATCACCGTGTACGAGCCTAACTTTTATTAGCAACATCCACCATTAAACAACAGCATCCAAGAAAAACATTGTAGTAATCATCACACCTAAAATTAAAATTAGACTTAGTTTTAAAATTAAATTAGCCACTGACATAGGTAGAGGAAATATGTTGCCTATGGTCATCTCATTTATTTATTATATTATTAATACTTATTTCTTAATAAGGTTACTGTGGTGATACAAGAGTCAAGTGAGGTCGTCACTGATGCGTTTGCATATAAAGTAAGAACAGTGATGGACTTCTGACCCAGCCAGAAATAATATTTAGTCTAGCCCTCATTGATGGGGTGGACAAAATATTAGAAACACCTCATTATATCACAACAGAAGTCATCAGCTGCACAAACTACAGCCTCCACAATGATCACACAACACCTACCTAAAATAGTTTCAACAAAAACTGAACACTATATCCTTCACACAGGTAGGATTTATTTCAGGACTGATGTATTAGACTGCATTTGTTTTAGCTAGGTGTGCCTTCTACCTATGGAAACAGTGACAACTCAAAATAAGTGCATAATCTTGAAATTACTTATTTTGTCTGACAAACAGTCTAAAACCCCAAAATACTGAATTTGCAGTGACAAACAGCAAAAGAGAGAGAACTTCCCACATTATGAAGCTGAAATAACTTGATATTAGGATGCAAGCATCCTGGACACACTCTTCTTATCCTTTTTTGGCTTCTCCCCTTCATCTTCTCCCTCTCTCCCGCCTCCTAACATGTCTTCCTCCCCTATCTCACTTTCTACATATTCCACCTTCCCTTCTGTCTTTTACACCACCCTGTGCGTGTGTGCATGTGTGTGCATGTGTGTGTGTGTGTGTGTGTGTGTGTAAACAGTATCCTGTCCCCTTTCTGCTAAAGGCTGTCAGGGCTCCACTCCAACTCAAACCTTGGCCAGACACTAGACAGACAGGCCACTGCCGTGTAGTCAGACAGATTTCAGTCAGGCACACTGGGGGCCTGCCACTCTGGTGCAAAGCAAGAGGACTCCTGTCTCATCATGTCATCCCGCTTATGTGTGTGCAGGTGGACGAGATAGTCATAGTGTGTTTAACCCAAAGAAAAGGGTGCAGGTGTTTTTGTGTGAGGAGAGGAACTGGCTTTATCTTGTGGAAGGTTTGAAGTTGGTGCCGTTGGACTGTTTCTCTTTCAGCATCTAAGGATAGCCAGGGGTCAGCTGTCTTTAAGAATCATATGCAATTCCCTGCTCACAAGGTTTTTTCTTAATGCAAAAAAATGAAAAATCTCTATCTGCATTTGTTTAATCTTGCTTTGAGTTTCAAATGGCTAGTTACCAGAAGTCAGCAGAGCCATAGAAACTTGTATCAAAGGTCAACAAGCTTGTCCGCCAAAGAAAAGTTTGGCCATGGCTGAATTTTACATAATCATCTTCTGCCAGCAGCTCACAGCGGCTATGAGATTTCTGTGCTTCCCTTTTCCTGTGCTGATGTGATTTCATTCCAAAAAAACAAAAACAATTCCACCTGACAAGCAGAAAATACGCAGAAAAGACGCTTGATTCCAGCTATTCAAACGTTCCCAGTTCTCTTCAACGTTTACTGGAAAGACAAAAAGAAATAAATGTGGCTGTAGCCCAGCTGGTTGAGGAGGTTTGCTATGAATGGTAGGGTTAGCGGTTTCAAACTCCTGTTCTCCTGTTCATGTGTTGAAGTGTCCTTGAGCAAGACACTGAACCCCAGATCGCTCGCAATGTACAGTATGCGTATGATGAAACAAGACTCCACAGCCACTAGCATGGCTCCGTGAGGCTGTACTTAGGCACAGTGCTTTAAGGCCCTCACACTGTCTTGCAGGTAATTTGGTCATAAACTAAAGTATTGGACAAATTGAAAGTTTAACCTGTTGATGGCACTGGATGATGACATTTCATGGCAATTCATTGAATAGTTGTTGAGAAATTTTACCCAAAACCTCTATGGGAAAAGTCTTTATGATTCATTGTGTAGGTACACAATTTGGTATCAATCTATGTAGTAAATGTTGAGATATTTTACGGGATAAGATCGAGACCTGCAGGTGGTGCTATATGAAAAGTGGCCATCAAAGTCAGTAGGGTCAATCAACTGGAGACCATGCATATCTACACTAAATCCAGTAAGTTAAAGAAATTTCACTCTGGACCAAAGTGGTGGACCAGCCAACCGACCATGTCACTTTGGACAAAGAGCATCTTCCAAAATAAATGTAACCTAACAAAACAACCTGACAATGGGTCAGTGGGGGAGGCTCTGAGTTTTACATTTTCAAATGATTAGACATTTTTGTCACTTGTTGTCCAACCTACAGTAAACCAAAACAGAACTACATTCATCAGGTAACATTTCACTCCCAGAAACTTTTATCAAACTTTATGAAATTTCCCCCCCAGTGTGTCAAAATCTGGCACTCCATCAAGCTTAAAACCAATGGTTTGAATTATTTGCCAGAGTTATATGACCCAGATCTGGTGTGTGTCTGTCTGTCTGCTGAAGCCATCCCTATTATATCCTGCTCCCCACATGGATACCGCCATGCTGAGAATTTCCCCCAGCTTTCTTACAAAGCCCTCAAAGCAGCCGGCCAAAAATAACATAACATGCTGCCTCCGCTCCGGGCCCCGCCCCCCTGGAGAAGACATTACCGGGGGGAGGAGCTGATACGGTTTAAAACCAGTCCCACTCTGGCCTCCACGGCTGCAACTAATTCAAAAGACAGAACAGACTTTCTGCTGCAAGCTCAAAATGCACAAGAGGACAGAGAGAGACAGAGAGGAGTTGAGAGGGAGAGTTTGTATTTCTGGACATCCTCTCTCTGTATATTCTGGCCAAGGCTGGACAGAGGGCATTTCAAGTTATTTTCTGACACAAAACATGTCCCGACTCAAAGCTCGGGAGGATTCATCCTTCAACAAGCCCGTCTCGCTCTCCTGGGATGAGCCCAGAATTGCTTCAATAGCTTTCACTCCCCCTGTTGTGAATGAGCCAAAATAGAGACGGAGAGGAGACATGCTGAAGGGAGGGACAGAGGAAGGGTTGGGTTAAGTTTAGGTTTGGCGAACGAGAAATAATTTAGGGAAGTATGTCCATCCTAGCTCCCCCCCCCAATCCTCCTTCCCCGTCCCCCCCACGGGCTGTAAATCTGCCGCAGCATTTCCCCCTGTCCACGACTGCCCGCCTTGCAAACTCTGCCGCCACCGCTAACTTTAGGAAAGGTCATTAACACAGGCTAAGCAGGCAGTACTGAATCCATCAATGTATCCCATAGTTATTGACATGTGATTTTAGTGCATATTTGTTTTATAAAATTTTATAAGTCTGATTCTGATTTCAGATTCTGATTCTATCGTTATGAATCTGTTGCAAAACATGACATTTACAGAAGCCATTGACACATTTAAAAGACCGCTTCGGTATCGTCTCTAATAGCGACCCACAGTAAAGAAAGCTCGCTGATTGGCTATTTAATGATTGCGGATCATTTTTTGACTGCACTATTTTCCTTCTTCCACAAACAGAACACCTTGCACTGACTACACCAGTGCAGAGCTAAACTTCACAGTGCTAGCTTCAGCTTTAACAGACACACAATGAGACAGTTTAAACATAGACATAGGCTAGACTTTGTTTTGCCTTTGCACTGTGTTTTTTGGATTACAAATACAGGCTACAGGCTAGTATTTTCTCTCATGCAGGCAAATAACGTGCAAGTCTGCTGGCTGTTAGCTGTGGTCCTTGTGGTGTGTTCAAGTACACATGGCGAGGCAATGCAAAATATTTCTCAGCCTTTGTTAATGCCATTTCTTGGTGTGTTGGAGCCATTAGAGCTCATTCACCATAAAGGAGAGCCATCCTCCAAAAACAGAAACTTGGAGGCTATCTCAATATTTGTTTCATTATGAGCTTCTATGGTGTTTTAACTGTAATGGAAGTGAGCAGCTCAGTCTTATTTTGGGTGAATATGACAGCTTTTTAAGCAACAATACCAAGCAGTTGCACTGAAAGCTGCTACTTTCCTAAAAAACCCGAAGCTCCATTTCAGGGATTGCTCCACCCACTGACAGCACTGTAGCCTCCCTTCACCCCTCCTCATGTGTTTGTATGCGTCTCTGTGGTGGCTGTACACTCCCAGCAGAGCACCTATTAGTCTTGGCCCTTACAGACAGCTCAAGTCAAAGATGAACCACGAGGCACTTCCTCTCGTAAATCACCGGCCCTGCACTAAGCTGGGAAACAGCTGCTAGCTGCTAGTTTGGTGGCGACTCTCTTTTTCAACTGCGAGGGTGGG
>NW_023339751.1:18431682-18453099 GCF_004916995.1 Morone saxatilis | reverse complement strand
AGGTTACAGAGTGGGGGGAGGGGGTCCTTCATGCTAACTTAGAGGTAGAGAGGCCCTGACACACAAACAACACATATACTTCATGTGCTGTGGCAGGTATACGCGACAGGCAGGGGATCCTGAGTTGGAAAAGGTTCTGCTAGATGGAGGAAACAAAGTCTTGAGATTTTTTAGATGCAGAAGACTCCCTTGGGGTTTTGGATGAATAGTTGTTCAGTGTGTACTGGAACCATGGTTTACTCTACAGAGCCACAGTCTGGGAACTAAGAAAGGACTGCAACAGTCCAGATAATATTCACTTGAGTCTATACATAATTGAGACGCAGTGACCCCCACAATAGATGCACACTAGACCACAGACCCCCAATTTGAGAGTTCTTTTTTGGTTTCAATAATCATTATTGCGCTCAATCTTTGATCAAACTGGGATAGCTACTAACTCAAGACTGACTAAGTTGTCACTGAAGTAAAAAAAGAGACCCATCATTCTGACTTGGACAGTAAATGAATGTAGAAGACATGCTTACAGTAAAGACGTCGTCGTCACCCAGTTCGCCCTCATTCTGGAGTGCTGTAGAGGAGGTGGTGGAGCCTAAGGAGAAGGAAACAGGTGCCAACACTTGACTAGATGATGTGTTTGTGAGAATAACCCTGACGCTTATCCGCTGGCAATGAACAGGAGAAGGACTTAAAAGAAGCCAAGGCGGTATTACAGTGATGAAAGAAGCATTTCACATCACAACAGTCCTACAGCTGTATGATTTTAATTAGTCGAGTGTTCTCATCTTTACATGTGACATCTCTCTTCATAATAAACTCAACTGCATCTGCTCAATATCAATAACCTGATAATGTAGATTTCTGGATAGTTACAATGCAGCACAGCGTACCTTCAGCCAGGTCCTCGATGGCTTTCCGTACCCCCCTGTCGAACGCTCTGGCGTCGGCTGGACTCTGGAAGGACAGGCCACACTTCCTGTCCTCTACCTTCCAATGGTGAAATGTGGGCGTTGCTATGGTGTACACAAGGTCCTTCCTCAGCGGACAGTCCAGGATCACCTGTTTATCCGGCACATATGGGCCAATTACAACAGGGCGAAATATTCCACATCTGATCCTTCAAGGACCTTTGGGTGATTTTGCTGATGTTTGCGTGTGTTTACCTGTTTGTCCTGCAACCGCTCACCGCGGATGAGGAACTGGGAATAGCTGGAGGCCGGCACGGG
Organism: Morone saxatilis; assembly: GCF_004916995.1. Lineage (NCBI taxonomy): Eukaryota > Metazoa > Chordata > Actinopteri > Moronidae > Morone > Morone saxatilis. The sequence continues at coordinate 18,451,873 of NW_023339751.1, read as the reverse complement.
TGCCAGCTCTGGTGGCAGGAGGCGGCACACCCCAACCCTGGTCAGAGCTCCCCCGTCCTGGGCCAGCCAGCCACCGCTCGAGTCGTCCCGCGTCATCACCACCGCTTTCACACGCACAATGTAGCTGTCACTGGACAGAGATAGAGAGGAAGAATTATTAGAATGATAACTGAATATGTTATGTTGTACACAGTAGCGTGGGGCTCAAACTTGTTTACAAAATGTGTTTCAACTTATAACACAGATTCCAAAAGATGATGATTATGATTTATGTGACAAAATATTACTAAGGATGTGTGTTCTTATTGTAGAAGGTAAATCAAACATTCATTGTCAAGGAGAAAAAAAGCTGTTTTGGGGATAGAGAACATCTTTAGGGAAATGCACACTCTCCATGAAGTGAATGATGTGAATTTTGGATCACAAACCACCAGATCTGAGAGCAGTAACTCACATGAATGTGTAAGAAGGTCATATTTTTGGGGTCAGAAAATACCCCTGAAGCTTTAAAGTGGGACAGAAATGCAGGCTAATGAAATCATATCAGGGACAGCAGCTCTTTAAGGTAAAATAAATTAATACTGGAAAAAAACATCACATGAGCAAAGTTCACGTTAGGTTTCAGAGTCCTTCTGTGTCTGCGGTCATACCAGCTAACTGACTTCTAATATGAAATTAAAACTTAATACCCGCCCGATGCATTTTTCCCCCATTCAAAGGCTCTGTTATCACATTTGTTTTTGTCAAACTAGATGCGGATTCTACTTAAAAATACTTAGCATCAACTACATACTACTATTTTCAGGTGATTATACACCAATGAAAACATACCAATGAATATTATATTCCAATTTTGCCAATAGATCCTCCTAAATGTTACACCCTGGACCTTTAAATAAACAGTTTATTAGATTCTTATTTTCTGTATCAGGTAATACTGCAGAGAAACAATCATACCTTCCACAGTAAAATCAAAGAAAACACGTAGAAATGTACAAAATAACATCAGTATGTGGTGTGCAAGTCTTTTGTAACTATGCCTGTGACAGATGTGTAAAATCCATATGAACAAAAACAAAAGGTCAATACTTTGACATTGAAAATACCAGGTGGGAAGGTGAACATGGGTATTTAAGCCTCGGAACAAATATTTTCTATGCAATACAAAAACTCTTCAGTCAACAAAAATTCTTCCTCAGGCAGCGGCTACCATTTCAAAATGGCTTCAGCTTGTAAAAAAAAAAAGCCTACCCTCTAAACTAAAACTTGTCTTTAATGTTAAGTGCGTTAATGCCACAGCAGTTTATTATAGAGCTGGATTCACACAGTGGCAGAATGTTTGAGGGCGTCTCAAGTCACGACTTTGCCTGGTCCACGCTGTGCTGAGGTGGGAGGTGTTGCACCAGGACAAGTCAGCACGAAAAACACACACACACACAGACACAGTGTCATGTAAATGTAGCTTGGTGTTACTTTGGTGGTACTGAAAACTTTCTCCATGAGAATCTCAACACAAGATGATCATTCAATCAATGAAATACTTGACCACCAAAAAATTAATCAATGATAATTCTGATAACTGAAGTGTTTTATAGCAGAGGTGGGCTACCTCGCTAACATAAAAAGTATACAATTTTGTGAATCAAAACATATTTCACACAACGAGCGCCATATATTTAATAAATGTGGCTGTTGTTTAGTTCATCCTATACTAACTTAACTGATTGAGTCACAATCTGCATGGCTGACCACCTCTGCTAAATATTTTCCTGGGCTAATCCAGTATTTATTTGTAAAAATGTCCCTTATATGAGCGTTTAGTAGCGTACCGATTGTACATAATCAATCAACCCTGATTCAATTCCTGCCATTCTTTCTTTCCCTGCATCTCTACTGGGAATTTTTACATGTTACAGACAAATTATTATCACTTAATGAAAATTAAATAAATAAAAAAAAAGAATAATAATGCTAACATCATTATTTGTAGCCCTACCTCACACAATAATCACATAAACTGGAATAAACTGGAATAAACTTATTTAAACTACCAGTTAGCTGGTGTACATGCAACAGATGACTGGTCTGGAGCCGTGATCATACACAAGTCATAAGAACTAACAGATAATACAGCTACAGTTTAGTCTATATACAAGCACAACACAATACATAATAAAAGAAACCTCCCTCTGCACTCAATAGAGTTGTCAGTGCTTATAACATGAGACAATGCAATGGAAGTTGAATGGTAAAATACAAGACATGACAGCCACCACCCTCACAGGGACACAATGAACACGGTCACAATCCACATGAATGATCTGACAATAACAGGATGTACCTCTGTGTACTCCATCGATGCTGCACTGTGTGTGTGTGTGTGTTGGGTGTGTGGTGTGTGTTGTGGTCGTGTGGTGTGTGGTGGTGTTGTGGGATGGAAGAGGAAGAAAAGAGAAAACCTAGGAAAGAGAGAGAGAGGAGCGAGGCAGAGGTGGAGTTGATCTGAGAGAGGTCGTTGTTATATAATTAGGCTTACAACCCAGGACTACACGCCACACACACACACACACACACACACACACACATATACACACAGACAGCGTGGCACAAACTGGTTTGACCAGCTTCCCACCCACGACACATTCATAAAACTGACCTGAATGACAGACTGACTTGACTGGTGACAGCCAGACAAACAAACTCACACAAGCAAAGCAGATTCACGCCACAAGGGTTGGTGCTTTTTTGTAAACACACACCCACACACCACACACACACATATTAACACACAGACAGGTTGGCACAAACTGGTTTGACCAGCTCCCACCCACACACATTCATTAAAACTGACTGTAATGACAGACTGGACTTGACTGGTGACAGCCAGACAAACAACTCACACAGAAAAGCAGATTCACCCACAAGGTTTGGTGCTTTTTGTAAACACACACCACACACACACACAAACACACAACTCAAATTATACTTTTCCATTCAGATATTAAATGTTTCTTGTGTTGGACACACAAGCTAAAGCCTACGCTTATTTCTAAACAAACTTACATGTTCAATTCAACTTTATTTGTACAGCACCAAACCATAAACAGAAGTTATCTGAGGACACTTTTCATATAGAGCAGGTCTAGACTGTACTCCCTCAAAATTATTTACAGAGACCAAACAATTCCCACCATTAGCAAGCACTTGGAGACAGTAGAAGGGAAAATTTCCTCTTAAGAGGCAGAAACCTTGTGTAGACCCCGGCTCTAGCTTAAATGACATTAAATTAAGACATTACAGATTAGTGCAGTGTTTAGTCAAACAGTTGTTGGCAGCCCGGAGCTTTGGTGACACAGTATGTTGGCAGATATCTTTTCACTTGTCACGTCAAACCACAGTGGGTGGTGGAGGCAAATAGTCATTCAGGTTTTGTTACCCACGTGGGAAACTTGAATGGCAACTAAGGAAATAATAGAAATTCAAAATAGCAATGTCAGTGATCTATTTATATTTCTATTATTCATGATCTTGGAGGGTCGGGCTAGCAAACTAGCTTACCTTACAGTTTCTAGCTTGAGCCAGGCTTCTGCAAGCTATTTATATTAACTAATCAATGTTATTGTGTGCCTTCACAATCGACTAGGCTACTGTTAGGTGTTAAACCAGCATATTAACTGTGGTTGAAATTGCTGGTTGAGATTGTTTTGGGTAGCAGTGTGCAACCTTTTGGGGCTAACAAAGAATTTGTGCCATTTTTGTAGTTTCATACTGGTTTGCAAGGCCTTTGGAGGCTGGGTAATTCAAATAAATGACCCTCATGTTGAAATGTTCTTGTATCAGGCTGATGCTGGTGTTATTACCCTATAACAAGAGACCACTGAGGAGCCGTTGTATTCCTGTTGGAACTCATAGTTTGTATGTAGGTTTTATGCTGATGAATATACTTTTTTTTACTGTAAGGTATAAATGAATTACATTATTTCTGCGTCCAGAGCAGCCCTGACACTGTTTACTGTGCTTTTATATTAGTACCACAGTGGTTTAACGTTACTCAAACACATGTACGACACACTCACATACGGAACCACACATCCAGTCCACCCACATACAGAAATAACAACAAATTCTGTTCTATATAAGCACATGTGCTTTAAGATACACGATACCAGCTATCAGTTCTCTGAGATGAACTTGTCACATTTTGGGCTGTCTTGTGACCCATGTTCAGAGCCCCGTCTGCCGACAGGCCCTGTAATCTGTGGTTGGAACACACAGACAGCCACAACCAGCAGCAATGCGCTACTTTAATACACTTGGGAGTGACCACACATTCTGGCACAAATACACACAGACACACACATACATTTGGGAACTGTGAATCTAATTCTGTCCACACGAATGCGGCACGAGGTACCGATGCTGAAAAAGGACTGTGACACTTACTTTAAGAAAAGGTGGTAGATACACAATTTATAATCACTTATTTGTGTGGAATACACACACACATACAATCTTTAATTTTTCTTTTATGAACACCCTAGACATTATGGTAGTGTAATATTCAACCAAGTGATTTACAATTATGACATGCTGGGCTGTGTTAGGGTTGCACACACTTTTCAAAGTCTATTTTGGGTGGGATGAGGATGTAAAGTATTGTGTCTAAAGTGGAGTGATGACTCAGTTAAGAAGGAAGATAGGGTGGAAGTCAACACCTCGCTGATAAGGAAAGAGCAGGTAATTCATGCATCACATCCTCTAATTTAATATGAGCTGTTGCCATCAGGTCAAAGGTGCAGGGAGTGTCTTGCTTCTACGCCTTAAGACAGGAACTATACTGTAGTTGACAGCCAGAGATTTTGCACAACCTCTTTCACTACACCACAATGTACTGTTGGCTGTTGGTGGTCAATGTGAAAGTTTTTTATGTGTCTTTAGGCCACGTTTCTGATTTACTGCCTGCTGACTTCCTCTCACCATGACTCATAAGCTCCTACAGCTAGTGTAGGCGCCATTTAATATAATAATATAAAGTTGAAGTTACAGTACAATGAGTATCAAGGCAATCACTCACAGCACTAAATTCAACAGCCTGGTATGCAAACATACCGACAGTTTCATTGAGCATACTGCAGCCATTACCTTCTCTTCACCCACAGATGTAAAACAGCATAGATAGGTTGCAGGTGTCCTACTTCCACATTCACAGCCACTTGTATACTTTTTTCTGGGGGAATAATTCATGTTTGTTACTATGGGTACCTTTCAGTACTATTACTCATGCATCACATGCCTAAATCTCCATTAACAGATGTTTTGCTCACTTGGGGGCAGCAGAAACAACCTGCGAACACTGATATATTACCATCTTGTAAAGTTGATTTGTTTTAAACTGTTGAAATATTTAGGCAGGAATTGTACTTTAAGCGTCCACGAGTGACATAATATCGGCATAAGAGGGTGTGCAACATCTGCGTACCGCTCATTTGTTGTGATTGTGCGGACCACTACACACATCCTCCAAGTGCACTCCAGAAAATAGTATAAACACAACAACTACGCGGCTGTCTGTGTATGTTCCAGTTTGGGAGTATATTCAGCTTGTAACTAAGGTCTCATTGGCTTCTGTGTTTCATACTGCAGTGCATTTGTGTTTGACGCATCCATTCTATATTTTTTATTTCTATGCCTTGTACATACCTTACAAACAAGTCTGTCATGATGAGGAAATGGGATGTGGGTGGAGTACACACCTGTAGAGTCCGTGCCAAGCTGCATTAGTGCACCATCAATGACCTTTTAAGATCCATTTGTTAATTTTACTTGCCTGTAAGCCATGTCAGCATCCTCATTCTGTACACATTTATTATCCAAACAAATTTACAGACATATACTTTTAGAGCATGTACTGTTGCTACTTAGTGAGCTGGACCCTGCAAATACCTCACGTGGTCTGTGTGTAACAATATTGCAATAAAACAGTAAAGGGGGATGGGAAACGGTCTGGTTATCACGTCTGGAATCCAGCTCATGTGTGACAGATAAAAGGGCCACTGAGGGCAGCCCAGCCATGTGTGATAAGGGCGGCTATACTTCCTCTGATAAGGAATGACTGGCCGCACCTCTGCCTGATCAACAGAACCACACACACACTCCCGCACAGGGTTGGCCTCACAATGTGGAGCACCACACACACACACACACACACACACACAGACACATCGCATATGCCCTCTCTGCAGCAATCAGGAAGTGACTTAAAGGTGCTCCACAATCAAGATTATTTCATTATAAGTTGGTACTTTGGCACTGAATGCTAACAGAGTTTCAAAGCATGGGCTGACACTCCTGGTAAAGGGACAACAGCAATGATTCATACAGTGCAGAAACATATAGTTGATTAAATCTGGATGTTTTTGGACTATTGTTCAGGGTCTATTAGCGTGTGTAAGGCCTTTTATTGACCACATAATTCATGAAATAATTGAAAAATATCCTGAACAGGTTCAGCACTTGTTACGAACAGTGTAGTACAAATGTATAAAGTATGTATGTACTATCTATGCAAAATAATGATTTATTATTCCAGAGTTTTAAACTGGTATTTCTGAATAAAGGAGGAGCTAGGAAGGAACAAAAAGGAGGGGATCATCAAAAGTGTGGGCCAAAATGTGTGGGAGTTTTAAAAAACAGACTTAGGGTAAGTAGTAAGCAAGTAAAGCAGAAGTTTAAAAACACATTTTTGTCTCATTTTAGTCACATTCAACATGAGGAATTAGCCAATGACATCACAAAGATCATTTCTGTAATTTCATTTTGGCTTTCATTAATAACTTCATCTGAGTGTAGAGTGAAGAAGTAGCGCGAGCAGTGGGGTGAAGCAAGTTCATTCACAACTATTGATGCCGGAGGTTCCTGAGGGGAAGTTTGATCGACTTTCTGTCAATCAGCTGTAGTTACATAGAGCGCTCACATGTCTGGGCAGCACAAGACCAATGCTGCTGGTGTGAGTGAGTGTGAGTGTGTCAGTTGACATGAGAGAGAGAGAGAGAGAGGTCACTACTATTTAGAGGAACGCTAACATCCCATACCCAACTGACTAATCGCAATGCGAGCTCAGAACTTTTTATGTTTATAGCAAAATAGTGCCAGCAGTTTATCATTTAAAATGGATGAAAGTATAGAAAACTCTTGCTATGTGCTCATTGATAAAAATATTTCAAAATGGGAGAAAAGCTTCAAAATGAGGTTTGATAATATATGACTAACCATATGGAGAAAGAAATCCAACAACCTGTAACTGTTCTCCAAGAGGAAGCCGTCCTAAGGTGATTCTGCAGCCCCTCTCTCTCAGTGGAGGTGGAAATCATACTGAATATAAGCTGATTGGTTGTAACCCTCTTAAAAAGCCAACAAAGACCCTCTATAATGCCTCATATCCTCTTATACTCAGTCAGGCTTAGGGTCAAAGGTAACTAATGAGGGGTTTTCTACTTTCTAATAATCTCTGTATCTGTGATCGACATCAGTCAAAATGTCAACCTCGGTGTGTTTGACCAGTTAGTCTTCGTTTACATAAACTGTCAGATGTCAAAGGTTTATCTTGTAATTGGACGGCCTGTGGTCAAGCTCCAGGGCATCAAACCAACTGAAAACGATTTGCATAATGAACACTAGAAAGTCTGTTCTCTTAGGGCTTCCCTAGTCTAAATATGCCAGTATATTTACCACTACACATGACGGGCTGCAACGTTTCCTTGTGCTATTTGTGGTTGGTTTTAAATAGCTTGTAGTCTCTCCATTATGAGGTGTAAGAGACAGTTTTTTAATTTACATGTTAACATGTAAACATCCAGTTTACAAGAGACATCCATCTGGAATACTGTGAATCTCCGCACTTAAAACTTAATATGGGAGTACTGTTTGAAAGGGTGGCAACTATAACTTTTAGTGTAGGTCAGATCACCAAAAATCTGAAGCTATATAAGTTATTAACCCTAAACCAGGGTGGGGGAGGACTGAGACTGTTGTGTTTGTTGCAGGAATAAACTCTGGAGCCTGTACAGCAAAGAAGTTTTACATACTGTCATCAGGCACAAACCAAACGAGATGAACTTTCAAATATGTCCTCCAAAATGATCTCCTTTCATTTAAAAGTTCCAGTGCGTAACATTAAGGAAGATCTATTGGCATTTTTGTTACCTTAGAATGAGCCTTTCATATCTACAGACACTGCAGGTTGCCTTCCATGGAGGCCATGTTGACCTGCCATGTTTCTACAGCAGCCCAGAATGGACAAACCCAACACTGACTATAGATAGGGCTGTTTTTTCACTCATTTTGTGGCCACCGTAGTTTCTCCTTTGTGCTTAGCAGGACAGGGTGAAGCGAGGTAGTTGCTAGAGACCACTAAATCCTACACACCGGTCCTTTAAATGTCATATGTGGAGGAACACTGAGCATTGGTGGAAGATAAACTAAATCATAAAAGCTGTTGGCCTGACAGTCTTATCTCTTTTTAGACGGATCAGAAAGGATAATCAGCCAGAACAACAAAGCATATATTGTACAGTACAGTGGTGAGAGTTTAACATCAGTACATTTTGTGTGCATGTAATGTATGTGCTTATGTAGAGTATAAACCTGACTTGGCTACTGACTTCATTCACTGAACAGCTGAAACAAATTTGAGTCTCCAATAACCAGCGCGGTGGGTTGTTGGATACTTGGTGTGACAAGGGAAAAACACACTGAGTGAAGTGAATGAAAACTCAGGCTATTATAATCTTGGTCATCCAGTCAGCTGATGAGCAGAGATTAGTAAAAAAAAACAGGCAAACAATCCGGGGCCATTGTTTAGTCTCCAGATATAAACAGCTCAGGCCATTATATAAAGGCTCCGGATAGCAACCAGTGATGAGCTGCTCTGTAAAACACAGGAAATACTGTGAACAAGGATCTGTTCCACATGATGCGCAAGTGTGTGTGTGTGTGTGTGTGTGTGTGGAGGGGGAGTACAGAGAGAGAAAAAGAAAAAATGCAAAGGGTCTGCAAAGGAAGTTCATTTGTGGATACGGAGTATGTGTCGATATTCTTGTTATTTGTGTGTGTGTGAGTTATATATTTGTGCACTTGAGTGTGTGATTTATGTTTACCATAGTTATGCTAATTATCTGCGGATCTATATGTATATATATATATCTTCACATGGATATTTATTCAGTTATATTCACTCTAAAAGACTGCTGTTGTAATTAAGAGAGAATATGTCCCTCTCAGTTTCACTTCTGACACTTTCTCAACCACCAGAACAATCCCAGTTCTAAGAATAGTTACTTTTATGTACTCCTATGCATATATTTTACACATCAAACACACATTAGCTCACCACAAATAGTTTGACAACAGGAAACTTCAGGTTTCGTTTTCAGTCCCTCAGAATTGTCACAGAAGAGACAGTCAGAAATTTTCTAAACACTTTCTACACTACTAGCAGCCTTAATGCAGAATGCAATGCAGCTCCAACACATGTTGCACTGAAAATCAGAGGCCGACTCTTTGACAACAAAAAAAAATGTTTTTGCCCTTCTTGTGATCAATCTTTTCACATATATGAACAAACAAATGAATGCATTACATCCAGGTCCTCTGGCTAGTGCTGTATTGTGGGAAATGTAGGAAAGCACTTAAGCAAGATCATAGACAGGGTCGACTCAAGGAAAGACTATATAACAGGAAAAGTAAGACACACCTATAGCAGTGTCAGAGAGGAATCTAAGGCCGGACTATTCCTTTAACAAAATGTGAAATTCTTGGATCATTGAGTGATGCTCCAATGTAGATACAGCTGTAGGTTAAAAAAATGACGCACTTTTTGTATGACCAAGAGTGGTGATAAATTTACAGTATTAACATCTGACGGTAGTATCTATAAGTTATTACAAGTTGCTCTGCCAATTATACATTGCTTTGGTGAGGAACTTTTCCACTGTCCCAAAATTCCACCCCTGTCAAGTTCATAATGGTTTCAATATCAAATGCTGCTAACGTAGAAAAATATATGTGTGAGGAACAGAACAGTCCTGCTGAGGGAACATGCAGACCTGCTAACTCCTCACTGCTGTGTTTGCCAGTTGATGAGAGCTTTTTGTTCAGGGATGGATTATATTTCGTTGCTACGTTGACCTTAGCTGAATGTCACTGGGCATCTCCTGTCCGATACTGACTGTGCACATGCTGACCCTGCAGCAGCACACACCAGATCAATACATCCTCTACTTGTGACTCTACTGTGTGTGTGTGTGTGTGTGTGTGTGTGTGTAAAAGACAGCTCTTGTACTTCTATAAAAAGGTAATAAATGTCCTCAGAAAGGCACAACCTCCAAATGAAAGGCCATGGTGCGATGGTTATAGTTTAATTCAGGACATGTAGTCGGTAAAAGGCCCTCACAAACAGAACGTATGTGTACGTGCCTGTAATCACACTGCCTGATCATAGTAAAACTGACACATCAATTCCCATTGTTCCACTGAGAGGAGATGTATGCTTGTGACTCAATCTACACAGCATGCATCAGCAGAAAGAAGTCCACTGCTGCTTAACAACCAACATACAATTAACCCCACAAGTCGTAGTGAAATATCTAACCTGTGACACAAGCTACATAATCAGTATAAAGGCTGCACCTGTTAACATGGCACAAAAGGTATAAAGGTGTGTCTTTTATCTTCTGACCATGCCTCAATCCCATAACGGGCTTGTATTCCTGATAAGGGCACCACAACACACAAAGTGGCAGATAAGTGCACATTGATTCCAGTAATAAGACAATAAACGCTTTTGTACGAAGTAGCATAGTAGTACCAAAAGGTTACTATCATAATGTTACACAAGCTAGCTTACATGCAGAGAGAAGTTTAGAGAAGTTTAGTAGAAATTTACTGTAGGCCTACACATTATATCAAGTGGTCTTCTATGATTAGGAAATTACATGAAAGTAACATATCAATGTTTTAACACAACTCAATAAGCCTTAAAGTACCCTTCTGCTAAGCAATCATAGGCTGTTAGCTAGCCCAGCTAAGTGATTTAAGGCAGAAGGTACCAAGACTAATAATGAAGATGATGTTAAATGCATTCATATCTAGATAGCAATGCAGCTGTTGGAAGTTTTAGGACAGCTAATGAAAGGAGATACAGATAAATCTACATTTGTAAGTCCAGAGTTGTACTCTGATCTTTGTAATTCTGATTCGGGCCAATTTCAATTGTGGTCCAAATCAGATACAGGTCTAATTTCTTACAATGTGACTGCAGTGTGAACAGTCAGAATGAATGTGAGTATTAATTAAGTAGTCTAGATTTAAAATTTGTCATGCGCATCACTTCAGTACTGAAACCAGTTCACACTGGGATCTGACTACCTAAATAAAACATATTAGATCCAAGCAAAGTCAGAATTGAGTGCTAAGGCTTGCAGTGAGAAAGTAGCCAAACAGGACTCAATTTCCCCATCACTCTTTCTTCCAGTCTATGCAACTAAAATCCATTGCTAGCAGATAAATGGCCTAGATCCTGTTAGCATAAGGTGACTTCTATATAGTTTTAATGGTCACAAACTTCTCCAGCGGATCTATGGGAAGATATTTTCATACCAAATTCTAATATAAATATTTTATCAGAGGACAAAAAGCCTTTCTGAATGAAAGTCAATAATCCATAATTACTCGAGTACGTGGTGGGCGTGGCCCAATCTGCACATCACGCCATGAGAACCACACGTCATCACCATAGAAACGCTTCCTAGCCCGGAAGTGAAGGGCAGTTGAGAACTCAGGGTTAAGGCAACTGTTTATTTAGAAACATATGAGCCAGAATGAGGCCATAAAGATACAGCTACTGCCCGGCAGGAACACCTTCAAACGCCTTCAGAAAGGAACAACACACCTGAGAGTGAACAAAGCACAGTTCTAACAGCAGTCTCCTACAATGGTGGCCGCTAGCCCCCGTTAGCTCCTCTCATGTATTAGCATTACATTCAGCTAGAGGCACAGACTGTGAGGGGGGGGTCACAGCCCCCTGTCCCCCTGCCCCTGTCTGTCCGTGGGGACAGACAGACAGACAGACCCAGTTCTCTGTACGCTGGCTTCGTAGAGCCGAGCACGGCCAGCAGGCATGAATGGGGACGCGCTGAAGGTTAGAGGGCTTTTATGAATGAGCCGGCGTCACGCCACAGCAGCGCAAACATCCCCCACGGTGGCCTTCGCCCTTCCACCCCCGCCGACAGAGAACTGCAAGGCAGGCATTCCTACCGAGCACAGCCCCGTGTGGTCTGACAGAGGCAGGGAAGCTGTCGATATAGGCTAATGGAGTTGTAAAATAAATAAAAGAAGACATTGCAAAAGCGGGAGCCAATCATTTAAATGGTTCTGGCACACCTGCTCACACGTCTGCACATTTCCATTTAAGCCTTAAAGAGATTGGTTTTGGTTACGGCTCGTCTGCACATTAAAAACACTATTACAATCGCCCTGTGTTTAAACCTTGCGGTGTGTTCGTGTCGGGTTTTAAAACAATAACAGTCACAGGCCTCCTGCCCTGTATGAAATGTCATTCACATTAAGCCGCAGTTGCTTCTCGGTAAAGCTAATTTTAAGCTCCGAGCGCTTCCATATAGGCCCATGGGTGCCGTAGAAACAGGTCTGTGGGCCTACACACTGTACGCCTCTATATTAGCTACATTTCGCAAGAAGCAACAGCACGACCCACGGCTCCGTCTGCCGAACACAAAGGGACAGACGTGACTTTACCACGATCCTCCACCCGAGGAGAAACAGACGCGTATTTTTGTTTTGTCAGGGCAAGTCGTCGTTTACAATCGGTATTTTTTTTTATGAATGGAGCGCGGTAGGCTATGCAAATGAGGGCGATTGAGAAAGAGATGGCGGATGAGGCATATCGGATATCTCATATCCTGTGAGACTTCCCCCTTCAGTTGGGAGCAAACATACAGATGTGGCCAAATAACGAGGCCAAATAACCTCTGTAAACGCCGTCGGGCTTGTTCTTTCTCTTTTTTTTCTTTTTTTAATGGACAAAGCACAAACAAGAGGTGCGCGGGCTCGCTCCTGTTTGTGTATTTAGAAAAGGTGTAACTTCGGGGCGTGTTTGAGTTTCTAAGTTACGCTGCAACAGGGCCTGCTCTCTCGCTTCAGATCCTTTCAGAAAATGTTTCCGATACACCCACGCTATTCCCCTCCTCCTCCTCCTCTTACTCTTCTTTCTCTCAAGACTAGTCTACACCAAGGTGGGGGCCCTGAAAAAAGAGAAAAGAAAGCCCTCTTCTACAGCACTGTCAATGCATTGCTTTACAGCATCAAGCACCAAATCCCACCGAGTGAACAAAATGATCCAAAATGCAGCTTTTGTATGAAAAAAAGGGGGGGAGTCTTTGGCTGCACATTCCACCAAGTTGCCCTAATCATCTCCAACTTGTAGGCAGTGGGAGAGACGCGAGAAAAGACACACACATAGACACACAGAGAATCTTTGAGCCACAGTACTTACTCGTTTGGGTGTGTTTCTTCTATCATTTTCTCGTTTCACCTCAGGTAATGGACCACGGCGGTTGCATACTTTTCGCTCGTCATTCTTTCACCGCGGCTCCTCCAATTCTGTCTCCAATTCCGCATAAATCCCCCCCTGCGCCTTTGTGCGAGTGTCGGCTCTTTGGCTTGCCTTCGACTGGCCGTGTCTCCGTCTCCTTTTCCTCACTTTTCCCCTGTTTCCCCCTCCGGAGCCAACCAGTTTCTTCTGGATCGCAAATGCCCCTTTCCTATAACTTTAATACCCCATCGTCTTCAGGAGGTAACGTAGCCTATACAGACAGTTTAGTAGCCAAATCCAGCTCTTCTCTTTGCTCCCCCCCCACCTCCAAAACACACAACACACACGCACACACACGGACACGCAAGGCACACACTCCGTTTTTAAGTCCTAAGGCGCATGTTTTCACCGACGACTCCGGTTCCAGTTGTGCGTAAAAAGCGCGTCGTCGCTGTTGTTACCGAGGGGTGGCCCCGCTAGAGCCCCATCTCTCTCTACTCCATGTTGGATTGCAGGCAGCCGAGCTGCTCCAACGACGCCGGGGGAGGGAGTGAGGGGAGGGAGGAGGAGGAGGAGGAGGAGGGGGTGCTGGGCGGAAGCGGTGACGTCGGTCTACATTTTGGTGGAGGGCCCACGATGGTTGCACACCGTAGGGGCCCTTGATAAATGAACCCCCCCTCTCTCTCCTTTCCCTTCCCCGGATCCCTGATTTCAAATCCGGACATGTCACCTTTGTTCTCAAATAAAAATCCTATTAGTTCCTGTTGGGATATTCTACATGTTCCATAGGAAACGAAAGATACCACAATGAGGGGGGGGCACTTTACACCCCACACTCTGATTATGAATAAGGTTACTGTATATCACAGAGAATACCAGAATACAATAAAGGCCAGCTACTGTAATGCTTGTCACTTGGAGTTGGTTATTTTATCCATTTAGCTCATAAACATAATATAAGATTTAATTTTGATTTTGTTAAATAACCGAAAAGAACACCAAAGTTAGTCGGCATGAACTCCAAACGCATTTCTGATGAAACAAAAAAAGATTAAAGGTGTTTTCTGCCTAATCTTGTTAACTTTATACAACCCTATCTCAGATACTCCCTCGTAATCCAAAGCAGCTGTGTGTAGTCTCTTATCGCCTTTGAGAGGTAAACTAGTCTGCGGATTTGGCTTTTTAACACCTATTGATCTCCTAAAGTGCGGGGAAGTTAGATGATTAGCCGCTTTTGTTTTCGTTGAGTGCTGCCAGATTTGTGTTCACTTAACAGTTGCCAGCATTGTTTTCAGGTTCATGAAAAAATCAACACTTCTGAATTTAGAACTGTGGTCGTGCAGCGTCCTCAGCTGGTGATTCCTACATCCTACATGCGTGGAACAGTAATAATAATACTGTAACTCATTTACTATCATTATACTTTGTTTTTCAGTGCCGTCAGTATACATTTTAAAATACAAATTATACTCTTTTAAAGATGTCATAAAACTCCTTTTGATTATATAATCATTATAGGTAGCCCATATATTATACTAGGTATTATTAGTCTAATAAATCTTATGTAATAATGATATACATTAGACCTGTCTGAACTCTGTTATCACAACACTGATGATTAATCATTAAACTAAAGGAGATAAAGGAGAAGCTCATATTGTGCTTGGCCTCTCAATCAAAGCAGTAAGTGAGTGGATCATAGGCTCAGTAGCAAATGGCATGTTTAATTAGCATCTTTTATTATCTGTCAGAATACTTAAACTTCACTGCCAGGCATATCACTGGAATAAATCCAACAGTATCCAAGGTAGTGATAATATGATAGGATATACAGATCTGGAACAAATTTCCATAAACTTGGATACCATTGGATCTTTCTGGATACAGGTCATTTTCATCCAGTATATTTATATCATTAAAGCAGTTTTAGAGGAACTGCAACACCCCACTAACGGCTGCATATTCACTTTATTCACAATATTTACAATGAGAATGTTTGTTTTTTGTATAATGTGTGTCTTATGTGTCATTTACTTAAGTTACATAATGAGGATGTTTGGATATTTAAGTTTGTTAAACAAATGGAACTGCCAACATATAAACCTGTTAGTTGTATTCTTAACACAAGATAATTAAAAATTTAAAGCTTAAAGAATTTGATTCTTGTCTTCAGAAACATTTAGAGAATGCCTGGCTCTGTCTGGATATCTATCTGGATGTTGGAGGATCTACACACTAGAGTTGGTCATAACTTTTAATGTAGGCCTACATGTTTTACATTTTTTAATATAAACATTTCATTGAGTCAGAAATGTACCTTATCAACCCTAGAAGGACATTTTCTTATAATTTGAGGAATTATTACCTCTCTTTAAATAGTAATCTGGGCTCTAGCCTGCCACCATGTGGTTTAAATGTGAAAGTTCAGACCACAGCTGAAGGAAAATGTTTTTCACACTGACAACTTGATTTGTCTCAAATTCTAAGAAACAGACCAGAAGTTAATATGCATGTACACCATCACATGCATCATCAGTTGTATTAGTATGTACCAATTGTAATACCATTACACTCTTTTGTAATGAAATGTCTGATTTTACTATGACCCATATCACATGAACCTTGCTGTAAACTTTAAAGTCATTCTTACAGTTTATGACGGCATTAAGAGTCAGTTTACTTCATTTCAAAACATCACTGTTGGTTAGCTAAACCTGTTTTTGACTTGGAATTGACTTTGGCATTTAGTATATGAACTAAAAAAACATTTAAAAATGTTATTAAACTATCAAAGAGCATTTCTTCAAGTTGCATTTTCTCTTTGAGAGCTGTCTTTGTTACCGTAAAATGTACAGCTAAGTAGTATTTTTTCACTATGTCTGGTTTCTGTCAGTGCGTGTGTTGTTTTTGTATCCTTATTCTGTCCTAATATTTGCTTTATGTTCTGTATGTACTTCATGTAACAGAAATTTCCCCTCAGGGTATTGAAGGGTCATTTATCCAAAGCTCCCTTGTGTATATAAACACTTAATGAGTCCACACACACAAAGTCAGCCTCCCATTCATCATCAGTGTAGTAAACACTACAAATTCAATCACTTTTTTTATTTGGCTGTTTCCCAGCTCTGTGGGGGAGACAGAGATTCATAATATCCTAATTTCACGGTAATATCTCATAATATAATTGTTGCGGAGTCTTCATAATCAAATAGTTAAATGTGTTATATCATGAACAATAGTGACAAATACAGTGTGACCAAACAATCAAACAAACCCCTCATAGCAAAAGTTCCCCTTTACTCTAAATGTACCTTGCTGTAGTGACTTCATTTGGATATTTGACCTTCACTGTACAGAACGATGAAGGTGCAGACAGACATGAGGAGGCTGCTTTCACATGTTGTTCTGTACTTACCTTAAATCTTAGTGTGTGACAGCAAGCAGATTCATTTTCACAATAATAAGTATAACTGAGAATGTGGACGTATTATCACCAACATTGTGCAACTTTTTACAACCTCCATCAGTACGGTCCACATACTTTACATAAAAAACCCCACACCTTTATGGGTGCGTCTCAATGGGCTACACACTCTGTATTTGCAGTAGCCAAGTGCCTACTTGTCTGATGAATTTCATGTAGTTTCCACAGTGCTTGTTACTAACACAAATACTGTACATGGCTCAATGAAGCACTGAGGGTTTGTTGGAACAAATGAGTGGGATCTAGCATACAGTACTACAAGTTTCTGTCTAATAAAATGGCAGACCATATTTCTCAAAATCTTTGTTAAAAGGACATTAAATAGATTTATCTTGACAGTGTCACATATGCAGTATTATTCTCATCAGTCCCATCCCATAATCAATAACCATCTGTGTTAACTTTATAGTGTTTTCACTGAACCTAGCATGTCTTTCTTTATGTCTGTTGATTATCATCAGTCCTAAGACCAGCCTATGGGCCAATATATGCAATAGGCCCATTATCACCAATAAGTGGACAGGTTGTGGCCTAGTAGACCGTGATGAGTTATGGGATTCACTCTGAATACTGTTTCCAAGCGGTATTAGAAGTGCACATCAAGTGTGTGTTAATGTAATTATGTAGTGTATGATGGCACGCTTCAGACACACTTGTCTACAACAGTTTTGTTCAAGACCACAAGCGTTGTACGCATAATGTCTCTGTTAGGATCTCACTAATACCTGGGAGACTCATTACCATCCCTTGACGTTCTTATGCAATGGAAACAGTGTTCACTGCTCCAGCAAATAGGACGGACCTTGGATACGACTTGGCAACGGCAGACGCTCACTGGGTCCTCTGGCTCATGCTAACAAGATTCAATAAGTCAATAACACCGTGCACGGTAGACAGAAAACGTAAATATAATTTAACAGTATGTTTAACAACAAGACGAGCTAGCTAATCCAGCTATGTCATTGTCACCAAATCAATATCAAGATTTTCACAAACAAATGATAACATGTACTGACTGAGATGTTTCCTCCCCCCATCCCCGTTTTAATGGGGTACTTCGGTACTTGAGGTAGAAAGGAGACTATAATATTTTTGGAGATATTATATTATAAAAGTTTTCTTTTCAGGCGTCCCATTTAGAGAGATTAAAGCGAGGACAGGCTGCTGACTTTCTCTCCAAGAGTCGATTTCACAGACAAAAAAACCAAGTTTAATGCTTGCTCATATTTTATTTTGAAAGTTAGTGTGCTAGCTAACCGATAGTTAGCTGCTAACTGTGAGTTTGATAGTGGGGAAGCTAATTGAGCTAATGCTAGCTACCTGCAATGAAGAAGTGCAGCAATCAACACAAGGTAAGATAGTTGTGTTTTTAAGTGCAATGTCCACTTACATTATGTGCATTTGAGACAACAAATCCATTAATTAATGAACAGGGAATTTATCATAAACATTTTAAATATTGGTGGTTTATAATGCTATTCAAAGAAAACTTGCCAAACATCACTGTTCCCATGATTCTTCTCTTGATTTGAATCACTGCAAATTGAAATATCTTTAGAGTTTTTGGACATGGTTTATCACAAATTCAAGCACATTAGGTTTGGGCTTGGGAAAATGCATATTGGATGAATCAGTTAAGGCAGATAATTGCTACAACCTTTTATAAGTTACAGTATATTTTTCACAAGAGTGGCTGACTTTGTTGTAGTCTTTTATTACAACAAAATCAAAGGTGACAGAATTGCACTGCAGTTTTATGAACTACTGTATTCTGGTTTGGTGTTGGTTGGTATGAATTGTTTTGCCTGTCACTAACACACACACACAAACACAAACTCACTGTCACAGGCTCCATCGCTCTCTCCTGTAATGTTCGCTCTTCAGTACAGTGTTACTGACTTGTGTAAATGCTGTGGTACTTTGAAATATTAGATATGTTTTTGTTGGTTTTAGTTATACTGTTGTATTCATTATGTACCATCCTGTGTCCCACAGTTTACTGCTGGAGTGCTACAGCCTACATAAGAAGACTGGTCAGTTTTTTTTATTTTTATTACTGTTGCTGTACCATGATCACTTAAGATTTGCACCCAATGTGTGGAGAAGGGAAGTTTCTCTAAAATTTTTTTTATTATTGGGTGAATATCACTCTATACTCTATATTCTCGAAGGCATTAACTAGCCAGGGTTAGTTTGGGTCTGTCTAGGCCTTTTTCAGAGCAGACATTTTCACTTGTCATAGTAGGAAAAAACATTGACAGTACATATAATGGAGAGAGCCTCCTGGTCTGTGAAGTGAAGCCGACTTCTCACTTGATTTACTAGCTAAGTAAACAGTTTCCTAACAAGTTTATGGTCTCATTCGCTAGTTTCTAGTCTTCTTCCATACAGCATGATGTTCATTTAGAGGAAAATAGACGATAAAGCAGTTTATGCTTTAGGACGGGGCTACTTTGTGATTGACAGGTCATTCTCAGTGAGTCTGTCCAGCGCACTGCAAGAAACTCAGATCAAAATCCAAACTGTAAGGACTAGGCAGTGCTGATCAAATATGAAGCAAGATTTTGTTACTGCGCAGCCTATTTCTACCAAAGTCGTTTTTTTTTTTTCAAGGTGAATAAAGAACATATTTTCAAGTGTAACTGTTTTTGAATGATCAATGCATTAGCCAAAGGCTGCACCCATCACAGCTGATATGCATCCAAATTCCCATAAAGGGAATTATAAATTGCTGCTGATATACAGTTAGCGTAACATATGTAGGTCGTGGCAACAAAGCATAATCGGATATGACAATGGAGGTGGGTGTCTGTGGGTGTATGTACCTGTCAGGAGTCATGTGACTTTGGCCAGAGCTGACAGGGACAACAGATGGACAAGTCATGGACTGACCTACACGGCTCCCCACACACACACATCACACACACTACACACACACACACACACAACACACACACTTTACACACACACACTTACACAACACAGTAATGTCATCCTTTCTCTTTTCTTCCTCTTACCATTACTTCATCACTCTCACCCTGTAAGCATTGGGGGTGCTTGGCACTAACTCACGACAATCCAACCTCGTGAGTTCCATGATA
>NW_023339751.1:18405025-18431657 GCF_004916995.1 Morone saxatilis | reverse complement strand
AAAGTCGTTTCAGAAACATATTTTAATGTACTGTTTTTAAACGGTACTCCACAAACCAATCGTGAGTTCATGATAGGTTCACACATGGGAAAAACACAGTATTAAAATTAAGAACAAAGTGTCCCAACAAGCCATAGCTGTTTGACAGTGAGCAAGCATGCACAATGAAATTCAGCCATAATTAACTGTATTATTTACAGATGTGCTTTCCTGCTGTGAAAGGCCAACATTTGTGAAAAAGGCCTATTAATTGTCACTTTACCTGTCACTTCTATGGAAGGTGGGATAGGACGTCTCTTTCTCAGTCTGTCGCTCTCACTTTATTCCTCTTTCTAGCCATTTTAACTCTTCAGTATATTGTTTTTGCCTCTAGTCTGTTTGAGCTTTGAAATATGTGTTTTGTACATGTTAGTGTTTTGTTGTCCTGGAGTGTGAAATAATCTGGAAAGGAAAAGCCCAAATATGATAGCATACAGCTTAAAATAAATGGAAATATTCAAGATGATAAAATTTTAATAATTATTTTTTAAATTCTGTGCAAACATTGGGTCAAAATTTTCCAAAGATCCACCCTCAGCACTCCTTAGTGTGTGACAGTTCTGTCTTTTGTAAAACACCAACAAATGATATAAAGGTTGGAAAGATCCTCTCAACCCTGTGCAATAGCAAAGCAAAATACATATATGGTCTTGATACTGCCTCTCTAAAAAATCATAAAGAATCTGTAACCTCCGCTTTAACTAAAATAATAAACAAATCTATTAACGAGAGCACTTTTCACAGTGCCTTGAAATCTGCTATAGTAACCCCTGTGTATAAATCTGGTGATAAACAGGAAGTTAGTAACTATCGACCTATTAGCATCCTGCCAGCCGTTTCAAAGGTCATTGAAAAGGTTGTAGCAGAACAACTCATTGCTCACCTCGATTCCAGGGCTTTTTTACATCCTATGCAGTTTGTCTTAAGGAAAAAACATTCAACAGAAACAGCACGCTGCTACTTCCTTGAAGGAACTAAAACAAACCTAGATCAGGGAGGAGTGGTGGGAGCAGTTTTTCTTGATTTGTGCAAGGCTTTTGACATGGTTAATCATGACATACTTAAACTGGCCAAATTATGACTTCCATAGACACACAAATTGGAATTTCTTACCTAGAGTGGCTGAAATCAGTGGTGTGGCGGGTGCAATTATTCTATCCCCCATTTAAAGTATGCACCCTCGGATGTGCCCAAAGAGTCATTTTTTTAAGGGCGTGTTTTTCAGATATTATTAACGACCTTCACTGTGTTGTAATGATGTCTGATTTATAAGGTATGCTGATAATACTGTGTTCTTTACTCACGGGAGAAAAACGCAACTAAGTGCATGAAATAACTTAAGGAAATGCAGAAAGGTTGTTGAATGGCTAACCAACTCTTTTGACCTCAACTTTTGAAAGACTGTAACATGTTTCTGTTCAACAGGCAAACTCAGGGATTGTCCTTGAAATCTTAGGTAAATGTGCAAAAAATTAAAAATGATGGATGAAATTCAAATATTTAGGACCCTTGATAAACTCTAGTTTAAAAACATGTTAAAAGCTGAGTACACATGAATTTAAACTCAAAACACAGGAACATAAAAAACTCTCTTACTGTTAAGACATCACATCATATTTATAGCAATTGAATTCTCCAATCTTTTTACTATTTGGCAATGACAAAGTTGTTCTCAGCTGTAAAACACGACTTAACCCCTGGAATCTTTATAAAAAGTTGCCCTTAATTCAAGACAAAAAACACGTCAGTATCATCATTCATATACTCACCAAATATAGTCATTTAAATCTGGAAAATATAATAATGCAAAATGTATTGGGGACTCTGTTTAAAATATCATTGCTCTGACTCTTTTGAAAAAAAATGGTTACACCTGCTCAGAAAAAACAACAAAAGAGCTAACCCGATCAAGTTACCAGGGAGATTGCAGTATTCCTAAACGCAGGAATTATTTGTAATCATCTTTTTCTTTATTGCCAAAATCAATGGACACACTTCAAACATCTGATTACATGTGCGGATTTTTAAAACATTTTCTGTCCCAAAACGTTGGATGCGTCACAGCAAACTTGGGACTTTGTGAGGTTGTGTAGTGTGTGTGTGTATTTGATGGGGGGGGGGATATATTAATAAAAGTTGGGGAGGGGGGTAAATTGTTAAATATTTAATGATTGGGAATGTTGTATTCACTTTGTAATTGAAATTTGCATTTAATGGTGAATTGTATGTTTTTAATCTATATTGATCCATTCCTGGGCCCGGGACACGGGTGGGACAAATAGGCAATTTGCTAAAACCGGATGCAATGATTCTCTTTGTTTATACAGGGTTCATGTTTATTGTGCACTGTCCCTGTTCAAATAAAAGAAATAATATCTTCAGACGCCACTTCCATGGAGTTCGCCATGTTGAACCGCCATGTTTCTGCTAGGGTTGTACCATTAATCAAAATTTTATTGAAATCGCAATAAGGCAAAGCTGCAATTTTTCGATGAAGCCAAAATGTGTGAGCAGTATTATAATGAAGCACTGTAGTTCTGAAGGGATGCCCCCCGTGACATAAAAATCTTGTTCTCCAGATTAAAATAACCATGTTTTTTTAGTTTGTCGCAACCCTGGCACCAACGTTGTGTATCAGCTTCAGTTGTCTGATTGTTGTCTTAGACAGACGTGTGAAAAGCCCGTTGCAGTTAGTCTATTCTGCTAAAGAAAAATGCATGTACAAGTTTCTCCACATCACGTTTTGACATCAAGTCTTGGATCCTTGGGATTTTTTTTTACGGTGGTAGAACTTGTTTTGTTATAGTTTAAATGTGACTACTGAAACTTAGGTCTGCATTGAGGATAACAGTGCAGTTTTTGGCTTGGTTTACTTGGTTTACTGGTTTATAAACTGAACTCTTCCTACATCTTTCGCTGCATTTTCTCTGCTCAGTTCAGGAGCAGCCTCAGTCACAACAGTAAATACATAGAAGTTTTTAGAAAGGGTCAATTTGTCTCTAATTCAAACCACACCATACTGCACTCCCCCCTCCTAGAGACCCCTCCTGAGTATCACAAAACATTCATCAGCCCTGACTCCCTGACCTCTCTGCATCCCCTGCCCCCCACCCCCTCCCTGGCCAATCAGAATCAAACCAGACAGCGTCTCTCTGTCTGTAACTTTTGTACATGTACATAAAAGCCTCCTTTCCCTTCAAAAGTGCTTACACCCCCAAAGCCCCTCTTCCTCCCTCCACCCCCCTATCACAACACTCCACATCCAGGTGATAAATGAGGTTGCCCCAGTGTGTGGTATCAGGTCAAAGGTCAACCTAACAGTTCTTGTGGGGTTTGGAGGGCAAATTAAAGTCACTGGGAAGTTGGTTACCAGTCTGGTCAAACCTGGTATCACCACCACAACTCTGTTCTGGCCTGTTCCAGCAGAGGGAGACAGAGACTCACATGACCGATATTCCATTCACTCCATCCCAATCAATGAAAATGCTTCTCACAGATAGTATAAAAGATGTTTTATGAAGTTCTTTGTATGTCTATAAGATTATAAAAATTGTGTTTAATTGCTAATTACATTTCATCTCATAACCTCTGTTATTTGAACTATGTCCAAAAAATGCATTTTATTTGCCCTCCTGTTATGATAATAGACAGATGGGGAAATTCTAACAAATACTAGTGGATTATTGTATTGTATGAGTCTTATTAGAGGTTAAAGAATTGGGTTAATTTGTCAGTTAGGCAATTGGCAGAAAATTATATATGAATATAATCATTTTTCATGCAAAAATACCAGACATTCCCATAGTATCACCTTCTCAGTTGTGAGTTTTTAGTCTTAAATGGCAGTAAATTGGTAATTTCTGTGTTTTAGACAGTTGATGGGACAAAACAAGCTAACTGAAGACATCAACTTTGGGGAAACTTTTAGGAAATTCTGTGTTTTTCACAATTTTACATATTTTATAGGGTACAGATTAACCGATAATAAATAATAATCATTGCACCACTACTTACCACAAGATAAAACATGCACTTATGCAGTTTTTAAAATGAATGAACGGCAACATGCTGTATTTTTGGGTGCTCATCTACAAATATCCTGGAAATAAAATGACTTACTAACTTACTAAATGATGTTACTTAATATAATTTGCTGATATTTCACTCTTCACCAGCTGGATCAAAAGTAATGATATGCAGTGGCCTTCACTTTCTTTCTCTGTATTTAAACAGTCCCTTCCTGTGTTGTTTCACACCCCATCACCCTTAAGCAAGCACGTCGGCCCCATCTGTGGCTAGACACAGTGGCTGTAATTTGTCTGTTATCCATGAATGTGCTGTGAAAAGCACCAGAGTGTCGCAGCAGAATGAATAGAGCAGGCTGATAAAAATGTTTCACCATTGTCGTATACAACAGAGTGCTCTTTTTCTTTTGTTTTGGTGATGCAAACATAAAAGAGGCATGTTGTATGTATGTGATAGCCTGCCAAAAGCCAAGTTTGTCAATTAATCGATTAGCTGATCCTCAGAAGTTAATTGGACACTATTTTGTTTATTAGTTAATTGATTTAGTCTTATAACGCCTCAAAAATAGCATCAACAGTTGATGGCTCCAGCTTCTCAAATGTGGAGATTTGCTGATTTCCTTGTCTATATCTTCGGTATTTGGACTACTGGAACAAATCAAGCAATTTGAAGAGGTCACCTGGGGCATTTTTTTCCTCTCTCTCTCTCATGTTTTATTGAACAAATGATTATTTGATACTGAAAAGTACTAGTTGCTGCCCTATAGCTCTGTGACACCATTTCCCCCTTTCTTCTTGCTGTACCATCAACATATAGTTTAAACTTACATATTGGGACAGCAGGTCAGAAAATGGTAATTTTTGCTATGTTTGAGGGTGTATGTGTGTGTGCCTATGTTCCTGAGTGTGTGTGTGTGTGTGTGTGTGTGTGTGCACAAGGTCAGCACTGGGGTCATCAGTGTTTAGTCTGTGTTTTTCTCTATAGTGGCGACTCCAGCTTTCTGTTCGGATTGAGGAGATTTACAGCTTTACCTTCTCAAGAAGGACCTTCTTGGTGATGTATAAAAATACTTACAGTGCCTACATATAAATTTACAGTGCATATATTAATTCTTCCTACAACACAGTAATTCTGACTCTAAATAACTGAGATTACTGTTGAAATACTATTTGGAAAATAGTTTCTATGTACTTCTATGTCAGAGATCAAACATAAAAGACAAAGAACAAGCATACATGGAGGTTGTGAAAAAGATAATTTTAATTTGGTAGATTTAAAACAGTTCCTACTTGTCCTGACAAAAGGCAACTTTAATAACATTAAACCTTCTTAAACCCAAATACAATACTAACACAAAGTACCTACACCCTCACTTACATTATCCAACTTAACTCATGTCCAGCTTGGCCCCCAAAGTACTATCAAAATACACACTCACTCTCACACACAGCTTGGCCTCCGTGGCTCCAGCAGGCATAGTAATGGTTCAGGGAGCCAGACTCTGTCTCCGTCGCCAGGCCCCGGCTCCAGCCCCTCCGTGTGCGACAGCAATTTCCTTAAGAATCCACAGCAAGCGCAACACTTCACCTTTTATTTTTTACAAAAACAACCCCCCTCACCAACCACCACCACCACACACACGCACACACACCACAACACAACCTTCTGAGAAACACAGAACAGTCACTTGCAATTACAGCTCATCCAAGAGTATGATATACAGTCCTGTCAAATAGCCAGCAGGCCCACAAGGGAAGTAGAGGGTCATTTCTTCTTGTTTGACCAAACTCAGTCTGTTTATCTGTGCGTTGTTGCAGACATACACCAATATTCATTTTATAATTAAATTAAAGAGCACAATTAAATGATCTTCCCTCTCTCTCTGTGTTTCTGCCCTGACACAGTTCACTACTTGCCCTAAATGAAATGTAGTTTAAATGTGTCCAGTTTAACCAATGTGTAATTCCCTTATCAGATTTTTTTACTTGAATCATTTTTAAAGGCACGAAGAGGTAAACTCATTATGGCTGCACACAGAAGAAAAGAGAAAGCAAATTGCTGAAACTGATCATTCCCACACTAATTGTGAATTATATTGCAATAATTGCAATATGATGTTTTTACCATATCGTGCAGCCTTAAAAATGATCCACTAATTCACAAGAAGAAAGAAACAATTAGAAGGAAGTCTCAAGGTTCAGCATAGGAAAATGTGTGTGTCATTCAAGCCCCTTTTTTTCACCCCCATCCTGATAATCCTCTCACAACCCTTCAGATTAATCTGGCGACCCCTTAGGGGGGTCCTGACCCCTAAATTGGGAACCTTTGCCCTAAATCAAACACTTCTGGAGATCTGGAGGTTAATTCATTTTCATTCCCACATCTGCTAATAGGCTGAAATGGAAGCAACCACGAGGTTGAAATATGTTGAAATATGTCTGTAGTCTTATAATATCACATCGCTCTCGGTGTATAACCAGATATTGAAAAAAAAACCAACTCATTTAAATGATGTTGATGATGCGTGCTGCACTTTCAATATTAAGGGCCCAATGGTATTAAAAGTAATTTAAAAACATGATATACAATTGCTGATTTCTTATCTACACTGATGGAAAGCCCAGTCACATGTAGGCTATCATGTTACACACATCAGAAGGCCCAAACATTTGCAATTATTCATGACAGATCTGACATAAACAGCTTATCATCTCTGTCTAAACCCTGCTGTAAACAAATCCACTGGTGATCAACCAACCTGACTTAATCTCCCACTTACATTTCCAAACAAACCCACACAGACCTTCGTGTGCACACACACGCGCGCATGCACACACACAAACGCTTCACAGATCTTAAGTCTCGAGTCCGTCAGCAGAGGACAAGCAGAAGTTTATGAGATTAGACGTTTGGCATCAACTATCAAAGCGAGCAACAGCAGAAACAGTGTTCTTTATAAAGGGATCTGTGTGTTTCTGTGCATGTGTGTATGTTGTGTGTGAAAGGGTGGGGGGGTTATGTGGCCCCATCTAAACAAGCCCCAACAGCCCCTTTGTTGGCGAGTTGCTCCAGGAGAGCGTGTTGATGGAACTGCATCGATGTTCGGATTAGGGCACGCCTCCGTGATCAAGTGCTCAAACACTAGATAAGAGCGACAGAAACACCCTTTAATCCTGGCTAACCCTTTTCTAAATAGGATGGGATCCTACCAGGCTCACTGGAGGAGAGGAGGGCTTTAAAGAGCAGCTCAAAGTTCAGCTTCACTATGGTATGGATGGTATGATGCTATTAGATATGAAAAGTATAAAATAAATAATATTTCATAGACTCAACTGAATGTTTGACATTTTGGGAGATTCGCCTATTCGCTTTCTTGCCGAGAGTTAGGTGAGAAGAGCATTACCACTCTCGCGTCTGTGGAAAAGCAGCTGGTCTGGCTTTGTCCAAAAGTAGCAAAATTCACTTACTAGAACTAGGGATGTCGCGATCAAGTTTTTTTGCCCCTCGATTCATTTAATATTGAGTATTTGCTTATACTGAGTCCCGGTCCAATACTTTAGTTTTTTTTTAGATAAGTGCACACTTTGAGTAAAGTTATTCAAATCAATGCTTAAAGTAAACTGAAAAAGTCTGAAATGTTACCTTTTCTGTAATCTTTTTGGTCTTGTTGCTGTCTGGAGGGAGTTTCTCTCCTGTGTCAATTGCTTTAGTGCGAGGTACCTGAATGAACTATCTGTATTCTGTTCTGTTTATTTCCGTTGTCTCTACATCTTTTGCGTGGATTACATTAATTAATTACTCTTGTCGGCTTTTTGTTTGCAGGGCTTTTGTTGCACTTGCAGTAGTGTGGCTGTGTCGACTCTCTACCGCTGTCTCTGCTCCGAGCAGAGGTGGGGCTGCCTCTGTGCTCTCTCACACACACACACACACACAGCTCAGCAGAGACAGCAGAGAGAGTTGACGATGGCTGAAGACTTATAAACACGTTGTATCTTGCCTGAATATATAAAAAATTTGTTTTATGATAAGTTATGTGCCGTATTTTGGACGAAGCCAGGCATGCTTTTTTCTTGTTTTCTGTTTTTATGGCAAACTAATCAGCCGCTGACTCCAGCTACATATTCACCGTGACGTGAGAGTGGTATCTTACTCTTGGCAAGAAAGCAAATAAATATATTTTCCAAAAAGTTCTGGCCTGTTAACTAATTATTTAGTTTAATCAGCGTTTCCACTCCAGATTTCCTCTTCTGGGTGGGGTTTCTTGTCTTTAGCGTGTACCAAAAGATATCTTAAACTGATGAATGGTTTGTGCTAACTCTTTTTTGACTTGAAGACTCTGGCTAGATGTTTTGACATCTTTAACATGACATTTGACATCAAGGTCAAGAAGTAATGTTGAAGCTCTACTTCAGTACGATTAGGAAAGGATTGCAATCATGGTCAAGATTATGATCAGATTGTGATTGTGGTTGAAACAAACCCATGTTGAATGGTGAACCCCAGCCTCGTATGTCACAGTCAACCATCTTATACACCCATCCTAAATTCTCCACACCCTTTTTCTGTTTGTCACATTGCTTCCTGCTTTGGCACTGAATGTAAACACATCTGATTTTAAGGCATTACCTACTCCGTGACAAACAACCAATGCTGTTGTTTTCCTCAAAAGGACATTTTCAGACCTTACATTGGGGACCTTACATTCTGTCCATACATTGGGGTACATCAGCTAAATGCAGTTACAAAAAGTTTTTCTGGTGTTGTCTCTCTGGTGTTGTGGCTTGCAATTATGTATTGCAAATCTCTTGGACCAACACCATCCATCACTTTTAAAACCACAACTTTTCCCTCTTAGTATAGGTGAGAAATGACAGTAGGAAGACGCACGCTAGACTAAAGATACTGATGTGTGTCAGGTATTTTTTTTCTCTTTTACAGGATAAAAGAAATCCCCAAAAAAGAGCCTTCATCCATTCCCAAGTTTAGGTCCCTCTTCCTCTCTCTCTCTCCATTTTCATTTTCACCCCTAGTTTCGCACGATCGTGCCACAAAACTGTTGAAATTGGATGTTAAAATACCTTTGCTTTAGCAACCTGTCAGCTTCAGGCTGACGTGTGAAAAGGTAATACAAGCTAGGCTTCTCACTGAAGACCCCCACAACCCCCACACCACCTTCCTTACTGCTTCAATAACTGCACCAAATTCACATTATCCTTCTCCAACCCATCCTAGACCAATGAAGACCAAAACCCGATGTGTTTTAACACCTCATTAGAGAAAAACAATCCTGCTGGTACTTTTTATTGGTAACACTCAAGTAAGGTGATTTGCTGTATTTATCTGGTTGCCAGAATGACAGAATATCCAAAGAACAGGGAATAAAAAATAATAAATGTGATACATTTATTTCCCACTGGCATCACCTCTGCTGAAGGGAATCTACAGGAGGGGCCGTGGCGGAAAAAAAAGCAGTTTTTCAGGAAAAAATGCCGCCCATCCTTTTGTTCAACCTTCTCCAGGATCTTCTAAGAATCTCCTGCAGATATGGACTTTTACCTGACTTGATTCTCAAATTGACCATCATAAGGTTATCCTGGAAAATACTAAACTAAATAGTGCTAAAATATATTGACATTTGGATGGATTATGTCTAATAACAACAAAAAAATCTGTATGACTATCACTTTCCATTATATAATATGGGGCCCATATTAGTCTAATGTTAGCATGACTGGATAGCAATAACCAACATTATTTGTACAAAACTAATGACAAAACCACACCCATCCAGGTGAAATACCAAGTTTTTTAGGGGTTCCCTAATCTGTTACCCTAACTGGAGCCCCTGCATTGTTTTAACGCCGAGTTGTTTTCGGTATGAATGCTGGCGTCAGTTTCTAGTTGTTCTTACAGATGTGACTGTGTAAGTGTTTTAGTGCGAACAGTTTACCAAATTTAGCGGTGCATTAAAATTTACTGACACAAACTCCTAGTGAACACCCTAGTTAATACTGCAAGTGGGAATGTCCACTAGAAACAATGCTGACAAAACATTTTTTTGAAGACCCGCTTAGTCCTTTCTAAACTAATCGACTTGAAACACTCAATTAGGTTGACATGAGTTGTTGACAAGAAAAACGTCAAGTCATTACGTCTCAAATATGACAACCCCTAAGTGCCATTACAAACAAGGATTGTTAATTCTTGTGTCTAGATTAAAAACACCTGTTGGTAAACAAGACAATTATTCTGTTCAGTCCAATGGGGAGCGGTGCGTTAATCATACATGCATCCTCCCCTGTTAAAAGGCAACCTGATATTCCCCCACAGAATTCTCACTGATTAACTCGATACTCCTGACTGTTTAAAATTCATCCCACCAATGAGCAAGAAACTGATCTCCTGTGTGTGTGTGTGTGTGTCTCTGTGTGTATACAATTGTGTTCTTTCCCCAAGATCCTGGAAAGTGTATGCATAAAATATCCCAGTCCCTGGTGTCAGCACAATTAGCTGTTAAATAAAATACCTACTCCTTTCGCAACAGTTTAATTAGACAAACCAGCTGAAGTGAGGGCCCGTTTTAGTAAAATAAACAGCCCTGTTTGCCAAGAAAAAGCTCCCTGGAGGGAAAGGCACTAAGTGAGGTTGCTTCGGGCAGGAAATGGAGAGATAGCAACAGTTTACCCGAGGAGCTAAAAGATGTTTTTTTTTTCTTGGAAAACGAAAAAATGTTTAAACACTTCTTTAAGCCACCATGCATTTCTAAGTAATTTTTCCAT
Organism: Morone saxatilis; assembly: GCF_004916995.1. Taxonomy (NCBI): domain Eukaryota; kingdom Metazoa; phylum Chordata; class Actinopteri; family Moronidae; genus Morone; species Morone saxatilis. The sequence continues at coordinate 18,420,813 of NW_023339751.1, read as the reverse complement.
CTTTGTACCACAATGGGTCAATATGCATCTGCCTTAGTGTTCAAAATATCCTACACATTTATGAAAAAGCTTTATGTGTAATAAAATGAACCAAAACTATGTATCAAAGTATTTTTTTAAGATTCTGGTAGTTTCACAGTATTTTTTATCTATTTATTTTTTTGTGTGACTGGGCCTTTTATATAGGTTTATAATGGTTTATTCTACTGTCAGGAGTACATATACATAATGTATTACATTATATAACATTTTAATTCCATCTTGTATGTACTGAAGACGTTGATTACTATAGGTTTAATAGGAAATCTAAATCAAAAAGATATTTAAAATAGTTGTATAAACACTATACAGTGTACAGTATACAGTATAAGTATTCAAAGAGATATTTCTGAAATATTCCATTGCATAAGTAAGAGACAAATTGTATATGCCATGGTGTTTTGCCCAGATAGAGAGTTAGTTGTGGGTTATTGATTGTTGTGTTATAAAGGTATAGCTATTAGCGCATTTTACAGGGCTTAGTACATGCTAGCCCTGAAGCTGAAGCTTAATACAGGATTTAATTACTGAAAAGGAATATAATAATTTAAATGTGGAACAAAATTAATTACAGTAACTTAGTACTGTGATGGGTAGCCTTTTCTTATACTTAATAAAATCTGTATTTTTCGTGCAGAATTTTAATGACGTACTTTACTACAACCAAACATGGTCACTTCCTAAGCAAGCATCACTGAATTGAGGGATGAGTAGAAGGGATGAATTTATAGCAAAAGTTACAGTTAAGATGCCAAATTGGCCCTTTCACCGTGATGATATTATTACTTAATTATTACATTATTTATCTTGTCTTCAAAAGCGCTGCTTTTGTACATGGGGAGTTGTTGTAATAGGTAATCTTACGTGGACTTAATTGGAGTAATGTTCAAACAAAAACAAACAAAAGTTCTTTATATGTGTAAGATATTCTAGTACCTTGTCCACCCCTGTCACCCCTGTCACCTCCACCTAACAGAAGGAATCACATTAATGTTGTGTAACTCATGCACTATGCACTGAACTGGAGGACGGCTAAGCCCGAGTAGATATTTTGAGACAGATGTTCTTGCTCTGCCCCACTCAGGTTGATATTCCAAAAACGGTTGCTGTAATACGGCCACATGCCTGTTATAGGTTACGTTTCCAACCGACACAAATTGTATGCTACATCACACAAGCTAACACTCAAAATCATATATATATATATATAGAGAGAGACTAGTATTGCCAACTTGGTGACTTTCTTGCTAGATTTAGCAACTGTTCAGACCCTCTCAACAACGTTATTTCTAAAGTGCAACTAGTGACAATTTTAGCGACATATTCAGACCATCAGGGAAAAGACGAGACATATATTCAAATTATATTGTAATTCATTCCCATGCATGCTGCTCAGAGTAATCGCAGTCCACGACTCCTGGGTCTCTCCCTCTCCTCTTGCGCTGTGTGCAGACAGTGGGTGTGGCCTGTGAGGCACATTTGACCTTATCTCACACCCTTTCTCTCAGGATCTCTGGATTAGGGTGTTCCTATAGCTTATATGTAAATAGTTCACTTGAACTTTTAAATATTTGAATAGTTTGTTTGATCTTCTCCCTCTCTTTGTAGATTTTTTTGTTTCTTTTTTTGCTTCAAATATACACTGCCCCTTTAGAGGAGTTTATGATTATTTGGCTAAATAATAATAATGTTCAAAGTATGTGTATTTAAATTCAGAATCGGGTTTGCATTTGCATTGAAGTTTAAAGTGATGCATTTATTGACCAAACAGAAATAAACAAGAAACAGCAACTCAACCAGCGACTACTATAATAATAAACACTGACTGATTATGGCCAAAACCACCAAGGGTGATTTCAAGTTTTATTCAGATCTAAGTGCAGGGAACAACTAGCAGAACTTCTGTGGTGGATCAGAGTGATGTGAGTTACTGTACTGACACAAAGTTATTAAACTATATATTCATCGTGTAGAATGAAAAAAACATCCAAACATCTGTGGTTTAAAATGTGTATCTAGTAGAGATGAGTAGTGGAGGTTGAACGGGGATTTAAATTGGCATAGAGTTTGTGTTCTGATAGATAACACATCAAGATTTATTTTCACACATCAGGGAGTGGCTTTGCTTTATTGTTATGGTTCTTCCTAATGAGACTTCTCCTGCACTCACCCTCATTTGTCTTCTTCCTTCCTGCCTCCCCTTCTCTTTGTCCAACTGTGTCACTGTGGCAAAGAGGGAATAAAATCCCCATGTCTCTCTTTGCCTTTGTTCTACGCTTGTATTTTAGCCAGTTAATTATACTATTCATTCCTGTCTTGTTTCTCCTCTCATCCTGTATCCTTTCCAACTCTTGCACTTCCATTTAAAACATGTCATATCACTGTTCTCCATCTCCTGTCAACTCTTCTCACTCCTTTGCTCCGTACAGAGTGTTGTTCTCAACATTTCTGACAATGACTTTCAATCTCTCTCTTGCATTCCCATTTCAGACTTTCCCTTAACATGACTGGCATACTGTCATATCTGTAATCACGCTGTCGGGGCCATTTTCAAACATTGTCAATCGTTTTGTTCCGTAGAGGCTCAAAGGTGAAAAAAATGTTAAAAGCGCCAAGAATCAAACAAGAGTATTGTCAGCACGTATATAAGAGTGTGTGTATGAGTGTGTGCAAGTCAGTTGCAGCATTACAGAGTATTCGTTTAAACATTTGTATTTGTAATACAAAATCCTCATCCCACCCAGCTGGCTGTATACTCAGTGCTGAGGTGTCCAGGGTTAGAACGCCTCACTTCTCTGATCACAGTACTTGTTAGATAAGACTGAACGCACTCTTAACTTGCGCTCAGTGCCATGATGCTGATTGTCTATCACTCTCCATTGTGGAGAATTGCCTTCACGTTATGTCCACTGGGGGGCAGTATAACCCCAATAGTAAGCCACTGGTGGGCCAACAAGAACTCCCCCTGGATGTCCTGAAATTTATTGCTAGCCTCTGAGGGACAGAGTGGAGGGGAAAGTCGCTTACACCAAATTATGACAACTTTTTTATTTGTAAAATAACGATTCCTCACCTATAATGAATGAAATAAATGTTTTTTAAATGCATCAATATTTGATTATAATATCAGAGGTTACAGTAAATGTGCAAAATTAAACACATATTATATATGTTCAATGGAGTGGACAGAACTTGCACAATCTGGTCTGGTGTGTGTTGTTCACTGTATATTAGTTCAAGTCCAGTTTTTAATTTCGGAAGATGCTTCTTATGGCCTTTTTAATTGTTATTAGTAAGTTGACAGCGGAGGGAGAGAGGAAAGATGAGGCAGATTGTGATACTGGTCAAATCTTACGTTATATTAATTTCTAACTTAGAGGAACCAGAAAATTAGACTTGGGAGCAACAAAGATGCAAAACTCTGGTACCACACAAAAAAAAGACACATTTTTACTATTAGTTGTAAAAAATGATGGGCTACTTTTTTTAAATATATCTTTTGACAAATGCAATGTCTGGTTTTGAGCTTTTGGGGTATCCAGTAAAAGACTTTGCCGTTGTTTCTATGTTTTCTTTCCTTATTTCCTCCCTCGCCATTTCTACTTTCTCAGTTCTCAGTTTTCAGCGCTCAGCGAGTGTGTGTCTTTGCTGCAGCTATTTACAGCCACATAATACTAGCTAGATAAACTCTTTTGATGTACCGCAATCTCAGATCTCTTCGCTCTGTCTTTGATGGGAATAGGTTTAGACATGGCAATCAAGACGTATTCACGTGAAGGGCATTGATTGATTCTTAGATTATCTTTCAGTGCAAAGTTTAGATTTCCTTCTTTAAAAGGGTTTATTTTGAACATGGTCACAATCAGCTGTGTTTTCAGCCAAAATAGTTTCCATGGTGGGAATTAGCAACACAGACGAAGTTGTAGTAAAGCGAATTCAATCTGAGTTCAGGGCTGCCCAAAGAAGTTTGCGGCCTTCTGAGAAATTATTTTTGGCCCTCCGAGGGCCTCTCAAGTGTAATAAGATATTTTATTTTGTTGCTTTTTATTCAGCTTAATCATTTTTGAGTGATTTAGTGATTTTGAGAGTACACGCGGAACTACCAGGCAGCTTTAAGATACGTTTTGACACTGTAAAATTGACATATAGATGGAAAATTAGTTCAGGAACTACCCAAGAACAATAATTGTGCAGACATTTCTCTCTGTGCCAGTGATGCAGAGACAGAGGCCAATCTACACTCGTACACACTGTATTGACTATTCATATAAGGACAACAGAACTGCATATAGAGGCCAAAAGGCAGAACATATAACAGACAATACAATAGTCATATCAAGCTGCTAGTGTAGGTTCAGCATCCAGTGACAGATATTGTTTTTCAATACCATGTTCCTGAGAGAGAGTGAGAGAGAGATAGGGGTGTGTGATAGTTCGTCAGTCCAAACAGAGTCATAAAGCGCTGCATGGTTAAGCCTGATGAATTAATAACAGGGAGGCAGATGGGTCCCAGGGGCACTGTGGGAGCAGAGCAGCATGGAGAGCAGAGAGAACACACGTTGATATCACACACACGCACACACACACTTTTCTAGGTCTGTATGCATCCATATAAACAGTCAGATACTCATTTGCATCCATAAAGTGTAGGACAGAGAGACACATACGCATTGAATACAGACAGGTACACGTACGCGTTCACTAGTCTTCTGTGATCGCTCAGAGTTAAGGTGAATCAAACATTTAATTCATGACTTATGTGTTTTGGAAAATGTGACCCTCTGTTAACTTGTCAGGTAATTACAATGACAGCTATTCTTACACTGATGAAAGTGTTGCTCATTGCACGCTGAACGCTAGCTGTTGATGCTTTTGCAGACCTAATGAAGGCCAGCGGAGGTCAAAACATTGATGAATAAACCTATCAAAGAGCATCGATGTAGCACAGAGGTGTATTTTTCATGTTAATTGTTTTGTCTTTTGCATCAGGCTTGGCATTTCAGTGTTGTATATGCGAGTACTTGTACGCTTTGTTACTGTACCTGCAACCCCTTAATGTGTGAGAATGAGTGAGTGTAGCTGGTACTCAGGTCCAATGATCAGCATCTGAATCACTTTAATTGCCAAGTTCAATTAAAGCTGCTTGGGGTTACAATTTATTGTTGTTAAGATGCACCAGTCTTATCAGGCTAAATCATAAAGTGGGGCTCCTATTAAACTCTTATTTTCTCATTATCTCCTCCTTTCCTTCATGACCTGGAAACGGTTGTTTTCCATCTTGCTGACTATCCTAATACTGTAGGAAGAAGCAACTACAGTGGAGGAAAACCAGAAGCATGCTTAGCATTTTGACTTGCCACACTCCCAAACACATACAGTAATATTTTAAGGGTGGGATTAATTGAAAGTTACAAAACAAGCTCAAGAACAAACTAGAGGAAACATATATGCAACATACAAGCATTAGATTTAGAGAAAGCTAGACACATAATTTCTGTCTGCAGTTAATTTTGATTATGTAATAGGATTTTTGTTGAAAGTTAACATTTTCAATAAAATCAGCCATCATTTGCTGCCATTTTATCCTATGCATGCAGAACCACCCCATGCAGCTTTAACATTACACAATTTCCAGTGACTTCCAAAGTCTCTCAGTACAGAATTATATTCTAGCTGTAAATACAACAGGAGCTTACATTGCAAAACATGGTGTAATATATACAATGGACTCACCAAGGCACTCATGTAGCATAATGGTGGTTGTGGGCGCGAGCTGATGACACACCAGAATGAGGTGCCAGCGGAGGCTGTGTGGTAATTTACAATGGGCAGACAGGTCAAGGTTGCCATGTAATCTTCTGTCTGATGGAAAGCAATAAGTGTGTATGTGTGGTAAGGTGGGAAGTGAATTGTGTATGTACGCGTGTGTATACTAGGGAAAGAAATTAACATTTGTAGGTCTGCTGTGAGTTTAATCTGTGTTTGTTTTATCTTTTCAGGGAAATTGTATTGAAATGTACAGTATTTGTGTTTTTCGTGGTTTGAGTTAGTCTGCATTCTAGGGATGTCCCAATCAACTTCTTTTAGCCCCGATCTGATCTGAGTCATTTAATATTAAGTATCTGCCGATACCTGATCCGAAACTTGTATCTTCTTTTTTTTATAACACAGGTGCACATTGCAAAAATAAATATAAAATATAGACAAACAAACCCTCTCTGGAATCTTCTTGGCTGGCTGGAAGGAGGCTTTGATACAGCTTTTGCCTGAGTTACCTGAATGAACTATCTGTATTCTGCTGAGAGGTTAGTTTCATTGTCTCCATTGTTTTTATGTAGCTTTTTGTTCCCAGGGTTATTGTTGGACTTGCAATGTAGGTGTTTGGCTGTATTGGATCTCTACCGCTGTCTGTCTCTCCTCTGTGCAGGGGCTGGATTAGGGCTGCACTGACAATATGCAGTGGGTGGTGCTGCCTGAGCAAAGTGGAGAGGGTGGAGAGGCAGACAGCGGAGAGAGTTGACGATGGCTGCACCGTGGATGAAAGCCTTGCAAGTAAAAACTGTTGTGTGACAGCTGATGTAAAACAAAAGATTGGATCCTGTCAGCAAAGCTCAATATAGCCGATACGATCAGTTAAAAATTGGTGTCAACAAGGTCAAACGTAATAAACACAAAGCTACACTGCAAAAATATTGGTATGCCTAAAAATCCCCTTCCATGTTTCCTGGCTCCTATTTAGAGGTTTGCTGCCTCTGTCCCTCACTCACCATCTCTCTTCCACCTCCTTGTTCTCACTTTCCTTGTGCCATTTAACAAGGATCTCAGCCTTCGAAGCAACAACTTGGTAATGACAAATTAATCCCCTTAGAAACAAAACAAAATATCTATATTTCATCAGGCGGTGGCGAGGGTCGTTTAGCGCTGTGACAACAAGTTACATGTTAAAAGGCCTTTGCTCTGTCTTTGGCTTCTCAATCCGCCAAGTTGAATAATTGAAAATATTTTCACTGACTGCCAGGCCAGGAGATGTGGAGCCGAGGAACCATCTCTGTGAGTCTCACAGCTTCTTGTCTCTTGTTTTCCTAAGCTCTGACATGGCATAGCCGCATGCCTCTGCGTTGGTGTGTGGGTGATTTCTCAGTTGGGTTATACATGGCATAAGTGTGGGAATGTACTAAGGCAACCCGACTTTGACTCAGCCAGCCAAATGTCTCCATGCAGCCTTAGATAAATATGGATGGGGAAATAAAATGCATACAGATGAACAGTATAAAGTAGGCAAAGCAGGAAATACACTCTGGCACACAGACGGCTGGATGTAAAGAACACCACCAGCACATGCACACACATCTACTACAGGCACACACACACAGTCACGTACAATCAGACTCTGCTGCACAAAACTTGCATGTCTGTGAGTCTGTATTTGGGCTGTCAGGCCGATGGCAATCATGCATGTATGCATTTGTGTGCGTTGCTTATGTGCATGTGCCAGTTTCTGTATGTGTATGCATATGCATGTGTGTGTGTTCGCTGGCAAACGTGGAGAGCAGGAAGAGGAAGAGGCTAGATGGTTGGAGGGGGTGTTTATTTATTCATTACCCAGCGGCCTCCGTGGTTTCAGGGGGACATGGCAACACTTGTCCTGGGCCCTTTAGCACTGGTCTGTTTGTGGCCTGCTTTGGCCCTGCCAAAGCCTTCAGCTCTCACTTACTCTGCTCTCCTCTATTCCTTCTGCTTTCTATTCTTTATCCTTTGGATCCTGCTTAGGCTTTCACTGTGGTTTCTCTTCTGTTTTTTTTGTGTTGCCTTTCTTTCTCTGGTTCTTTCTTACTTTCTTTCTGTTCTTGTGAAGACTTTTTATGTAGCACATAATTACCAGTAAAACCACAACTTTCATTCATTTTTACTTTTGTTTTTTTGTGCTGATTAAACAAGGTACAACATGTTCGTTTTACCCATCTTTGTTTTGGAGAGACTCGACTGTGTGTCAGATGCGTGCACATCATTAGACGGCACGCTCTATCGCGCTCATTTACATGAAGTTTCTTTGCAAACATCGTCTGTACTGTTAAGTGTTAGTGTAGGAACTTTTAGTTGAGATAAATGGCTTAAAGATTGTTATTTGTCCTCGGGGAAAATGTGGGCGTGTGTCTGCTAATAGTTTCACCTTCCAGCAAAGCCCATCAGCAACTGTCTCAGGGATACATTGCTCTTTCAGAAAAGGTCACACAAACAAATACATGCACACTTATACTTCAATCCTTAATGCCTTAATGGCTTCATAAACCCGCTCCTCCCACACCTTATCGACATCAGAATTTGGTCCGTCAATTTATGTGACTTCCCGTAAACAACAATCCAACATTCACACCCACTTCATGCAGTGATTGGACAGCTGTGCGGAGGTGAGAAAGGAGCCAGGATTTGAGCTTCTCTCTCAAGTGCTCTTCATTCTTTACACAACTATTTCTGTCAGTCCATATTTAGATGATATCGTATCTCACCACTCACTGTGACAGCCAGATTTTCACTCTGCTTTTTGAGTGTGGCCGTTCACAACAAATATTAACACTTCTGACTTCCAACATGGTCATACAAGCCACTTCTTTTCAAACATAATATACCATAACACTTATAAGTTAGATTAACCATAAAGACAACAAATAACATATTGGGGACAAACACATATAAACACATAACGTAAACTCACGCAGTGTTCTGCATGACCTGACTGGGCTAATCTCCCCCATGGTGGGAGATCATCGATTCCCATAACAAAAGAACTGAGCCAGGCACACATCTCGCTCCTGACCCTTCCCTCCATGCTCTGCCCGAGCGCATGTTCAAACCCCAACCCGATCAATGGCCATACTGGGGGATCAATTTCTCAGGCTTTGGGGTGTCAGATGTGATATGGCATTACTTTGGCTGGGTGGCGTAAAGGAGCCCGGCCGGACTGATGCTTCAAAGCTTTTGGTTTTCCTCATCAGTCGAACCATTCAAATCAAGATTCAGATTGGTGCGAGGTGATGAGAGGGAAAGAGATGAGAGGGGTTGATCCTGCATGCCCTCTGTTGTTTTCAGAAGCTTGTTTGATTGGTACAGTCACCTTCTATTGATTATATTTTTTGAGTTTGTTTGGTGGGGTAATAATTTGTGTCTGTGATTAATGTGCTTTTTATTTTGTTCAGTGACGTTCTCTTTCCTGGATTTTCTCTTGATTGACTTTGAGTCTCTCTAAGTGTCTTTATCTCTTCAGCCATGGTGGCTATCAGTGTTTTTTAATATTGGCTTTAGAGAAACCACTATCACCGCTGCAGGGAACATCCAAATAACGTTAGGTGTTCGAACAGCAACCACTGAAGCTAAAGCTAAAGCTAAAGCTATGGCTCGATTTGACTCTCCTCACTCTTTATTATTGTGATTTAGAGGTACCAATCATGTCACCAGTGTTCACTGTCTTATTTTTGTGTTTTAGCATACTAACATTATAAATACAAGCACAGCTAAGGCTGTTGTGAATTTCATTGGTTTTGCTGGTATTTCAAGGATTTCAGGATCACCAAATTCTCCTGAGGGGAACGCTAATGTCTGTACATGGTTTCATGGCAATCCATCTGACAGTTGTTGAGAAATTTCACTGAAAACCACAAATATCAACCTCATGATAGATCACCAAAGTCAGTAGGATTCACTGTCTGGGAACAGTGAATTTCTTTACAAACATATTGGGGATCACCAAAGTCATTACAGTTCATCTTCCAAGCACCATCTGTACCAGATGTCATGACAAGCCATCCTATACTTGGCAAGACATTTCATAAAAAACAAACGTATCAGCATAGTCACTAGGTTTCATCCTTTTTGGACCATACATTTCTGTACAAAATTCAATCCATGAGGTTGTTGAGATATTTCAGTCAGACCGAAGTGATGGATGGATGGAACGGCTTTGCCATCCATAGAGTCACGCCGCTAGCATGACTAAAAATCTCTTTGACAGCAATAAAATTGAAACCAAGGTCTTACTGAATCTTATCAGTTTCTCTGTCATGATGCTTTACACTGCGAGTGTAGTGACAAAATTTGATTGTGTGGTGGTAGCTGTAGATGTTGCACACACACGCACACACACGGTTAGTCAGGTCCCTAGCCTGCAGTGATGGGAAGGAGGGGTGTATATAGGTCTTACCCAGGAGGACCGCAGTCTCACCTACTCCCCTGTCTTCCCCTGGAGCTACACACACACACACATTACATACACCTGAAAAGGCAACAGGGTCATCCGTCAACACACATCCACAATAGTTCTCATATCAATCATAGTGATTTTAGTATAAATAAGGGGTGAAAAGGTAAATTACTTTTACTTCTGATCATTTGTTGATGTGACTATAAATTACTAGACAAATACTTTTTATTGAGCAATGTTACTCTATAGAGGTTGCTTAAAGTGGTAATGCACTTTTTCCGTATTAGTATCTACATCATGATTCATGAATGTCCTGTGTTTGGGTGGGGCAGCTACAGTTTATGGCACTGAAAAACAAGAAAGAAGAAAAATAAATCAATGATTTAGTATTACAGTTGGAGGTGGAAAACTTACTTCCTTAAAGAAAAGCAGAAATACCAAAATAAAAAAATACTGTACCGTTAAACTAAAAATGAAGGAAAAATGTATTGGCAGTAAAAGGCACAAAATGATACTTCTTTGTTATGAAGAAAGTGCTGAATTATTGATAAATTATGAATGTATAAAGGTTTTCTCCCAGCTCAGTGTTGACATTTTGAAGCTAAAGTGTGAACTTTTGTGATTTATAACATCAGTGAGCTGAGAAGAAATTTGGGCATCTGGAGGTGACATGGTGCTGGAATCAATCATCAAGTGTATCTGTAAGCAGTTCTCAGTGTTATAGGTTGTCCAGGTCGAAAGCACACCCGCATACTGTCAGCTACATCTTTAATGAGCTTTGGATACCCTTTTTTTTCATTTTTGGATACAAAGTAACTAGTAACTTCAGGCGCATATAAAAGTAGTATTAAAAGTGTATTTAATGAAATAATTACCTAGTTACTGGTTACAGCTACCGCTTGAACTCTAAGTGCAAATTTGCTTTGTGTTTGTCAGTGTTGCTGTTCCTGACTCTCTGGTCAACAGCTTGCATTAGATTTTCCAATATCTGTGAAATGTGTAATAGAATTTGTACTTTTGACAATATGCAATCAATAGTCTTTAGATGTATTGATTAATCCTTTTGTTCTCGTCTTACTTTGGCAGTAAACCAAGGTTTCTGTTTAGGACCAAAATAGAACTGCATTTTTTCAAGACGAAGAGGACAGAGGGAAGAAAACAGCACATAAGGAAACAGTATGAGATAAAATAGCAACCCCTAAAAGAAGAAAGGGAGAAAAACACAAAAGTATAAAAATTTAATTGAAAAATAAAAACGATGTTATCCCATAAAAACATTCTAAGTGGGCTTGGTAGGGCTGTGTATGGCGGGAAGCCGCACAATGTACCTAAGGCACTGCAAAGTGTTAACATGAAAAACACATCAGAGAAGAGGAAAGAGGGAGGGGCAGGTGGCCTGTGGGGGTGTGCACGCATGGAAATGCAGACATGTGGCCGATACATCCCACTTTGCAATTAGTGTGCATGATATGACTGCATGTAGGCCTACTAATGGTGTGGGTCAGGATTTCATTTGAGGTGAATGGTGTGTTATTCTCAAGATGGAGCGACAACAGTTCAGAGAGTAAATTACACATCTGGTTACAAAACATAATTGGATTAAAATTGGCTACTACTACTGTACGTGTTTATTTTATATGTACAGTATAGAAGGTCCTTCTAACTTCACCATGTTGTGATTGTGGTGGTGATAGATCGGAGAGGGGGGAGTGAGGCGTCATTCTTTGACAGGAAAAAAAATGTTATGTATAAATACATCTGTCAGCTTTAAACAGACTCTGGGGCTGCAATTGATGAGAGAATTGAGACATAATAGATTTACCCTTTTTGCTTAAAGCTCCAGTGTGTAACATTTAGGAAGATCAATGGCAGAAAGGGAATTTGATATTCATAGGTATGTTTTCAGTAGTGTATAGTCACCTGAAAATAAGAATTTCTTTGTCTTATTTTGCTACTTTAGAATGAGCTGTTTTTATTTACAGATGGGGCGGGTGCTCTTCTACAGTATCCAACATGTTGAACTGCCACATTTCAACAGTAGCCCAGAACGGAGAAACACTGGTTGTAGAAAGGAGTTTTTGTGCTTTTCTCAAGTTCCGCAACCTCCATAGTGGTTTAGTCAAGGGGTTTTAGTTGGTTGCAGTCTGCGATCCCATTGCTAGATGCCACTAAACCCTACACACTGATCTCTTTAAGTGAAATTCTATCAGGTATGGTAATTTTATTGGCTCAAAGGAGGTTACTACAAGTACTTCTGTCAGTTTTGAATTTTTTAAAGTATTTGCATAAAGTATTTGCTACAGACATGGCTGCTTCAAAAATGCCTTGGCTCAGTGTGTCTGACAAAGCAGCTGATGCCTCTGTGGAGCGGGGCTGCATGCACAAGCAATCAAATATTATTAACGAAAAAAACATGGATTGAAGCTTGATTACTCGGCTGAAATGAGTATCCGTATATAAGTATCATATGAGTAATATATGTCAATATCTGTAGATGTGATGAAGTGAAAGCTACTAGTTGTGCCTGTCAACACATTCTTTCACTGGCTCGCTCCTCCCTTGGTTTGTAAAATATCTTGAATAACTTGAAGAACTTTGCTCTAACTTGGACACTGGATTGTGAGTTACAGTTCGTGACTGTAACTCACAATCTGCTGATTGCTCCTGCCTCTATTTGTAGAAAAAAAAAAAATCATATCATCAGCTGATGATACAGCTCTAACGGACGAGGTGCATTCGCAAGTTCCATCTTGTGACTGTCACTGCTTCTACTGGTTACATTTTCTCAGTAAAATAGCTTGAGTCAGCCCACAGCTTACAGTACAGTCAAAGGCTGAATGTATGTTTCAATGTTAATGCACCAACAAGGTCCAGCTTTACACCATCAGTTGATTTAAGAATATAATAAAACCAGAGTAATGATCTGACATTTTAATTTACTTTAAATACTGTAAGTTAAAGTTACTCATTATTTTGTCTAATATACTCTAGCAAAACTTCCATAGTTAGGCACATTAGGCTTACACAGGCTTGAATAACTAATGCACAATTATATTTCCTATAAGAATAAAGATAAAAAATGTGTATGTTTCTATGCCAAACATTCTGATGTTTCACCCCCATTTGGGTTAGTTGGAAAACAGCAGTTTCAAATACAAGTTTTAATTTCCTGTCTGGTGTTGGAAACGAAGTTGAAACTTGTCAGGCCCTCGACAAGTGTAATTGGAGAAATAAAATGCCTCAAGGCAAAGTATTAACAAAAAGGTGTTTGTTTATGAGGTTGCGGATTGTGTGTGTGTGTGTGCTTGCACGCCTGTTTGTCTGTAGCACACATACTCACACTCTTATTTTTTTGATGATGAAGGAAAAGGGCATGTTTGCTTTGCATATCCCGGATTCCCAGATTCCCAGATTCTTCCGCCACAGTGGAATGATTGAAGCAAAGTAAAGAAAGAGACGAGCAAAGAGAAAGAAGAACTGAAGGAATTAGTCAGTTAAATATCTTGGGGACTTTCCCATCTCTGTCTCCTCTGAGTGTTTAAATCAAATCTGTCTAAGCATTAAAGTTTGCAGGAAGCCACACAGGACCTGCAATCACACAGCAACACTGACAGGAATGCCCTAAAACTATTAGGTCTTTGTCTCACTCGCACACTCACACACACTCTGTTTGTTTCCCTCTTCCATCTTTCTCTCACACATAAGAGAATATTATAACAGTGGTAAACCCAGGCAGATGTGTGCACAAACACACATATTGTAGTTACACACATACGGACATACGTGCAACCTTTTTAAAAGAAGATCTCAGAAAGCGTGCATGCTGTGGTCTGTTCCTGAAGAGCAAGTAGTGCGCTGCTCCACATTCACTACAGTCAATGCGTCCATTTAAAGTGAATATGTCAAACCAATATGAACCCCCTAGACCTCTTGTTAAAAGCTTTGACCGCGGTTGTTTAGTCACCACTGAGGTCATATGAACCCTTAACCCTGAATCTAAGCTCAGATTACACTACCTCTCTTTCAACCCATCACTGTTACAAGATCAAATAATATCTGAGGAACTGATCCAGAACCTGTAGCTAATAGCCACCTCGGCGTGCTTGACTCCGGGACTCATAATGGAATGAACAGAGCTGTGGACTTGCTACAGTTTTGCCCTGAGGCTGTAATCAATTTCCCCTTGTGAGGGGCCGGGCCATGGAGTTCACTGTTTGCAGGGTTTGATAAGAGGAAGCCGAGCAGAGACCTTTAGTTTGGCCTAATGTCAGGTTCACCATCAGATAAACAGACTGATTTGATCTCAGTGCTGCAGGGAGGAGATGACTGCTGCTGCACTCAGTGGAATTCTTACTATGTGAGTGTGTGTGTTTGTGGGTGTGTGTGTGTGTGTCCTTTGACTCTGTGGTCGAGTGTGACAGTGCACAAGTGTGTGTATTTGTGTAAAAGTGAATGTGATAGATTATGTATGTATGCAAACATGCATGGATGTTAAGTGCTTTGTGTAGCACTTTTAAACAAATATCTGATAATATCTACAACAGTACAAAATCACACATCATAGTGACAGTTGGTATCTTGTGAGTATCATTTTATACCATCTTCCTTAAAACTATTGCTGGAATGATTAGTTGATCAATTGTGTATTCCATCAATATAAGCAACTATTCTGATCATTGTTTATCCTTTTATCAGGCATAAAGGTCAAACAGTTGGCAGCTTCTCAAGTATCAGCATTTGCAGCTTCTATATCAGTAAATTAAATATATTTTCAGTTTCATTCTATTGATTCACCAAACAATTAGGTTGACTACAATTACAAACACGGCTGCAAAAGTTGAGAAATTGACTACCAGTTGGCACTTTGATGTGTGAGTTTCAAAGCAACATGAGACTATTAATGGAGCTCCAAAGAGAGCCTATTATCTGTTGTATTGGTCAAAACAAGGGCAAAATTAGTGACTATGTCAAGGGTAGCAGTATGGAAAATCATGTCAATGTAACAAATGCAGACAAATTGAATCAACGAGGAGGAAGAGCAATATGGCCAAACTATCCAGCAGGAGTATGAACAACATACACACTGAGGGTTCACAAATACTGCAAACTGGCACAAATCCTTAATGGCCCAACTTAACAGGCGTTATGCTGATGTGTTTTTTTATTTACATATTTTTCTTGGCCTTTTATGTTTGAAGTCATTTTTCCGTCACCTTACTCCTTCCACCGTCTGCTGTTTCCAGAGACTGTAAAAGCTCTAAAAAGAACAACTCCCTCCTCTGTAAAATCCGCCCCGATGGCATGCAGTGTATAATCTGTCATTGAGGTTGTAGATATTTTCCGAAATTATCTGCATTTGTTTATGATTATAATACCTACTAGTATAATTGATGTAGTCATTATTTATATATGTTAGCATGAAACACATGGCACATTCTGCTTTAAGAGCAAATTAGCGATTGAAAGTCCAATACCTATTTCACATTCTTAATTTAAATTAATATTAATCTCTATCATTGATTGTGATGGCCCTCCTCATTGCTTGACTGTTTGG
>NW_023339751.1:18400527-18404925 GCF_004916995.1 Morone saxatilis | reverse complement strand
GGGGGGGGGGGGGTCTGAGAAGAGAGCGTTAAGGGGATGGGGGACTGCGGCACAATCATCTTGATTTCTTGTGCTGAACGATTACATGCCACGCTAATTGCTAGCAGAGGGATCTTTAATAAATATTTCATTCGGTGCAGCATCATTACTGCCTAATGTCGTTATTAATCTCCGCCGGTAATTTCCACTCAGGAGAAGCGTCTTTGTGAGGGGAAAGCAGTGTTTTTCCCCCCACAAGGAGAGAAAGAGAGAGAGGGAAGGATCGAGAGAGGGGTAGAATTAGGGAGTGATGCTGGAGAAGTGCCATTACATTACAAGTTATGAGAGGAGAGGGGAGGAGAAATGAATGAACCATGTAGAAAAGAGAGAGAGAAAGAGCGATAAAGAGGGAGGTAAAGTGAGTGAAAGAATAAAAAAGAAAGTCAGAATGAGAGAGAATGGGATGAAAGTTAAGTGAACAGCACTGGATGGATAATGTGGGAGCTGGCCTGGCTGCAAATAATGTTACAGACACATGTCATTTCCTGAGAGGCCTTTCCATCAGTGAGATCATAGCTACTAATTTGATTTGGACATGGGAAGGGGGGTTGGTATAACTGCCTCTGTAGAAAAAGATTTACTTAGAGTAAATGGCTGGAGCTGCCAGTCATGGCTTCTGTGCTGTCAGACATGTTGAACAATCAACACCCGCAACTTACCTACAGGAAGATTTCTTGCTATCGTACTGTAGATTGCTCTGCTGTTATTATTCTTCTCGTTGTCACAAATCCAGCCACACAAGAATTTGTATATTCCAGCAAATAAATGCCACGATGTCGAAACAGGCTCTGCTTTAACTATTTGTTAATAATTAAAATGCAATTAAACTAACTAAACACCGTCTTGTGATGGGATCACCATGGCATCAAATCGGTGTGTATGGTGCAATCGGGCACACTGCTCGGACCGCACCCATTTCAACTGAACTCACCTGTGCAGTTTCATGACTGCATCTTGCACGGTTGTTCTCGTTGCCAAAACCTGTCCACAGACCTGCCAAAGTACTCAAAACCACTCCTGTGGTAGCTCCCGTTACAGCAGATGTCTGCAAGACCACATTTTGCCATAATGACACACGCACGCACACACACACTCACAGACTCAGAAGGTAAGAGCAATAAAACTGTTTTAAGCATTGTTAGTATTTCTTGCTAACTGGCATTAAATTCCAACACAGGTCTTTGTTGCATGTCATCCCCTCTCTCTCTCTTCACTGCCTTTCCTGTCTCTCTCCAGCCGTCACTATCCAGATAAAGCAGAACCCCCACCCAAAAAGCAAAAACATTATGGAGCACATTCCTTGAAAAATCTCTCTATAGGTTTTACATATCCAGCATTAAAAAAAATCAAAGGAGCTGCGTTGCATGGAATTATAATAGCAGTTCTGGCTGAACAGACAAATAAAATACAAAAAAACTATTTTAAAAACACTATTTTAATAAGCAGAGGGACAAAATGTAGTAACTTTCTTTCTCACAATTAAATATGACTTGCAAAGAAAACAACAAAATGTCAAAATAACCCTTAAAGGCAACACACTGCTAATAACATACACTGCGTTATATGCAGACCAACAGACAACTGTGCTTTGGCTCATACCACGGTGTCCATGCTGTCTCTTTCTTCATGCCGTTTAAGACATTAAGAAGGCGTGAAAATGGCAGCAAGTTAAGCCTTGGGCGAATAGCAAATAGCATTAGCCACCAAGCACACATTGCATTTTGCTCATTCCAATATCCATCTGTGCCTGCAGCTATGCTAGCTAACTGCTATCAGACGGGCTTATTCACAGACATTTTCCACAGCTTCAGTGCTTTTTAGAGCAAAATTCAATCTTTGGTAATAAGTGAATTTGAGATGGAGCATAAGCGAAGACTAAAAAGCAAATCCAAATCCATGTTGGTTTTATCTAACAATGTATTTCATGGCCGTATTCCAAACTCTTATGAGAATAGGTTATGAATGATTACCAGAAAAATGATTATATGCTTTGCATGATGTTTCAATAACATATCTATCATATATGGTCATAGACAGTGACAGCAGAGTTGGAATGGGATGGAGGGATGGCTTGGAAGAAGAGGAGAGGGAGTGATTTATTGGCTTACAATAAAAAAAGAAAAAAAAGGCTTCAGCTAAACCATCTATCCACCCAGTACTTACTCACTCTCTTCTTCACTCTGCTTCTATCTTCTTTTCTCTCCCTCACACACAAACACTTACACAGATGTACACACACACACACACACACACACACACGCACAGACCAGAGCCGTGCAAGTGATGGCATTGCCCCCAAAGAAAATAGAGTTGTGTGTACCATCCAATTATCTGTCAGGGGTGAATAATAGCCCCAATAATATATTCACATTGCCGTTGCAGATCAATTTTTAATCAAGCTGAGAAATATGGAGGAAGTGAAGCTAAAATGACCCACCAGGAACTCTCCCATAATGCCTCAGCAGAGGAGTCCCTAATTTTGCACCAATCAAATTACCTACTCCCCAGACCCCTCCCCGACCCCTCCAGCTCCCCCAACCCACCGTCATCCTAGGAGCGATAATGGTGCCTCCCAGTGTGGGGGAGACTAATAACTACAACTGGCCTGCTCTTTTATAAGGGCGGAGGTCAGGGGGCAGTGAACTTATTACAGAAATTTTCACTGATGATAAAGTGATTAGCTGTTACTAGCTGGATAACATGTATATTGTGGCACAAAATGAGAAAACAGAACCACATACTTTGCTTTTTTTATGTCCACAATCTTTTTTTAAGTCAGCCTTTTGTTTCTTTATTAGTTTTCAAAATGGCTTAAATGGGATGGGGACACAATTCCCTAGGCAACAACATCTCCTTATAAAGTTCATATTGCAAACATGTTAGCAATGGTTTTTTTTACACATCCAGCAGACATAGAGCAACACTAGCATTTATTTGTGAATTAAATCCATGTTAGTCCAAGAGTCACATTATTTGTTTTCTTTTCATTTTCTTTGTTTTTGTGTCCATCAGCTCCAGAAGGAAATATCTGATCCTTTCATTGCCAAATGCTCCACTATGTTAACCAGCTATTGGGTAACTTTGTGTATTTACTAAAATAAAATGTTCTGTTTCATTTTCTGTTCTTAATGGATGAATGAATGACTCATCAGCCATCTTGCAAACACGGTCGACGTTAGTTGTTTTTAACTTCAAGCAAAGGACATAAGGTACCATATTTTCCAGGTTGAAAAATATTTCTAAATCAAGCCCTTCAGCTCTTCTAGTACCGTTCATAACCTGCTCCATACATGTTATTGATGTGCAATTGTAAAAGTCTTGGCTCAAATGAAAATACCCTGGTTACGTCAGATGGAAATTCAAGCATGCTTAATGTAAACCAGCCCATTGTGCACCATAGTGAGTACACTGTTAAACCATATGGATAGATAAAGCAAACACGTCATGATGTGTTGTCCAAATAGACTTTTCTTACAATAATTTCATGCCATCTCACCCACATTCACTCTCCAGCTCATAGTTACTCATTTATAAATAATACTCACACATACATTTCATATGTGTATGTCCACAAACACACACAATCAACTTCTTGTCTGTGCACTTTGTGAGTAAATCCAACCCTATAGAGGCGACCCCAGTGTGCCTGAGATGGGTCACGTACCTCTACACAGTGCTGGGGCAATCTGCAATGAAAGCTTTCCCATTTGTAATAAACTGCAGCCTCTCAGAAGAGCAATCCTAGGGAGAATCCACCATACTCACTCCTCGCTATAACAACAGCGTCTGTAAAACAAATGAGCGGGGAGGTAATTGCAGACAAACAAAAATTACATTTCCAATAAAGGTTCTTGTCTCTTTGGGCTCCCAGAAGCCCCCAGCTCTCCTCAACTGTTTAACAGCCTTAATATACCCTCTCATCAGCCTTCCTGTTGAGAAGTCGCCTGAGAGAGGTTATCAGAGCACAAACAGAGCTCATCTAATGTGAACAGGTTGAGGGTTTAGTGGTTGAAGTGTTTTAGGCAATTAAAAGGTGAAAGTAATGGTGGGATAGATGGATGAGAGCATTAGACAAAACACTAAAAGTTTACATGACCCGTACTTTACACTCGAAGACATTCATGGCACTGTGGTAAAAGTCTCATAATCAGGAGCGCTTATGAGAAGATGAGTAATGCAAAATACTTTTGTAAACAGCATGAAAAGATGCAAATTTCCTTTATGGAACCTGAGAAATGGTTTTCAGATTATAAAGAAAGACACGTGCTAAAAAAAAGGATAATTATTTGTAACCAAGAGCTAAAATAATCAATCTCTCAACAATGCGTTAATATCAATGTCAGGGACCAAACA
The DNA here is from genome assembly GCF_004916995.1 of Morone saxatilis. Lineage (NCBI taxonomy): Eukaryota > Metazoa > Chordata > Actinopteri > Moronidae > Morone > Morone saxatilis. The sequence goes on along the minus strand of NW_023339751.1, from coordinate 18,400,533 downwards.
GTCAAG
>NW_023339751.1:18397383-18400427 GCF_004916995.1 Morone saxatilis | reverse complement strand
GTCCCCCATCCCCTTAACGCTCTCTTCTCAGACCCCCCCCCCACCCACACAGTTGAAAACAACCCCCTGTACAGCCTCGACTCTTGCAACACAACCCCCCTCTCTACCCCACGTCCCTTGCTACCATCACTGCAAACATTTGCAGCCTCTTCCACTGATGTCTTCTCTCCATGACAACAGTAGCTTTGGGAGGTTGTGGAGTCCGTATGTGTGTGTTGAGGGGTGGTGGTAGTAGTGGTGGTGGTGGTCCTGGGCATCCAATCTTAATTACAGGCACTTTGCCCTAAGCTGGGGAGAAGACTCCACCAGGCAATTACATTGTCAGGTATGCAGACTTCAGGAGTTGCCGTTGATCGGCTCAGGAGGACGTTGAAGTCAGACTGCAGGCACGTCAAAAGAGTGCCAGCGTTTCGTCTTCGTTCCAAATTCCTGCCAAGTTGTCCAGGGCAGGAGCGAAGTGAGAGAAAACCTTATTATTGGATGTCTGTCTTGCAAGTCCACTCACTTCCAATGCCTAAAGGGACAGGTTCACAAGTTGCATAGAAGTTTTCCATCCCAGAGCTTTCACTCACATAACTTCTTGAAAAACTTTTTGAAGACGTGCAGTGTATGCCCTATCTATGCAGCAAGGATACACTGGTTAATGTTACCATACCTTACTAAGTGCTAATTTAGACTATAATGTGTCATGTGACATTAAATAAAACACTTCTTTTTACATTTTGTATCTCTCAGAGGCGGTAAAAGCATCGAATCATTTCAAGGATGGACTGCCCTTGAGGATGAGTGCCCTTGTTTGTGTTCAGACAAGCATGACCTCATTTTCAAATCGTCACCTGAGAAGGACAATGGAGCAAAGGAGGCGTGAAGGGGATGAGGAGGAGGAAGAGGTAAGGTTGGGATGGTGTGTGTGTGTGTGTGTGTGGGGGGGGGTTGTTGTTACAGAATAGGTCAGAGGTCAGATAATCAAAAGTGTCCGTTTATTGGCTACATCATCAAACCTCAAGGAGCTCATCAATGCAGCCAGTCAGGCGTGTGGCTCCGCTAATCAGCTCTCAAACCAGTGTTTAGCCATGCCAATGCCATTCTCAGAATGACAAGAAAGAGATAGAATGAGTGAAAGAAAGACTCAGAGGGGGGAAAAGGAGAGGGGGGTGGGGGCACGAATCAGAGAGTGGGCTAATGTAATAGTAGTTCACTTCACAAACCCTGACAAAGGCTGGTGGGGAGAGATGGATCAATTTGCAATATCGTGATGCTGCGGCCCTGGCAACAAAGGCAGGACATGAAAGCAAGCACATTAAGTGATGCTCTTGTATGAACTCTGGCAATCAATAAACATCAGGGGCAGGGGGCGAGGCAGAGTATGTGTGAGGGGAAGAGAGGGAAGTAAAGCAGAACAGAAGGAAAGAAGGTGAAAGATGGATGAGAGAGGACAATAGATGGGGAAGAGTGATGGTTGAAGATAACACTGATATCTGATATCTAACGACGAGTTCTTTGTTTGACAAACTTTGCCGCTGTTCTTCACTCGTATTGTTAATTAGATAGTTATCTTTAGCCCTTTGATAGATTAGATAAGCCGTTAATTAATCTTTGAATCTAATTAACTGTCTTGCTATTAATAGGTTTGGGCACATTATTGTACCTTTGACTGTCAAAGCTCTGAAATGAGGATTCACAGTTAAGGCATGAGTATGGCGCCTTGGTTTCTTTGGCTGTTGACAGTTTTAAAAAGTTTTGTATAAAGTCATATTCCTATTAATCATGAATCATTGTTTTAAAAACATAAGAAATTCAATTTAAACAAGTAAATGACTGGCTGAGTAATAATTGGTTGATATTCCATTGTTTACATGTCATTTCACAAATATTTTTCCATTGTCTTCCTCTGCTTGTACTGTACAACGTAACAATAAATTTAAAGTTACTGCACGACAATGAATGGACATGATGAATACAGTATTTATAAATAATGATGTAGTATTTAACCACACCAAAGGGGGATACCCACACCGTCAACCGTCCTCCAAGCATGATTTACCACAATGTTTCAACCGAATGCACATCTCTGTCTGGAACGATCCAGTGTGTATATTTCCTTTTTCCTTTGTTCAGTATTGACTTAAGCTTCTACCCTTAAGATATATTTCTAGTTGCCACGTGGAAACAGTATTTCCTATAACCTCTCTACAGGAGTAATTTCCCTTTGGGACAATAAAATCTACCTTGACCTTGATCTTAAGAATGTGGATGATAGGAGAAGAGGACAATGTGGAGTTAAGTGAGAAAGAAAAGCAGCACCTTAAGAAAAACCCTGCAATGTCCTCAGTCTTTTATTCAAAAATTCTACTGAGATCAATGGTCACTTTGAAAAGGTAACATTGCAAGCTTTATTTATAGAGAGGTCTTCCTATGTTATTTAAAATTATGACATCTGTTTAACAGCGAGATGAGTGCAACTGTGTGTGCTTACATTCACAGTAATTACAGTATATGACCACTTATTTAGGAAAACAGGAGGTCTCTGCTTTTGGGTGGTCTGTGTATGTGTTGCACTTTTTATGACTTAACTAAAAAAATACCAATATTTTTAATATTACTTAAGCTTAAGAGAAAATTCTAGCATTAGTAAGTTAACTTGTTACTGTATATAAGTGGAGTTTTAAATTAAAACTCCTTTTCTTAATGTGAATGTGTTTTTAGACGTTTTTATATTTACTTCTTGCAGAAACAAGTTTGTTTTAAAATTAATTTGTTGTCTTTTACAGAAAATCCCTACTACTGGTATTTCCCCACTTCACCTACATGGTGTCATATTTCAGTCTTCTCCAACGGACCTCTTTCTGTGTGAGTGTCTGTTTGTGTGTGTGTGTAACTGGACCTGGTCCGTAGCCATTGTGTTAGTGTGACAGAAGCCTTTGCCCACTCTTTGATGCCCCCTCCAGAGCTTTCCAGCATTCTCTGTCAAGGGCCCGACTATTCCACAACATGCGTGCGCACACACACACACACAGACACAGACACAGACACAGACGCACACA
>NW_023339751.1:18387613-18397283 GCF_004916995.1 Morone saxatilis | reverse complement strand
TTTACCATCCACTGTTTACATCTTGGTGCTTTTTAACTCGAGATTTGAACCGGGTGAAGAAGACGGTTTTCCACGCTCACCTTCTCCTCCTTCTGTTTGGAGGCCTTGTTGTAGTTGACCAATCGGATGTTGGCCTCCTCGAAGGGCAGCTTGGCGGGGAAGTTGCTGAGGTTGTTGTTCCGGCCGATCTCGCCCAGAATGTCCTCCAGGATCATCTGCTCCTTCATCGCCAGGCCGTTCTCGAAGATCAAAACGATGTACTTCTCATCCGACTCTGGCGGGAGAACGAGTGTTTCATTGGTTTCAGCTGGATGATTTCATTATGTTACAGCTGTAACTCCTGTTCTTACATAAGGAATCTATGTCTCTCTATTGCAGGGTCAATAATCTGACGTCACATTACATTTTACTCTGAGCTGTCCTAAAAGAAGACGGATTGGCCTCATTTCTCTCACAGGATGGGACAATATTCATATAAATCATAATCATTTATGATTAATATTACTAACAATGTAGTTCTACAGGAGGAAAACTGATTAAAATAAAACACTGAGATGCAGCAGAATCATTTTGAACCAGTCTGAATGTAAACTGAATTATTTATTAAACAGAAACATGAACCTCAGAATGAAAAGAGATGATGATGCCAGATTCTGCTATCAGTTCATTTCCTGATTTACTATCCATCACATTAACTATTATACACTCTACAGACAACATCAGCACATAGACACATTCATCCAGTACAACTATAACTGCATATATAGTTATATTAATAAAACTACATTCATCAGATAAGATAAGAAATAATAAAGATTTTTTAAGACCTTTATGAATTAAATTTAAGACATATTTTAGGCTCATATTGGTAAATAAAAGTACAAAGACGTTTCCGTCCCTCGGAGGAAAGTAAAAGAGGAAGTTGGACAATATGTGTCTGTTACTGATTCCTGAGCTACGTTAGCATAGCGCCCATCAACCAAACTCCATTCAGACAACAAGCATTTTAAAGTTGATGTTTGTCATCCTGAATTCAGAGTTTATAAATGACGTAGACCCCGTGGACTCCCAGTATATCACAGCGGGACGAACGTGTGCGGTTCTGTACTTACGGTCCCCGGCGCAGTCGTACCACTGTCCTCCCGTCTCCTTCGACATGTTGAGCTGTGTGCGCAGGCGGACGCACTCCTCTGGGGTCGTCTGGAAGAACAAGACCGGAAGTTTCCGAACGCTGCACCACTCGCAGCTGATCAGCTCCGACGCCTGAAAACAAACCTTCTCCATTGTGTTTCGCTCCGGACCTGACGACACACACACACACAGACACACACACAGACACACACACACAGAGTATCTCCCCGCTGGGACCAGGGAGCTTCATTTGCATTATGATGGCAGGCAGATTAAGTACATTCCACTGCACACTAAAGGGACTGCACACACACACACACACACACACACACGCACACACATGCACACACTTGTCTTTGGGCCAGTAAGGCAGGCTTCGAACAAAACTGGTGCCCAGTACAGGGTACCAATCCCATTACTTGCCCCGTCCTCTGTTGCCCCCTCCCTCTCAAGAGAACAAAGGACGGAGACATCGAAAGGATCTAAACCTCACCAAATCAGGGCGGGAGGAGGAAGAGGAGAACTGAGAGATGGGAGGAGAGAGGAAAAAGATGAGAAGAAGGGAGGGTGTCAGGGTGGGGCTAGTGTTTGAGAAATAACTCTGACAGGCAGCTAGAGGGACTAAGCTCATTTAGATAAATCGACATCCCCAGCTGAGATAAAACCAATGATGATTTGTACTGCATCTTCAGGGGATAAAAGCCATTCTATTGGATTTCATAGGGCCCCGGCGTCCTGGGATTTCACAGGCCCCGGCACAGAGCGATTGTGTGGGTCTCAGCATGGAGGGACAGGTCGCTTGAGAGGGGAGGAAGGGTGACTCCTGCTAGGAGAGGGGAGAAAATTCCCATCATTACTGGGAAATGTCAAACACATCACACAAGGAGGTGGGGAGGGAGTGTGAGAGGTGATGCTTCTGTCTCACTTTCTGCCTAGCTCTCTTTCAGGGCACAAACACTCAGTAGTCACTGAGTAATCTGCCGTAGACGCGGTGTTGAGGGTTTAACATTCAGCCATGTTTAGGTCCCAGGTAAGAATAAGTACTTGAAGCATTTGTGAAAACATTTCTTTTAAGGAAATAAGCATTGTAGTAATTGTACAATCTTAGAACAGTTAGAAGACAGAAGGGAAGTTCCTCTACTTCCCTGATCATTGACTCAGTCCTTTTGTATTTAGTATAAATTGCTACTTTAAAACCTACTACAAAGAGTTTTTAGATGGTTATGAAACAATCTCAATTTATTAGCGATGTCTATAAGCACACTGGACCATCAGTGAGAAGATTGGCTATTTCTATAGTTAATCTTAATTTCGTCGGATTTCTCTTGGAATCAATAAAACGAGGGGATGGAAAAATCAGCATCAGAATAAAAAAAACAAAAAATAAAAGTTCCTGGTTGCTGCTTTAACAATAGTAGAGGGGAAACTGCAGAAATATCTCATGTTCATACCAGTTACCATATACTTGACTAAATACTGTTGTCAACTTCTGTATATGCTAATTTGCAGTATATAACAGTATTTTGTAACCAATGAGATTACAGTATTTGAGATTATATATTATACATTACATACATTAGAATTCTAGCCCTTCTGTCTGTGGGTGATAATAACTTTACACTTATTGCACAGATTAGAAAATGTGACTGTGGCAAAATTGTATATTGGGGCAAGCAGCGCAAGCTTCCTGAAACTAAAGTTCATGGATTCCTCTGTGTTGTCAAAATGCAATCACTGCCAAAAGTTAAGTTGGAGATTCAGGTGTGTTATAGTAGCAGCTAATGTAGACTCGTGCTGCTAGCCTCAATCAGAGGTGAGGAGCGGGGTACAGAGTTCTGGTAAGATCATTTATTTCTGAATCCACAACCCCAGATTTTTAAGCCTCCGCCCAGGCAATATCCGTGGCCAGTGGCATTATGTTTTTGGATTGTCCATCTGTGTATAAGTCCATCCCATTCTTGTGAACGCAATATCTTAGGAATGCCTCAAGGGAATTACTTTTTGGCTCTTAAGGACTCAAGGATGTACTGATTAGATCTGGTCAAAGGTGAAGGGTCAAGGTCATTGTGACCTCATGTCCGTCCGATTCTTGTGAACGCGATAATTCCTATCCTCACAAACCACGTTTTTGGCCATCACTCAAGAATCAATGCAGTAATTACTTCAAAATTTTGTCAGATGTTTAATGGGATCAGCAATGAGGTGATGATATGATTTACCCAAAAGGTCAACTTTGCTGTGACATCATAATGAAAAACATTTTTCTGGCCATTATTCAACGGCAACAACAACAACAGCATAACAACATTGTGAACATATTTCACTAAGACTTTTGACTCAAAGGTCATTGGTAGCTCAAAATGGGTTTTTAGCCATAATTTAGGAATGAGTTCCTAAACCTATATATATATATATATATATAACCCTAAAAATCAACCTTTGCATAGTAATCACATGTACCTGTTTAGCCATTACATATATGATAATCCTTCATTGATCACTTAATTTGAGTATATTCACTGAAGTCATATATACCATCGAAATAGTGATAACATCCACTTAGCCAAAAAATGGGCCACAAAAGGAGTCATACAACTTCTTTCACATATGCAGACCTGTAAACAGACTTTGACATGTAATAATTTAACACTTAAAAAGTAAAGAAAGTAGGTCCCTAAGTTAGCTATGGTAGCTTAAAGTAACAAATCTTTGATCATATATTGGTGCAATGCAGGCTTAGTGTGCATGTGAGTACCAGCAGCACTGCTGCGTAGTGTAACAGCACACGCACTATACATCGTTACATACATTATAGCAACATGTACAGTACTGTTTTCCATCTAAGATTAGTTATTTATGGGGTATTAAAATGTTGAGTGGCTGAAAACAATTCTTTGTAGATTTGAGATATTGGAAGATGTAAATAGTCTAATTTTACACATTTGGGCTGCAACTGAGTAAACTCAGTTAATTGTTGCAATAGAACTATTTTTGTAACAATTAACAAACCAATGATACAATTTCTAGAACATCAAATAAAAGAAAATAAATGGTAATAATTATTTTTTTTGCCTTCATTCTACCTGATGACACACTCTTTACTCTGAAAAGTTCCTCTGGGTCTATTTGGTTTTGATGGCAGCAGTCATCAATAATAAAGGCAGCGTGATCGTTCTCTACATTAAAAACTTCTACATTTAGATTTAGATCTTCCCTCCCCACCATTCTTAGCCTCAGGTAAAGAGCCCCGGGTCTGAAAAATTTAAGAGTCTGTAAAACCCTCCCTACAAATTAAAAAGTAATTAATGTGTCTACCTTGAATGTACAGTACCGACCTTACTCCATCCGCTGAAAATAATGGTAGCGCTGTAAAATGGTCCCCTCACAAAGTAACAGACTCAACGTTGCTAGAAAAAAAAAATCAACTCCATTGCATTAGAGCAATTAGACCATCTTGGCCTAAATAATAAACTTAAAACCCCACAGTCTATGTTCAATATTTCATCTTTTATTCAGGTACCGGGAGTGCTTCTATAGTGAATACACTTTCTCCACAGCATGGCTCTGTAATGCAGGTATTTTTCTTGGGAGGCTTTTAGGGGGGTAGTTAGGTAAAAGCCATTGGAACGGCCCTCCCCTGCCCATTCCTGGGGCTGAATAATGAATCTTTTACCTGCGTCCTGTGCAAAAATTTCTTAAGCATATCCGGCTGGCCAAATGGATAGGAGAGTTAATATTAAAGGTCAGTTTCTCTAAGCAGTAGACTGAAAACTGCTGTGAACAAACCAGTGCTCCATTGTCATTTTCACTAAAGGAAAATAAACCCAGAATGATTTACATTTAAGTAGAGCCTATCATCAACAAGGATGCTGACTGTGATATTATTTCGCCCGGTCCCTTTGCAGCGGGTCCGCATGGCTGTAGCAGCTATAATGCGGGTGTGCGTGAGGGTTTGCTGAACCTGGTGCAAGAACTATGAGGCAGGCCCAAGCACTCTTTAATAGTTACTCATTAAGAGGAATTTGTGGTAGGTATTTTAAATTCAAAAAGTTAACAGCAGAATTGAGAACATGTCACTTGGTAAACCTCAGACGAACACCCAACAAAAAAAAATCAACCAACAGGCCAAGAGGTGAAGTAAAAGCGACCCAACAAAGAAATCCTTTTGCAGGGACAGTGACCAAACTAACATAGAGCAGTAAGCAGGGTTAGCAGTAATTAGCACTGGTGGGTGCCCCGTTAAATTGAATTTAACGACAACACAGCAGTCTTACTGAGTGCGAACTAATCCTGGACTCTGGAGCATTATGGTTAATGGGCCCGAAAGAAAATGATGGCCTTTCAAAAGCAAAACCAATTAACACAGAGTGGAGATGTCTAGTGCTGAGCTTTCCAAATCTCATAAGAACTTCTGCCCTCGTATTATATAACTGGATTTCTCTTCATTTTGAATAATGAAGCAGGTAGGGAAGCATGACATAATATAGCTATCATAACTCTAAGTCCAATGAAAGAAAAGTGGAATATGTTTCACACAGCGGCAGTGAAAGCCAGACAGTAATGTTTTACTCCTGCAGATGTGCTGCTGCTTCATTTAAGTCCGAGTATTTATCCAAAAAAAAATTACTTATGAAGAATCAGGAACCCCATTAAGATTTCATATCACTTGAAACCATTTTGGACAGAATTTCACTCACATGTTCTGTATTATAGTTGGTAGAAGCCAAGCAGAATGACAAGGACAAAGTATTTGGAATGCCAGGTGGACTTATTGTAAACCAGTGCCTGAACTAGACCTAAAAAGGTGCCTGTACCCTAATTCTGCACAGCCCTAACCCTGAACACAACATAACCCTAACCCTATCCTTTTTAACAAGGACACTTTCAGCGATGTTTTCTCAGCGTTAAGCTAGCTATGTGAGATTAAACGGGGTCCCAATCCTATATTTGTACTAAAGACACATCTTACCTAAACATATTCAGGTTTTCGGCCTATTTGGTACTACAACCTATTATTTCCTGTTACTATTTGACTCTAAACTCTAATGTTGTGCTTACTCTGAAACCCCTCAAGGGCCTTTTGGAAGTCCTTTTCCTCTACTCAGTTGGAGAATACATTTTGAAGTAAACTCATGAATAGTAATGAAACACAACAGTACCTTTTTCTAGTGTGTTGTCACCCAGTCAAGTTGCTTTTTTGGATCTCACCAAGACTTGGCCTCAATTCCCAATCTGTCCTGAGATTCTCTCCCACCTGCTGTGTGGAGAAGCATGCTAGGTTTGAGAACACTATCCACGCTTCCAGTGGGAGTTTTAGTGTCTAATGATGGTCTAAATGTTGTTTCAGAGTTGTTCTTAACTCTGACAAGAAGGGCTGGTACTAATTTTAAACAGTTGTAGGTTTTGGTTATAAAACAGTCAAATCTACAAAAGTATGAAAAGTTGGAAATTTAAATGTAATATTTGCATACAGCATATTGGCTAACAGTTTCAGCATAAAAGAGCTGGCATTTGCCTGGTGAGTCTGTATCTGAGACTCACCTACACTAAAGAAATACAGTTATATATTAACACGCTGATATGAGTGGAGGAGACTGAAGTCTGGTAAGTCTTGGTGAATTTCTGTGGAATCGAGGCCTGTCCCAGCCATATATCAACGTAATTAAAGGCTGGTGTAATGACGCAGGGCCTCAGCAGCATGATTTCTGTCTGATCGCCACGCTGCTTCATTAAGACCACTCAAGCTAACGAGCTGTGGCTGTAATAAAGTCCTCCCCCCGGTCTGCCGCAGTGATGAAGGAGCTACCCAAAGCAAGCTGAGCCAAGGCCCTAGATAGAATTAGTACTGGAAAGTCTTCAGCTGACTTACATTGTGACTGCTGGTGGCCTGGTGTTAGGGTCAAGATGCTTTTTGTTTAAGATTGTTCTTTCTTTAACATAAGAGAACTGAACCACACCCAAACCACCATACAATGGGAGGTATTTTTGTGTTTCGTACTCTGAGTATGATAGAAGCTTACTGGTAAGGCATGTAGGCATATTTGGAAATAACCTACTGTGAAAGGGTGCTGGCAGGTCATTTTGTGTTTCTGCATGTTGCTGTCTTACATAACCAGAACAGCAAAGGCATCAGATGTCAAAAACACTGGAGTTAATAATTGATGTAATCTGAAAAACATTTTTCAAATCATCCCTATGCCTAATTTCTGAGAATAATTGACATTGAGAGCTGTGTAACCTCAGCGTAGTCTATATATGTGTCGCACAACTACAATAAACTGCAAACTAGCTTGAATGTAAATTAAAATCAGTGTACCTCATGAATGAGGCGAAACAGTCATTATCCTGTGATGCCAATTCAGCATTGGTCCAAAGATAATTATTTGAGTATTCAAGATAGCATATCTTTACTGAAAAGCCCCTTGGGGTTTATAATACATTTGGCAGTCTTTGAGTCCACACCACCAGTAAATCCATCCATTTTTACCTGGTTTGCAAAGACAGCACACTAAGCGCAGTAGCCCAGGCATCCGTTTTCCTAGCCACGTCCAGCTGCTCCTGGGGGATCCCGAGGCGTTCCCACGCTGGCCGGAATATGTCAACCCCTTCAGCATGTTCTGGGTCTGCCCAAGGGTGTCCTTCCCGTTGGATGTGCCCGGACTACCTCCACAGTCTGGCAAACATCTACTGGCTTGAAGTAGCTGCTACTGTAGTAGGATTTTCTGTGTGTGCTACTGTACAAGACAGAATATGAACAGGGAAACCTCTCTATAAATGAGACCCTACTTAGGTGAGCAACTGTTAGATGTTACAGGTACAGAGTGATAGAGAATAAATGGAAACATTGCAAAGAAACACCTATTTAGGAGAAAAATGTTGTGGTAATGGAAATCTTACCTGTCAGTAATTTGATTGCAAAGAAGGCCAACTGTGTGCAGTTGCTATAAAAATACAGTAGTCATATAACAGACACCTGAATAAGTAGGTTAGGCTAACTGGTTTGATTACAGTGGGACATTTTTAGATTTAGAGATTGACAGTTTCACACTTTGCTACTGTAAGGATTGCAACACTATACTTGTAAGTCTCTTTCTGAGAATAAAGTAATCTGATTGCTTTTGCTTATCCTGCTCTGCTCTGATATTAACTTTGAAGGGATACTATAGTTAAGATCCCCTCAAACATCAAAACACATTATTTTTAGTCAGCACTGTTTCTTTTCACCAGGAACGACTACGCACAGCGTTTCCAATTTGTTGCAGCAGCCTCTGATTTCCCCCCGATTTTTTACTGGTTCATCGAAACGGTTGGCTGTGATTAGTCACACAATGCGACATTAACCTGTGAATTAAAATTCCTCAATGCAATTTGATGGGTGATTTAATTCCAGCATCGTGCCACCCCTCCCTCCCTTCATCCTCTCACCCACCCTCCCTCCACCCATTTCTCCCTGTCCTCATCCTCCAGACATCTACCCACACACCCTCTTGTCTCTCTCTCTTTCTCCATTCGCCGTGGGCTAATCCCATTATGAATTCTTTATATAGCCTTTTCCCTTAATGATCAGTGGGGCCTACTCCAATCCTGATTACTATTGTACACTTAGCACTACATAAAGCAGGGGATTAATATGCCCCGCTAGGATCGTTGCTATGGATCCACTCGTTGCCTTCCGAGGGATGTTGCTGCCGCTTCAATTGGCCATAAATCGCTCTCCCCAGTGGCTTCCCACGTACCAGATAGGGCATGGAAGAATAAGGGGTGAATCTCTCTCTCTTGTGGTCTCTCCCTCTCTCCCTGGACCCAGACGAAAGTGATCTGCTCTATAATTCATGACCCAGCGTTTTCTCTTTCTTCTCCTCTCAAATTTTTTCTCTCTTTCTCAAAGACGCTGTAGTAACCCTCCTGCTCAGTAGCCATTGCCCTGTGAAACGGTACTGTAAGAGTGGGTGGGCATCATACATGGACACACATTGTGAAAGAGTGGTTTTGAAGATGTAATGTATTCAGAAAAGAGTGGTGTGATGTCAAACATGGACAGAGAGGATGGAGGGTGTTAATGGACTCAGCTGTGTTTCTTCGTTTCAGTGAGGAATTCTGTGAGTGCTAACAAGCCGTTGCAAAGCAACTGCAAGAAAAAATGTACACTAACCCTAACCCTTTTCCCTAAGAGTCTCCATGGAAGAAATATCAAAATTCCTTCAATTAGAGCATGAAGATGTATAGGTTAGGCCACATAAGTTATGTGACATAAGTAATTCCAAGCTTCCTGAGCCCTGTTTAAAATGTATGATTAAGTATTTCAAAAATGCAGGTTTGATCTTGAAAATTGTGTATCTTAGGATAAAGGTTGTGAATGTTGACTCATACTCCTTGGAGTTTCACTTTCATGTCGGCAGTTATAGTATTTTGTAAAGCTATTTTTTACCTCTCTCAGATGGAGAGTGAGTCATCCCGGAGTGAAACTCTTTATAGGGAAGACAGAAACAGGAGAAAACAGTGGAAGGAGGCAAAATACAAACCGGTGGGGGGGGGGGAA
>NW_023339751.1:18381587-18387565 GCF_004916995.1 Morone saxatilis | reverse complement strand
GGTTGAGGAAGATTTCTCTTTTTCATTTGGCGCGAACACATCCCTTTCTTCTCTGGTTTAAAGTGAGCACTGAAACAAGTCAAACAGCGTAGTTAGAGGCAAGGCTCAGTGAGCTCTGGGGACACCAGCCGAGAAACAGCGAGAAACACCTCTTTTTGATTCTTGTTTCTTTGTAGTTACTGTCTACCCTGTGAGTATCTTCATCACAGGCCGACTGCGTCCTGCTGCTCTCTGCTTTTCCTGTACTTTCCTCTAAACCCGAGTGGCAAACAATTTGCGAAGACCCCATTGCACTATGACTATGAGAAAGGGATTGTGATTGCATAATCTTTTTTTCATGTTTTGATCGCACCTTCGTGTAAGTACTTCCATGCTTAGTATGGACCACACTTGAGAGGTACAAAGGTATAAAGGTATTTGTTGCTTCTCTTTTTTCACTTTAAAATCATAGTATTCATTGTAAAAATGACCCTAACCCTAATCCCAATTAAATTGTTTCTTTTTTTTGCTGGTAATGTGCTTTTTTGTAGTTAGGGTTGGGGTAACTTCAAGTTCGTATTATGAGATTTTGAACCCATCGATTATTTTTTTGTTTAGCCAAAACAACAAGTTTGCTGTGTAACAAACATCGGTGGAAGTAATGGTGTCCTGAGCAGAGGCATGGAGGTCTTGGAGCCTTGTTTCACCTTCTTCTTGGCCCGGCCATGTGTGCATATTACTGCCATGTAAATCTCTGTACGAACAGGAGGAAACGTGGGACTGATGAACCCATGTTTTCGTCCAGTGCATACGCCAGTGACTTAAATTAAAGATGTCATTTTGCCGTATTACGGGATGGGGGTCTGCAGATAAATTTACTACTATCTATAGAGTCCAGTAGGTGGAGCAATAGGTTCGGTATTTAGTGGATATACCAAGCTGTTCGCTGGTTAAACAAAAATCGGTCTGTAGGGGATTCCTTTCCATAATGGTTTTAGCAGACACTTGAGAATAAGACAGGTTAAAGCCTTTTTGTCAGTTGGGCAACAAAAACAAGCACTTGTAGTGCGACATTACTTTTGTACGTTTGTCCGCAAGGATTAGTTTGAGTTAACTGCCACTGGTTACAAGGGGATGCAAGAGAATATTTCAATTTAACACACAGGATTTGGTATAATTAAGCTCCGAAGGTTCCGTTTATTGCTGCCTCATTAAAACAAAAAAACAGTATACAAAAATCGATAACCAATAAAAACTTTTTAAAAATGTATTTAAGTTTTTTGATGGCCGCGTGCATTTCAGCCTTTATGGGCGGCTACATGCAGAGCTCTGGCAAGCAGACACAGTAAATCATGGCTATAACAATCCCCCCTTAACCAATTGCATAAGAAAACATAAATGTTGCCTCCTCAAGTGTCTGCACAGTTGATCTTTCTCTGGGCTGAAGCCAGTGGTGGGCTAACGCTTTGGAAGGCAGGGAAACACGCCATTAAATTTTAGTGCTTAAAGACTGTCCATAACATACCCTCGGCTTTTCTCGTCGTGTAGTGGAATCACCCAAAGGCTACATTGCCTTTGAGCGATAGCCAAAAGCAGCCGGGCTGTGTTGTGACCGCTCTCGGCTGCCTCCCACTGACACGCCAGGTCACATGTACGCAACAAGTATGGCATGCCCTGGGATGAAAGTGACATGAGGTGTGAATATGGAAAGGCCAGGTTTAAAATTGCATGTGTGCTGCGATTTGCTATCGTTTTGATTTACAGTTTTACATTCCATACATTGATTACTTTAACTGGCCTGGTTGAACTGGGTGCATTTCAATTGATACACTATGAAAGTGTCAAAGTCATGTTAAAGATTTGTGGGACGTCTTTACTGCGTTTTGTGCTCAGTGATTTTGAGTGGATTTTGGTACTGCCAGGCCTCTCAGAGGATTGCCTGTTCAAGCAACTGTGTAGGTAAACGCTATATATTCGTATTTTTTCCTTGATTTTCGGGGACTTTGTTGCCCAGTGCCTTTCTTAGTCATCGCCAGCTCTTCCAGCTTGCTTCAACCACCCTATATTCTTTTGCTTGGGTAAAATGCTATGTGAAATGTAAAAATGGTACCCCATTCCTGTGCATCATAGGAATCTTTCCTGGTTTAAGTATTTTAGAAAAAGTCTAAAGTCTTCCTGTTTCTTCTTTAAGAAGAACATACGATTTACTGCTTTGGAAAAAGGGCTCAATATAACAATTCATTCACATTGTGCTGGCTTTCCATCTCTCCAGTTCCCTTTCCACCCACACTTCCATCCCTCCATCCTTGAACCCCTACAGCATCTCCGTACCTCACAACCTGACAATGTCAAGGGGCCTCATTTCCCATCCGGGGTGGGGCTGTGACATATTTGTGGTGACTCCAGTGCAAGACCCTACGAGTTGTGTTGTTATTACAGTATGTGTAAACACCCATAAACACACACACACACACACACACACACCACACAGATACACAAACACAAACACACACACCTTTACACACTGTCATCCCGGCCAGGTTTCCACCGACCTTGGCCCTGGGCCTGCGCTGCCTTTCCCCCCCCAGCCAAAGGAAGCTCATGGCCCTGGGCACTGCTGGCAGCAGCCCAGCCTTTCACATCCACGGTCCAGGGCCAAGAGACAGCGCGGCCAACAGGCTGGCGGTATGCAGAAGGAGCCGTGGAAGGCTTCCCACATTCAGAATGAATCACCACGGATTCAAATATTTAACTCCAGACTCCTGCTTCCCTCTAGGCATCTCTCCTTCTCCTGCTCCTCTTACCACCTTTCCTGTCTTTCCCTCTGTCACACTCCGGGATTCCCTTTCCTGGCCAGGGTAAGTTGGCGGTGTGCTCAACAGACTTTCTTACTGCTAATATGGTGATTTGGGGATTGCTCTTGTGTGGGTCTAATAGGAAAAAAGCCTTTGGTTTTGGCTGGAAGTGTTCCAAACTTTGAGATGTTGTTAGGACTTTTTAGGAGGATTGGAGGGGCAACATGGGCAGAGGCGGCTTGGGTTGTTCTTATATCGTTATAGTAAACTACGTTGCAGAAAAAAACAAAAGGTTATACACATTATTTTTTTTGTGAAAATAAGCAACCTATTCATAATAAACAACATATTGGGTTCCCAACCTCTTTGAATATTTTGTTGCATTTTAAGGGCCCCTTTGGGAAGATTTAATCAGTTGCATTAGCGTTGGACGGTTGTTTGTGTGCCCTAAAATGGCCCACATTTTTAAATTTAATCTTGCCCTCCTCAGTGTATATTTTTCTGAATGTAAAATGTTTTTTTAGCTTGCTGTGTTCAGTTGGAGCTGGAGGCAAAAGCGCCAGAACATTTCACACATGCTGCTTTAAGGGCCAGCTTTTTTTTTTTTTATTTTGCCTGCACCCAATGCAGCCTGGAAGTTTTTGGGAATGAGAGCTCTGAATACTTAAGCAGGCATAAGTTTTTTTAGCAGGGTACTAGA
Source organism: Morone saxatilis (assembly GCF_004916995.1). Lineage (NCBI taxonomy): Eukaryota > Metazoa > Chordata > Actinopteri > Moronidae > Morone > Morone saxatilis. The sequence goes on along the minus strand of NW_023339751.1, from coordinate 18,384,091 downwards.
AGGCAGGTCATGGGCTGAAGTAAGAAAGCCTCGCTTGGCCTGGTTGCTGTAAGCCCAGTAGCATTAGCCACAACTTAGAGCAGGCCTGTAATAGCATTCTCAGATGCGGATCCGCTTCATGATGACTGCCATGCCTGCCGCCCTCGCTCTTAGCTCTGATTTTGCCGGATGATAAACACCAGGACTGCTTTTCTTCCAGTTTTTCCTCCAGACTGGTCTCTCTCTCTTCTCTCTGCTCTCTCTCTCTCTCTCTCTCTTCTCTTCTCTCTCTCGTGCTTCTCTCCTCTCACCTCTCTCTCGCCTCTTCGCTCCTCGCTCTCTTCCTCTCTCCATCATACACCTTCCTTAAGGCCTTCCCATTTCCCTTCTTTCTTACTTTCTGTCAGTTGCATCTTGTTACTTCATTATCTCTCACTTTTCCTTCTCCATTCAGACATCATCATACAATCTCCTTTTACGTACTATGACGTGTCTCTTTGGGAGATACGAACGGCATTTGAATAAAATTAAATAGTAATTATTATTTAGTACGTGTTAATAGGTGACTTCTCATGCTCAGGGAAAGGTTTGGTTCCCCTGGTTGGTTCGCGCGGCGCTCTTCCTTTGGTACCTTCATTCGGCATGCATGTTAGGCTCTCCTCTGAGTGGAGCGCTCTATGCCTCTCATATCGAGTGACTGGAGGTGACCCCTGGGCCTCTTTTATTGGACCAGACATAAAAAGAGAAAGTACTTTTATTCCAATTAATACAATAATTAAAAGGATACAGAATACATTTAAGAAAAAAGTACAAGAAAGATACAAATATATATATATTAAAAGGACACATAGGCTGATATATAATGGCCACAAATCGTCATGGTTACAGAGTGTCGAATAATCAACATGGAAAGGAGATGATGTCTTTCTCGGTTAATTTTCCTCCCGGTGGTTCTCCTACTATACGGCGCGCGCGGGCGCGCCCTCTCTTTGTAGCTCTGGCTAGCGGTTCTGTCTCATTACATCCAGAATCTGATCAGCTCATTGTGTGTGGCTTAATCCGGTCTAGTGTGTTTTATGAACCTTTACTGAAGCCATCACTTTGAGGAGGAAAGGAGCCCTTTTTCAGATATTGAGCTTGTTGTCTATGCAGTTGTCACCTCATGTGGTGTAAATACTTTTAAGTCTACACTGGCGGCACGGACTTTAGGTAAATCTTTTGTCTCTCTTTATCTATAATATATTTCATGGTCTCTAATCTACTGTATAGGTAGCCACAAGAGGTGATTCTCTGGGGTCAAAATTCAGATAATTAGAGATAGAACAGGTGGATGAAACGCATCTGTGAATGTTTTTTTCCGTCTACTCCTATCAACAATCATCTGCTGATCTCGCTGTGTCAGTTTCCCTCTCTCTTTGTTCCACATTTGATTGAGTTGGAGTCTAGGTATGTCAAGGGGTGTCTCTCTGCAGGGGAGGACCGGCCGCCAGCTGTAGCACATCGCTGAATAAGTAACCAACCAACGGACAGCTGGAACTTTGTTGAGGAAGGACTCAATAGATTCATATCCGAAGAGACTGGTTTGCTGATTTACGCTCCATTCTAGTACGAAACGACCACCCGGGAAAAAAAGGACAGTCTTCTGTAATTCCGATCACGGGACAAACAAACAGGGCGATTGAGCGGTGGGGAGCCTTGGTGCACACCGGCATTTGTGTAATGTTACGCTGTTTATAAAAGTTGTTAAACTTTTTTCTGCATGCTCCAAACCTTTTACCAAAAGTCGGAGTGTCTCCTCTCTGCTCCGGGAGCCGCTGGCAGGGGCGCTGCTTGGGGGCGCACACTGACTCTCCACAGCGGGTAAGTAAAGTTCAGGTTCGATAGTGGCACTCTGTGCTGGCTGTTGCCTCATGCCTGGGGAGTGTGGTGTGATGTACCGTACAGTAGGTGGGTGGCACAGGCCCTTTGGGGGTCTGGGGTGAGTCAGTGCAGGTTCATCTGGGAGCTTGAACAAAAATGTAACGTCTTGCTCATGTTGTCGCTGAGTTATATTGTGGCAGATCACATTTGAAACTTTTTTCATGCATGCTGACAATCACAGCGTATATACGTGCACGGCCCAGGAGGCTTCACACTTGTCATTTGAAGTGGGATTGAAACACTGTGAGTATCCAGGCTGTCACTACAGGAGCAGTTGGGGGCCTTTTAACAACTTCCTTAGACGATCAAGCGGAACGTCTGCAAATGGGCTTGTTTATATCAACCAGACAGTTACAAAAAAGAATTGCTATGATAATCTTGGCTCCTAATTTTGATAGTGTTTTATTTAAGCAGTCTACTTATGCCTACTTATATTCTTTAACATTGCCATTTCAGGGAGCAATATTGGTACTTTATATGCCCACCTTTTTATTTTACAGCCCTTAGTTATGGAGTTATTGTCAGCAAAGTTATTGATAGTTCATTAAGGACTAACGGGGTATCTAAAACTGTATCGCAAACTAAGGGTCTCTTCAAAAAGTCTT
>NW_023339751.1:18381392-18381562 GCF_004916995.1 Morone saxatilis | reverse complement strand
AAAATGACCCTAACCCTAATTCCCCCAATAAATGTTCTTTTTTTGCTGGTAATGTGCTTTTTGTAGTTAGGTGAGTAACTTCAAGGTTCGTATATGAGATTTTGAACCATGATATAGCAAAAAACAATTTGCTGTGTAACAACATCGTGGAGTAATGGTGTCCTGAGCAG
>NW_023339751.1:18372036-18381292 GCF_004916995.1 Morone saxatilis | reverse complement strand
AAAGGATTGTGATTGCATAATCTTTTTTCATTGTGATCGCACCTTCGTTAAGTACTTCCATGCTTATATGACACACTGAGAGTACAAAGGTATAAAGGTATTGTTGCTTCTCTTTTCTTCACTTAAAATCATAGTATTCATTTGTAAAAATGACCCTAACCCTAATCCCAATTAAATTGTTTCTTTTTTTTGCTGGTAATGTGCTTTTTTGTAGTTAGGGTTGGGGTAACTTCAAGTTCGTATTATGAGATTTTGAACCCATCGATTATTTTTTTGTTTAGCCAAAACAACAAGTTTGCTGTGTAACAAACATCGGTGGAAGTAATGGTGTCCTGAGCAGAGCATGAGGTCTGAGCCTTGTTCACCTCTCTGGCCCGGCCATGTGTGCATATTACTGCATGTAAATCTCTGTACAACAGAGGAAAGTGACTGATAACCCATGTTTTCGTCAGCTGTACGCCAGTGACTTAAATTAAAGATTCATTTTGCCGATTACGATGGTCTGCAAGATAAATTTACTACTTTTATCTATAGAGTCCAGTAGGTGAGCAATAGTGGTATAGTGATATACCAGCTGTTCCTGGTTAAACAAAAATCTCTGTAGGGATCCTTTCCATAATGTTAGCAGACACTTAGAATAACAGTCTAAGCCTGTCAGTGGCAAAAAACAAGCACTTGTAGTGGACATACTTTTGTACGTTTGTCCGCAAGGATTAGTTTGCATTAACTCCACTGTACAAGGATGCAAGGATATTTAATTTAACAACACAGGATTGTATAATTAAATGCAAGTTCTGTTTATGCTGCTCATAAAACAAAAAACATATACAAAAATGATAACCAATAAACTTTTTAAATGTATTTAAGTTTTTGAGGCGGTGCATGTCAGCTATGGCGGCTACATGCAGAGGCTCTGAAGAGACACAGTAAATATACTATAAATCCCCCTTAACATTGATTAAAAACATAAATGTTGCCTCCTCAAGTGTCTGCAAGTTGATTTTCATACTGGGCTGAAGCCAGTGGCTACCTTGAAGGCAGGAAACACGCATTAAATTTTCAGTTGCTTAAAGCTGTCCATAACATACCCTCGGCTTTTCTCGATGTAGTGGAATCACCAAAGGTACATTAGCTTTTGAGCGATAGCCAAAGCAGCAGCTGTGTGTGACCGTCTGGCTGCCTCCCACTGACACGCCAGGTCACATGTACGAACAAGATGGATGCCCTGGATGAAGTGAATGAGTGTGAATATGAAAGGCCAGTTTAAAATGCATGTGTGCTGCATTGTATTTGATTTACAGTATTACATTCCATACATGATTACTTTAACTGCTGTTGAACTGGTGCATTCAATTATAACTATGAAAGTATCAAAGTCATGTTAAAGATTTTGTGACGTCTTTACTGCTTTGTGCTCATTGATTTGGTGATTTGGTACTGCACCTCTCAGAGATTGCCTGTCAATCAAACTGTGTAGGTAACACTATATATTGTATTTTCCTTTGATTTTCGGACTTTTTGCAGGTGCCTTTCTAGTCATCGCAGCTCTCACTGCTCAACCACCTATTTCTTTTGCTTGTAAATGCTATGAAATGTAAAATGTACCCATTCCTGTGCATCATAGGAATCTTTCCTGGTTAATATTTAGAAAAAGTCTAAAGTTCTTCCTTTTCTTCTTTAAAAAAAACATACATTACTGTGAAAAAGCTCAATATAACAATTCATTCAATTTGCTGTTCCATCTCTCCAGTTTCCCTCCACCCACACTTCCATCCCTCCATCCTTGAACCCCTACAGCATCTCCGTACCTCACAACCTGACAATGTCAAGCCTCATTTCCCTCCGTGGGTGTGACATAGTGTGGTGACTCCAGTGCAAGACCCTAGAGTTGTGGTTATACAGTATGTGTAACACCCCATAACACACACACACACACACACACACACACACACATACACAAACACAAACACACACACTTTAACACACTGTCATCCCGGCCAGGTCCACCACCTGCCCTGGCCTGCGCTGCCTTTCCCCCAGCCAAGGAAGCTCATGCCTGGGCACTCTGGGCAGCAGCCCAGCCTTTCACATCCAGGTCCAGGGCCAAGAGACAGGGGCCAACAGCTGGCGGTATGCAGAAGGAGCCTGAAGGCTTCCACAGCAGATGAATCACCACGGATTAATATTTAACTCCAGACTCCTGCTTCCCTCTAGCATCTCTCCTTCCTCCCCCTCTCCTCTTACCACCTTCCTTCTCCCTCTGTCCATCACTCCATTCCCCTTTCCTGCAGGTAAGTTGGCGTGTGCTCAACAGACTTCTACTGTAAATATGTGATTGGGATGCTCTTTTTCTAATAGAAAAGCCTTTTGGTTGCTGAATGTTCCCAACTTGAGCATGTTTTGGACTTTTTAGAGATTGGAGGCAACATGCAGAGCGGGTTGGGTGTGTTATATTCTTATATAAACTAGTTGCAGAACAGGTTATACAGCATTATTTGTGAAAATAAAACCTATTTCATAATAACAAATATTGTTTCCCAACCTCTTTAATATTTTTGTTGCATTTTAGCCCCTTTGGAAGATTTTAAATATTGCATTAGCGTGACATTGTTTGTGTGCCCTAAAATGCCCACATTTTTTAAATATCTGCTCCTCAGTGTTATTTTGTCTGAATGAAAATGTTTAGTTTGTGTTCAGTTGAGGTGAGCAAAAGGCAAACATTTCACACATGCTGTTTTAAGGCAGCTTTTTGTTTTTTTATTTTGCTGCACCAATGCAGCCTGGAAGTTGATGAAAGCTCTGATATTAAGCAGGCATAGTTTTTTAGCAGGTACTAAAGGCAGGTCATGGCTGAAGTAGAAAGCCTCGCTGCTGGTGCTGTAAGCCCAGTAGCATTAGCCACAACTAGAGCCAGGCCTGTAATAGCATTCTCAGATGGGATCCGTTATGATGACTGCATGCCTGCCTCGCTCCTTCAGCTCTGATTTTGCGATTAAAACACCAGACTGCTTTTCTTCCAGTTTTTCCTCCAGACTGTCTCTCTCTCTCTCTCTGCTCTCTCTCTCTCTCTCTCTCTTCTCTTCTCTCTCTCGTGCTTCTCTCCTCTCACCTCTCTCTCGCTCTTGCTCTCGCTCTCTTCCTCTCTCCATCATAACCTTCCTTAAAGCCTCCCTTTCCCTTCTTTCTTACTTTCTTGTGTCTCTGTCATTGCATCTTTCCCACTTCTTTCCTTCTTCCTTCCTTCCTCTCTCTCTTTCTCTCTCTACGTGCATATATGTTTGTAAAGATATATCGGTCCCCTGTGGTTCCCTCTCATTCGCATGCATGTTCTGTGAGCCTCAGCCATTCGAGTGTACATAAAACCCGCTCTTTATGGCCAGACATAAAAGAGAAAGGAGGGAAAAAGAAAAGAGATAGATTTTCTTCTGTTCCTTAAAGAAGGGACGCTCTGATCTTGCTTGTAACGGATTAACCTTTGAAGCACCCCCTTTTCGTTTGGCTTTTTGTTTCTCTTCACTCTTGTAACTTCGGACACAAAGGCAATTTTGTCCTGACTAAAAAGGGCAATCTACTGTTATCTGGGTCATGTTGTGACGGTGAATGAAATATGATTTTTTTTCCGTCTCTCTCCATCTCGCTCTTCGACCCCCTCTTGTCCCTTTATGACTGTGTTCAAGGGGAGCACGGTGGCACATCGCTGAATAAGTAACCAACCAACGGGCCAGTGGAATTGTGGGAATTCATGGGAATCGCCGTGGGGACGGGGGTTGTCGCAGGACCACTTCCTGTCTGTCTGATTCAGGGACACTCAGGGGTGCTTGAGCTTCCCTCCACGCCATCTCTGACTAGGCCTCAGCGGAAAATTTGTGTCTTTGTATGGGATGGGGCTGAATACACTCAAAGGGGCCAGCAAACTTCGGAGTCCCCTTTGTCTTTCACACCGACCAGGGTCCAAATATGAATATGCATATTCATAAGAAAGAGTTCAGTTTTAACGGCCCCCACTACTCCTCCCCACCCCTCTTTATTCATCTTTTTATAATGTCCTTCCATCTCATTTTCAATTCCAAATGAGGCGTTCGGCATAGAAAGGTTATTGTGTCACACCCCTTAAGGTTTTACAATGGTAGAAAAAGAAAAAAAAAATAATTACATCCTTTGCCTATGTGATTCTGTGATTAGTATTGGATGATTATTTCTGGAGATTTAACATGTGTGGGTTGATACCACGAGGTGAGTCTCAGTGGGCTTTGGGGAGACAAAAGTACTTAACTGCTCAGTTTTTCATGAGGTCAATATGATATTATTTCCTCTGAACTCATCTCTGTAGTTAAATTGTTGAGACCAAATCCCACGCTGTCTGGCACAGGGAGCCCTCACTTTCTTGTTAGCACTCGTACTCAGTGCAATCACGAACGCCCTAATAGATCCTGATCTCTCTCACTGAATTTGAAATGTGCCCTCAAAAAAAAAAAAAAAGAGGCAGCGCTTTAATATCTCTTAGTTGAGCGTGGAGGATTGGAGCAAGCGTATGGTACTCGGTGAAAATCAATGGCGCTATTACTAATCGTAGTTAGCGTCTTCTCCACCGAGTGATGAGAGGCTGCTGGGTAGGCCCTCGTAGCTTGAAGGGATACAGTTACATGTGAAGACAAGGCACTTCAAACTTACACAGTGCAGAGTGGGGAGTCTATAGATCTTTTTACCCGTGGAGAGCATGCAGATGAGTACTAGAGGTCGGGGAGGAACATCTTGTTGAATTTAATTTTAACACTCAAAGTCACTCCAAAATACTTCTTTAAAGATGATTCTTAGGGATTCCTGCTTCAAAAAAGAGAATGACAGGAACATTTAGAGAGAGGAGGAGGGACACGTGCATTTGTCTGTTGATCCACATGAACTCAATATTGCTCTTTACTCTCATGTAGATACGTGGTTGTGTTTCATCCGCTTTACATTCATGGATCTGTGTATAGGGGATAATTGAGCGTTAGTGAGTGCTTGTAGAGATCAGATTACTGTATTATAGTGATATCTTTATTTCTTGTCTTCCCTGAAGGCATAATTAAGTTTACCTTGCATGTTGTATAAAACTCTCCTCAACACCTACAGGAGCCTGTGGGAACTATATAGACAGGGCAGCTTTTCTTTGGTTGTTACTTGATTAAACTAATCAACATGCAACTACAGTAACAATTCACAGTAGCCTTTAAATGTGCTATTCTAGAGGTGTCTGTAGGTATTGTAAGTGTAGGCATTTGGTTGGGGTTGGATTTGTTCAAATTTGTTGGGTTACGTGTTTCAGGTGTTTGTTTGGATTATTTGGTGGACTAATGCGTTGGCTTTTCTGTTGTAATGTTGATCTTGTGCTGTGTCGGAGGATGGTTCGGCCGTGATGTGTGGCCCCGCGGTATTTTTATTCTTATGCATATTATGGTGTGGCCTGTGTTGTATGTATTAAAATTAAATGCAAAGGAATTGAACTTTCTAACATTTACTGGGCCAAGATTCAAAAAAAAAAAAAAAAATCTAAGCTGTTTTTATGTCCAGTAGCAGTGGTCAGGGAGGAATCATGTCAGCGGTGGACAGCACGACTGGCTGATATCTGCTGTTTAACAAAAGGACAAAGTCAGTCCAATATATTAACAACACTATACTGTATATTTGACTAATGCAAGCTTGAACATGGTCCACCAGCATATTTTTACCTCACTCCCCCGGTTTTGAATTGGCAATAATGAGCATGGGAGTGTGTGAGGTCTTATACCCTGTGTGTGTGTGTGTGTCATCCACACACAGTGACAACGGCCTGCTTTTGTGGGTGGGGTTTGTGTGACACTGGAAATCTGGACGTGATCATTACCGAGACCTGGAGTCAAGGCCATTAGCTCCACTGCCCCTCCAGTGAATTATTGGTCGTCTGTCACAGGGGCCCAGTGTCCGAGACCTGTCATGGTGAAAGATGAAGGGGTCCTTGCACTCTCCAATGAGCCGTCCGTGGAGATGCCCGCGACAAACGACCCATGAGCAGATACACACCTTTCATCAGTGAGAGCGATGGGAGCATTGGGACGACTGTGTGTGTGTTTGTGTGTACGGAGGCATTGTGTATATTTGACCTGACCCTTTAAATACCCTTCCCCCTTCTCCTGCGATCCATATTTTTCCTTTTTCTTCAAGGCAGAAAGGCCTTGGGGCTGTTCAGAATATTTTCTTGCTCCCTGCTGACAAAAATGTAATCAGGCACCTCTGTCTAGTTTAAGAGCCCAGTATCAGTGATTCATGCAGCACAAGTCCTCATTATATTGCTTCTGTACTGTAGGAACAGAAGAATAAGAAGGGTGCAGATAATTAACTGTACTTTTGTGGGCCTGGCCTGACTGTATGCACAAAGAAAGCTGAAGGTAAATAATAACAAATGTCTGACAATATCACAAAATCTCGGTCCAGTATCTCAAAAAATTACCAGTTCCATATACGATTCTGCACCTCACAACTTAGGTTCCATGCCAACATCCCATGCCAATACAGGAAGTAGTGTGTCCTATATGTAGTGAGACAGAAAGCAGGCGTGTGGAGGTCAGTGTAGGGATTCCTTTGCCAAAAATTCTACCCCTACAAAACTTATATTGTTCAGTTTCTTCTGTCAGAGATGTGTGCTTTTCTGCCAAAGTGTGTGGTGGATTGCAATCTTTGGTATTCCAGTACTTGTGTGCACTCCCTGTATACAGTAAGTACTGTATGTAGGAGCATTTGCTCCAAGGTGAAAGTTGTCTCTGGAAAAAGCAAAAAGTTACCTGTATCATACTTTTTTTTTATGTTGCCGTTCAGCAACAAAAAGCCAAGCTGATGTTTGCTCCTGTTTTACAGTTTGGATTTGAAATATCTTAGCACTACTTTTCTGTCCCATTGCTTCCCTTCTGTATAAACCAGGAAATAGTAGTTATAATTAATCCACGTCTTTGACTTGTGCAGTTTGGTCCCATGGGTTGTAAATAGCAGAATATCTTTATGTCTTTTTTAATTGTCACCAATTAGTGTCTCTACTTAATTAATTTTATTTAAATTTAATGAATGATTATTTTTCCTCCAGATTAGAAAAGTGACATTTCAGAGTGATATAATTTAGTGTCTCCTCTGCCTGTTTGTCCTTGATCTAGGTACATGTGCTGCCAGCTTAATAATGATTATGTTTCAAGACAAATTTCTATTAATTTACTAGATTAAACATACTTTTTCATTGCCCGTAATAACATGCGACTTGCCAGGGCAACTAATTTGGATTCAGGAAAGTACTAGACGTACTAGATGTATGGAAACATGATTCATAGAATGATTTTGTGCAGTCTATGGATACACACAGTAATTACACCCTGAGTCAAAGCAAACAACAACTATGGCATGTGTGCACCCTGAAGGGAATGAATGAATCATCAGAGTGCCTGAATATATAAATTATCAGTTTATTTACAAACATACAGAATATCCTGCATGTGTATAAATAAACATGACCGTTTTTATTATTTTCTGTCTTAATGCATGTTCTGAGCTAATACGTAAAAGGCATGTATGTGTCCGCGGCGGCCGTATGTGATGTAATCATTTATTTACATATTCCAGGTATCATTTTTCATCCTGTCAATGGGAGCAGAGTAAAAATATTCCCCGGTGCGGTTTGGGGCTTCTCAGAATATGCAGCAGGAACTCCCGGCAAGAGGAAGTGGCACTAACTAATGCGCTTATTTGGAAAAGAGCAGCCAGCACCCACCCTCCCCTCATTTGGCAGGGGACTCCGCTGTTGCACTGGTTTCTATTAGGATTCACTGACTCTCTCTAACCCTGTTTCTGTTGCTCTCTCTCATTCCTTCTCCTTTTCTCATTTTTCCCTCTTTGTGTCATACAGCTTGACTTCCTTCCCTCTCACATCCCTCCTTTTCTTGTACTTTCAGTCATTATCTCATCCTCTTTAATTGCCACCACCCCCACCCCCCACCCCCAAACTGAGATTGAGACAGTCTTCCCTCCCTGGTCGTCCTTTTCCTTTCCATCACTCTTTCCAATTTTTAACCGCTCCCTCCATCTTCCTTCACCCCACCACCCTCTGCCTAACTTCCCCTCCATCTCCTCCATCCACCCCTCCTGCACCTCCGTTCCCTCTTCTGTAGTGGTAGTGTGTGTAGACAGTGCTGCAGTACGCTCCGGGCAGAAAAGTAGGCCAGGATTACTCTTGCTGGCTTGTCCCCAGTGAAGCGTGTGTTGCGTGTGTGTGTGTGTGTGTGTGTGTCTGCGTCTGTGTCTGTGTATTTGTGTGTGTGTAGGTGTGTGTTCAGGCCGGGGAGAGAGTAGGCATACAGGCTGGCCAGCCAGCAGTCAGGGTAGAGCTGGGCATATGGAGCCTCAGTATTGGGCCAGCAGGTATTTTTCAGCGTCTGCTCTCTCCTCCTTTGTTTAATATTTCCCTGCTTCTTGGCGTCCTGGCTGCAGAAGTCTGTTTGCGCTGCCAGCACAGACCTACACTATGGTATAAGCTCGGATGGAATATCAGTTCTGTCGGATGAACATCATGTAAGCTCAAACGTAAAAAAACGGCGCCTTTTCAGCATGGGTTTACGATAGTTTTGAATTGTTCCGACAGGACCCTAAGGTATGCTCATAAAAGTTCACTAAACTAGAACTGACCACACAAACTCTCGGTGTGAAGCACAGTATGAAAACCAGAACTTTATAAGGTTATGAGGATTTTCTTTGTGGTGTCAATAGCAGCAGTTATGGAAAGTATAGGGAAGTGGTTTGAGTGTGGTATTGTCTTGTCTTTTAATATTCACTTGATCGTTCTACAGTTGTTTACACAAGGTTAGGGTTAATTTTGGTTATGGATTGGATTGTCTGGTTCGAATATGTCCCAGACCTTCTAAAGTATTATAGCGTATAGACTTAAACTGTGGGCAAGGCAAAGTTTATATGTACAGCTTCAACATGAAGGCAATTCAAAGTACTTTGCATGAGCTATACAGTAAAAAGCATTCAGACAAAATATAAAACAGGATGACAGGTTAAACAGGAGAATACAATAATTACTGTGCAGTTAAAGTGCAACATATGAGTAAATAGTCCCAGAATGTAATGAAATGCAGTGACAAAGAGTTGGAACAGAACTCAACTTCAGGGTAAGGGGCCTAATGTCTGACATTCTGGCAACAGGGTTTATTCTTTAGGCAGTTATGATCTTGATGATTGCGCACACACACACACACAC
>NW_023339751.1:18364241-18371982 GCF_004916995.1 Morone saxatilis | reverse complement strand
ACACACACACACACACACGGCAGCCCTCATTTTCAATCCTCATCGCCTCAAACTTAATTGTTCTCTTAATTAGGTTGCAGAGCAGTGCTTATGGCTGGAGGGAACACGTGTATGTACAGTACAGTAAGTGTGTGAGCGTGTGTATGCTTATCTGTGCATGTGTATCTATGTATGGATACAAGCATGTGAATGTGTGTACTGGTCTGTATACATGCATTTCTATCACCTCTGTGTATTGCATGGTGTGCCTGGGGGAAGTGGAGCTCTGATGTGTGAGCACCGGTGGGTCCACAGAGAGTGATGCATGCCAAAACCCAAATTCCCCCGTACAGTCTGACACTCATCACCTCCCCCCCACTCTCCTGAACATTATCTTCCCTTGATAGTATCCTTCTGTGCTACCTTTCTCTCAAATTGCAAATCTTGAGATGCCTTTGTCCACTAGCCATCTCTGCACACTGCTTTTCATCTCCAGATCTTTAGCATATAATTTTGGCCACCTCATTTAAGTAGCTCTTCTGCTCATTTTGGGAGTGAACATTCCACTTTTTTGCACCATGAGACATGCTGGATGCTCGGTTGTTTACATTTTAAAGCTGCAAACATTTTTCCAACATTCTTTGTCAGTTTCTGTCTGTGCTTTTGTGTACAAGCCTAGGATAGGATATTTTGGGGTTTACCCTTAGCTTTAGGCTTGCAGATATAACTAGTGGCCACAGTAAACCGCAATGGCAACAACAATGGAGGAAAAGAGTAGGGCAACATCAAACAAAATGTTTCAGAAACATTGTGATTTTTTATTTTTTTTTCAGGATAATTCTCCGTGCCGTACGGGCATTTTCCACTTTAACAATTGCTGTCTCCTTCTGAGAGTCACCACCATAGAACTGCCACCCTACCCCTGCAAGAATCCCTACCCTGTCGGGGTGGATTGGTTTGCATGCACCTCTGGTTGGTCCCAGGTGAGGGGGCCAGACTAAGAGCTGTTCAGAGACATCTATGGAACAGTGCATGTGGGAAAGATGCTGAGGGATACCGGGGACCTCTGTAGCCAAACAGGACGGGAGCTCACTTGACAGTGCCTGGTGTCTGGGCCTGTACACATGAGATCTGGTCTGACTCAGCCTCACCATGGAAATGTGGACTCACCACCAGCAGTCTGGTGCATTGCAAGTTGGGCAGCAGGCAAAGCCGGGTCTTGGAAGCCTGACTCTTGGCTATGAATAACTTGGGTAGGAATGGACCTGGAACATGAGGTAGATGACAGGGAACCAACTGGGTGAAGTAGGGCCCACCTCTACGCACAGCACCAGGCCTGGAACCAAACTCCTAGATGGGGGCTGGACTCAGCTGGTAGCTGGAAAGAAGGACTGAGAGATTGTTGGACTTTTTAGGGATGAGTGACAGTAGTCAATGCAGCAACATGACCAGCTGAGAGGGATAAAGGGGTACAAGTCTTGCCTCAAGGTGAGAAATTTGTAACCTTATATTGCCACCAGTGTTGTATTGCTGGAAACAATGTAAAGTACCTATTAGAGTTTAATGAAGCATATACACGAGTCAGTATGTGGCCTTAAAATACACACTCATGCGATTTGTTTCCCCCTGCCAGCGGCAAGGCCTAATGACCAGAATGCTATGGAGTGGATGGATGTTCATTGTCCACGGCGGGGGGATCCCCATAATTAGGATGACCATTTCAAGGTCAGTATTTCCCCTTCACCCACACTGTATCTTCCATTAGTTTACACATAATCTGCTGTGGATGTTCACAGTTCCCAGAGGATGAATCCTAACATTGTTGTTCGGTCCCCAGTGGATAAACCCTCTTAATTTTTAACAATCTCATGGCCTTTCCTCTACTGCCACACTCATTACAAACTTTTCATTTTGACCCTCAGAATTGTTTTTTTAGTTTAATAGACCAATGAAATGAGCGCTGCAGTTAGTTGCCATGTTTGTTGCTCTGGTGAGGGCCAGTATCATGCTCTACCAATGAGTGTATCAGGTCTGTAGAGGTTTGTTAGGGGCCAAAGTCTCTGTGATATAGAACATGTCAGTTTCAAATAGCCTTATTGTTAACATATACCTCTACATGCTACCCTGCTTTGCAACACAGTGTTCGAGTTGCGCAAGGATTTTTGCTTTTGCCATGCGAGACAAAATTGTTGCCAGACAACAGTTAAAAAACAGGTTATTGAACCAATTGCTAAGTCTGTTGCTCTTTGAAAATTGCCCTTCAACATTACTCCCAAATTGTCTTTCATGCTACCATTGTAAGTCTAGTACAAAGTCATTTCTGCACAGTAATTCAGCTCCCCAGTGGAAATATGATTAAAACTTGAAAACGTGGATCCGTCCAGGTGAAAGTGTTTAACACTGGGTAGCATAGCTGCGCAGGTGAAAGTGTTTAGTGCTGGGTAATGCAACCTCTCTTGGCCCCCTGGTTTTGCAGCTGTGCATAATTATAGTCTCTCTCTCTCTCTCTCTCTCTCTCTCTCTCTCTCTCGCTTTTGATTGCTTCCCTATGTATGTGCAGATTAGACAGGAAAAGGACATGTTATACAGCATAAAGTACAGTATGCTCTTAATCTCACTCTCATAACCTCACTGCAGCCATCATTGTATTGTTTTTGTCTTTATCATCTATAACAACATTGTATGACAGTAGTTTATTATTCAACAGTGCTGGATTTTACATGTTCCACTCAATAGTGCAGAAGATACATTTAACAAAAGTGAAAAATTATGTTAAAGCTCAGAATACAACACAATAAATGATACAATCTATACTCTTTTTCACCTATGACTGTTCATCCTTCAGTTTTTACATTAGTTCTGCTTCCGAACCAGTGTCTGTGTTTACAGTATACACTGATCTGTGTGTATAACAGAGGGTGGAAGGTTGGGAAGGGGGTGGTTCCATCAACCTCCAGCCTGTGGCTTTCTGCTGGCTAATTAACCATCATTTTACCCAGAGCTTGAGCCGCACTGATGGGGGATAAGCTAGCTTTTGACGGAGTAAGGCAAGCGTAGCGGTTCCTAATCAGGGGGCCTGCAAGTGGGGCGGAAAACACCTGTTCTGGGTACAGGTGTACACTCCAGCACATGGCTGCACTCTTGCCCTGTCTCCCCCTCCCTGCCCCCAGTTCTTTCTCTCACTCTCCTTCTCCTTTTACACGATTGCTGACTCACATTCCTGCACTCTGTTGGACTCATTTTTCCTTTTTCACCATAGCTTCTACCCCAGTTGTTTGCCAACGTTAAAGGAATAATTCTCCCTAAAACAATTTAACACTGTTATAAAGCTGTTAAATTGGCGAAGAGGTGTATGTGCCTCATTATGGTTGAGAACAGGCTAAATTTCCACAGCATGACCTCATGTCACAGCAGGTTTAATAGCCTGAAAATATTAAGCAATGTGAAAAATCAACTCTAATCATTAGGTTTTGGAAATCAAACAAACATGTTGATTAACATCTGGCAATGGTTCCCAACCCTTTTTGGCTAGATATCACTTAAAATGGACCAAGGTCTACTTATGATCCCTTATCCTTAATGTCGTCATGAGCAAAACTAAAGAGTGATTTTTTGCTGTGGTATCTGCATTTAATGTTAGTTGATAAGTAACAACAAAAATTGCAGTAGATAAATGCCAAAATAGGTTTGAAACAGTGTCATAATTAAAAGGTTTGTCTGCCAAAGAGCAACTGCCAAGTTTATTTTTTTTAATAAAGATTTAAGTTTAACATTATATCTTTATAAAGGTATGTCTATGTTTTTGTGTTAATATTGATACATCATTATCAGGTTTTTGAAACTATCAAATATGGAAATCAGTACTTTCCTCAAAAATCCAGTTGGTTGGTCCGGCTATATGATTTCTTCTTTCAATCATCGTGTGTCTCCTCCACTTGGCGCCCTGACTCCCAGCTTAAGAACCACTTCATAAATCAATTACACAATGTTCTTATTCAGATCAGGATAATAAACACTTATTTATATAGTACTTATGTAAGTGTGGAGGCTGAAAAGTTTACTTCTGGTAGTCATAAAAACAAGATTAGCAAACAAACATTAAAGGGAGATACAAATATAGAGAATATGAGTAAAATAAGGAACACAACAAATCCGATGTTTTATGTTTTGGTCAGGGACAATACTCCATCAAAGTGATGATGAAATGTTCACAGACTAAATTATGGCCAATATTGATCCAGTATATCAGCATATTGATGTGTTGGTCTAGCTGTAATGATCAAAATAATAAGAAAACAAAAACAATGTACAGAGATGTTTTTTAGCCTCTTACTAGCAGAGTCTACTGCATGTTTGGCTGTGGTCATGTTGTGCTTGTAATTACTTATATAATACTGTTTTTCATATGAGTCTTTGCAATGGGTAAGCAATGTAAGCCATGGTGTTACTGGTGTTTTTAGGGTCTTGATGACAAGGCATTAGTATTCCCAGAGAAGGTGTAGACTTGCACGTCTACACCGTCTCTTCCATCCTGAATTTCCTTCCTCCCCTCTTTTGTCTTCATTGGAAACAGCCTGCATCTTCCTTTTCACTGAAGGAAGCAGTGCATGGATAATATGGTTACGCCGTTACTGATGCATAAAGCTGCGTGTCTGGTTCTTGTCAAGACCTTGCCACCAAAGTCAATTTGCCCGTGCCCTGGCAGAATGTAATATTTCTTTAATCAGATCAACACGGAAATTACGTCGGTGGACTGTATTGATACGAGAGGAAATAATTAAACTCGGGGCTCCAGGAATAATTTCACCCTCAGAGCATTACTGTAAACCCCATAAAAAACAAGTCCGCCATCTCCTCCCTCCTTTGCAGGATGAGATAAAGAGGAAACCAGGAACGTAGATAGACGGATGAGATTTCATTTACTCAGCCTCTGTTTTCCCTCCAGCCTTTCAGCAGGTTCCTCTCACCCAGTCTTCCACTACTGCATCACCATCATCCAGCATGATGTCCAAAACCACTGTGAGTGGATATGCAGTTTGAGGTAACACTAACACACACTGAATACACTAAAACATTAGTTTAGATTGAACACAGAAATCTAATGGAGAAGTTGATGTTTCTGCGTAATGAATGAATAAGCCTGTTGCTCTGCGCTGCTCATAGATTTGTTGCTCCTTGTATACTGTCCCACCCTGTGTAAGGTTGTTAACTGTGACGCTCAAATGAACCAGACCAGACCTCTCTAATGGCTCTTATTGGATCTCGCTGGGAGGAAAGATTGGCCCCACCTGGGTTACCACCACCACATCCCTTACCCATCATGCCTTTCCTCCCTGGATAATAACAGGAGGGGGTAGCATCAATGACATAAACCCTCTTCATGCCTTCACCAAGGTCATTAATAAACAAAAAATGCTTTCAATAGGCAGAGGAAATAGGCAGGGTAATGCTGCCTATTTCTAACAGAAAAGTAACAGTATTCATTAATTTTTACCAGACGATCAGTGGTATTGTTAGTTGTTGTTGCCTATTAAATAGAAAATGCGTAACCTTTTAAAAAAAAGTTTATTGGCCTCCATGATGAAAGTTGTTTTGAAGTAATATGTCATCTAAAGTAGGTTGTACTTTGTGACAGTTTCCAATCCGTTAACAATAACCCTTCCTACACCTAAATGGATGAGCAAATTACTTGCTGGATTGTCATTGGTTTGATAAACTTTTACATTACATTAAACTTATACATTTCTTTTCTTTTTTGTCAAAATCAGACCCACAACCTCAACATTGTTAATTTCATGCTCTACCAACTGAGCTACAGGATCTACATTGTAATGGATGCAAGGATGAAGACATGCTGTGACATTTACACATAATTGCATCATATTATATATTGGGCTGAGCTGTCTCTATTGTAGAATTGTCCATTTTTTGGGCATTTTTCAAAATGAAGAGGAATGTGATAGCATTTCTTTTCAAGTGTGCGTTTGGTTTCTTCTGATTACTCAATGGCTACTTAAAATGATGATGTATAGATCTTCAGTGTTTTGCAAATTTTACCACACTTTTGCAGGACATTTTGGGGCCGTGAGATATGGTTCAAGTAATCTAAATGCTTTTCCTAATTTATACACATAAGATTTGGCTCAATCCATTCTTGGGTGCTTGTTTCCAGACTGTAGTCTCATAGCAGAAACTGAGCTTATGAGATATAGTCTGACTGTGCGAGTGTCCTATACTGTAGGTCAACACAACAGCAATGTATCAAAACCATACAAGTTATACTCCTGGACTCTGTGATTTTATTGTTGGATGTGGTCACAGGTGTAACAAAGCAGACTTCTGACCACACCCAACCATACCCAGCAGTGATTGCTGAAAGGTGGTGAAACAGGCCTTAAACTTTCAACCAGGGAAAGCAGTAAAATACTGCTCTTCAGCCTAGTGTTAAGCTACTCTTTTTGGAAACAGTCTAGAAACCATGATCATGCATTTCCTGTATTAGCAACACAATGTGTACACACACACGCACACACTGGCTGCTATAACCCTAGTGTTTTATTTGGCCTTGCTCAAGGGGCTCCTGATGGTATTTGTTAAAATAGAAGAAAGCATTATTCATTCAGTCTCCCCACAGCACCTAATGGGTTTGGTTACGACCTGTTTGCGTTGTGTCAAGGTGACTATGGCTAGTGACGCTCAGCTGCACTTGATACAGCTTGTTAGTAAATGAAGATTAAGTGTTAGCGGGGATAAAACACAATACACCTTGATCAGGCTCTCAAATGGAAGATTAATTTACTGTTCTCTTGAATGAGCAATCCTCGTGCTCCGTAATTATTTAAGTTCCATTTTGGGTTAATTATGGTCATTATCATTATATGTTCTAAGTGAGGGGCTAATTTTGAGAGAGGTGGCTTGAGATTTAACGGAAAAAATCCCATCCCACACGAGCCACTGAGATGAACAGATCATTTAGTTTTGAGGGGTGGAAATTGATAGAAAACAGCAGGGAAACAGCTGAGGAGGGAACAATTATTCTAATGGTGTGACAAACGCAGATGCTGCAAATTAGATTTAGTTTAGCATAGGGGCTCCCCTATCGGTTACTATTGGGAGGCTGAAATTGGTGTTTGTGTGGTGTGTGCATGTCTGTGTGTGTGTGTGACGTGTATGAGAGCAAATCTTATTATTATTATAGATGGTAAATTCAGTGTACCTGCGCTGCCCAAGATGTTCTTAACGGAAGGAAGTTTAAAGAGTAAGATGCATAACTATAAGTTTGAATGAGTAGAAAATATATAAGGATGGCTATTTTGATCACAGGCATTGTGACCTAGACAGTAACAAAGACTTTGTATATACCAAACCTGAGGCAAAGTCAAATCAAATGTGCATCCATTGTTGATCTATTTTGGGGTTCCCTGATATGAAAGGTTTGGGAATCCTTGTGCAAACAGGAGATGAAATAGTGTGTGGTGTGCAGTGAAAGGAAGGTTGCAAGGGACAGAATGATGAAGGCTTGTTTGGCTCTCCTCATTTCTCCTCAGTAGAGCAGCCCAGCGTGAGGAAAAGCTTGTTAAAACCCTAATAGTAGCTATCAAAGGCTATTGATTATCTTTCCCGCCCTGTTTGGGTGACAAAGTGAGCATTAGCTGGAGCTATAGAGAGCTTTTTAAGACACGTTTCCTCAGGGGCCCGCCCGGTCCCCTGGGCTGTCCGCTGCTGAGATCACATGCACGTACACACACGCACGCACACACAC
>NW_023339751.1:18350863-18364194 GCF_004916995.1 Morone saxatilis | reverse complement strand
ACACTCACTCACACACACTCACTTGTGTCTCTTTTTTCAAAACTAACACACTGCTATCCTTTCACCCTCCTGCCACCAGATAATCCATTTTACAGCCAGGGATCAAACACTGAGCCCTCTGGCTATGTGCTGCAGTGACTACTGTAATACACACACACACACACACACACACCTACACACACATATGAAATCAGCCTTTCACACACATAGTAAGTTCTCATAAAACTTGCTTAGGGAAGTTTCTTGCCCCATGCAGTTCATTTACTGTCTCTCTTATGTTTTGACCATCATGCATAAAGAACGTTGTCCTAGAAGAACCTAAATTGAACATTGCTCTAATATAGAGAACAATGAGCACTCTGTAGCAGGTAGGGTCTGGCCAATGATGTGCAGACCAAGCTGCATAGCCAATGAACTCCTACTCCCATTCTTGCTATTTAAGTGCATTTCTCCTCCAGTCGTGTCAGAATACCCAAGGAAATTCAGTAAAGTATGGTAGAAACAGAAGAAAAGGTTATGTGAGGCAAGTTATACATAAGGCATTGTAACAACCAAATTAATGGATGTCTGTTAAAATATTCATGCGATTAACCCCCAGATTTGGGGCAAGCTACATGGAAATGCAGAGACTTCAAAATGGTGTGTTTGTGTCTTTTTCGCTCGGCTGATCGGCATCTTGGTTGCAGACCTGGATTTGTCAGGCTGCTTTGAACACACTTCCTATGCTCGGCTTTGTGTATGAAGGACTTTGACTTTCTAAAATAGGCAAATTCTCCATTGTAGTGTATATTGAAGGCTGCATATTTTAGCACAAAGCTTCATCTGTTTCTGCAATACAGGAGAAGTACTCTATGTACCTCGTCTGTGGTTTAGTGTCAAATCCTTGCTTCAGTGGCTCTGATTCATCGTCTGGATTATGTTGTGTTTTCCAGTAAGTACTGGTATATGTTTTAACCTGCTCAAAATGAAATGTAGGAATTTGTGTTTAGAGACTAATGCAGTTCATCAGAGGATGCACAAAAATTGATCTTTTTGTAACTTGATGGGGAAATGTTTAAGCAGGTTCCAAAATGAACACCGGCCAAACAGCAAATGTCGGTAAATTTTGGGTTTGGCAGAAAAATAAATTGGGGTCTCCAGCCAGGTGGACGGTAAATAATTTGCAGTCACAACGTAGGGCGTAGGTTTATATCACTGGGTTTTTTATGTGTTAGTGTGAGACTAATGTGACTCTCACTCTCCACGGTTACTTTCTTGACGTCAGTGAATCAAAGCAGCTTACTACTATTTTGCACTTTCCACAAAACGTCTATGTTTTTGCCGTACGAAATGTGAGAGGTGGCATCTGAACAAACAACCCAAGAATCCTTGCTAAAATATGAAACTCCAAAGGTTCAGAAAGGCTAAAAACTTGCATTAATGTTTGTGGTCAAATGCATGCATGATACAGTTTTATGGCTGGTAAAAAATATTTTTGGCTGGTAAATGTTTCACACATCATTGGCAGATTAGCCAAAAAAGTTCATTGAGGCCTTGTGTTTAAGTCGCTGCAGATCCCGCATCCAAAGTTCATTGGCATTAAATCAAAATCAACCAAATAGTTATTACCTTAAACTCCAGCTGCATGTCTCCTCGCAGTATATGCGCTGAATTTACTTAAAGAAACACATGAGCCTTCAATCCATAAAGCCTGTGTATCTTGGGAACATCACATGGCCTAAATGTTTAGATTCTTACTTTATGTGTTGGTGAGAAGCAACAATCTGTAACAGAACAGACATCACCCAACCCACTGTAGCGTGACACTGCAGATGTATTTAGTAGCTTAGTAAGAAGATATTCAATTTATTCATGATGCAAACCACAGGGCTGATGTCTATGTGTGTGTGAGTTAGTGTGTGCAAGCGCATGGTGAGTGTGGAGTGAACCATGAAATGAAAACACCCTATAACCATTTCACTGCATCTCTCAATTAGGACATCATCTATGCAGAGGGAGCATTCATGAGTGGCTTCTTCTTTATTTACAATTACACACCGCAGTGCAGACAAATGGGGTGCTGAGGGGGGAAAAGCTTGTGCGATTCACTCTGCAAAAGATCCAGGGAATAGAAAAACAGACATAACTGTATAACTTGCTTCAATATCCTCTTTGACTGGTGGGCGTGATATTTGCCATGCTTAATAGTTAATATCAACTGTCAGGAAGTCTGGACATAGTGTATATACTGTACAAATCCCTTACAAAGACACAGCTGCTGAAACTTAGCTCACCTTGGTCGATGCAGCATCACTGTGGGACTCATGCCTTATTGAACACTGGTTTTCTTATGCCCACCATCCAGTTTTGGTCCCTGTCCATAGCTTAACTGGCAATCCTCTGCAAACTTTTCAATGTAAGGAGACTTCAGTTTTATACTTTCTTTTTGAAAAGAATAACATTCTGGGAA
This sequence comes from Morone saxatilis, assembly GCF_004916995.1. Classification (NCBI taxonomy): domain Eukaryota; kingdom Metazoa; phylum Chordata; class Actinopteri; family Moronidae; genus Morone; species Morone saxatilis. The sequence goes on along the minus strand of NW_023339751.1, from coordinate 18,361,745 downwards.
CTTTGTGTGCTATAAAATAACCTAACAGACATTTGGAAAACTGTTCTGTTAGTGTTAGAATACAAAAATAACAATTCTGAAATGAAAATATTTTAAAAGTTAAACCACAACTCTTAACTCTCTCTACTAGAAATGATGCTTATATACCACTGAATACATCAAGTTATGTGGCAAAGTTTTTTGAATTGAGAGAAGTACTACCTTACCACACAGAATTTGAAGGGCAACAGGGTGGATAGTGGGCGTCAAAGTGATGACCAGGGTTTGGTTTGTGAGTCTTGCATGTGGTTAGATTTAGGCAACAAAAGCACTTTGGTTTAAGCTAGGCAAGGTAACAGTGGAGAAACTAGCAAGAGACAGCTAGATTTTGAAAATATCGAAATACCAAAATAACATTTCTGTGGGTTTGATAAATTGTCAGTACTTAGATATTGACTGGAGACTGGTGTCCAGTGTCTGATGTACCCTAGAACATTATGAGCTATAAAGTTAGAGTGGCACTGGCTCATGCACACAACAACTATTTGCAACCTAATTTTGACTGCAGAGGTTAATGAACTAACTAAACAAACATAAACAGCCTTGTGTACAGAGAAGCAGATAGACTCCCAACAGACGGTTTTAAACTCAGAACTGTCCAGGGAACAACAAAAGAACTGGTCCATACTGGCCCTTCATCATCCATTAGGCGCTGTGGGAGTGGCGCTGTAAACATCGCCAAGTCCAGGTGTTGACGTGCTCCATAAATTCCAGCTAAGAATGTAGTGGTCCATTCAGGCCTCTTTAGAAATGCAGGGCCACTCTATTCCTCTGATATTTTATACATGAAGTGAGCCATTTACAGTCTGATGAGCAAGTCTGGCTTATTAATGATATGGCCGTGCTCTTAGGGTGTCGGGCGCCAAGCAAATACTCATGTAAAATTAAACACGATTTGTTTACATAGCCGTGCAAATCAGACCACTCTGGGGCTTTGTTGCAAAGCCTGATCAGGGCTGCAAGCACTGATTTCAGTTAGTTGAGACACTTTCTAGAGCTCACACACAGTTTTAGGAAACAGCAGTTTGAAACTACATTTAAAAATATTCAAATGTTCTGGGAATGCGATTCCTGTTTGAGTATTTTTTGGCTCACACATCTGCTAAAGGATATTCAACTTGAATGATGTCATAAGTCTAACAAAGTCCTGACAAGACTAGAAGGCTGAATTATTCAATGATGGCTCCACTTTTGTGGAATTATTTTAAGTATTATAATTGCAGCTGGGTTCGCCTTGGCCTGCTGAAGGAGAGAGAGTGGGGCCCTGTGGGGAGCGATCAGCATCAGTCAATGGTATCAGGTTACTATGAGCGCACCAAAATACTCCCTTAATGATGGCCAAATTGAAGGAAAATCATTGACTTGAGCTGAGACCAAACATAAGACAATATTTCTTTACATGGCGAGGCCTCTATAGATGGTCCTCACATGGCCTTGTAAGCTGCAGATGTAGAAAAACACAAAGCCAGACACTTTTGTCACTGAAATAATAGCATGCAGTTTTCTTCCTAACAATTTACTCACTAGTAACTTCACATATAGATAATTTAATATATTGCTTTCTTTTGTACAAGTAATCTTTGAAGAGGCCTAAAATTAATCTGTCACAAATTTACTGTTAAATAAAAAAAACTATATGTTGATGATATCAGATCATTCATCAGAATAATCAGAATTAATTATGTTTGATGTTTTCTTTCATTGTAAAAGAGACAGTGGTCTTTTTTTCACACCTGATGTGGCTCCAGCAAAGTGTCAGACAACCTAGTGCGTTTTGTTTTTGACAGGGACAAACTTGAGAGAGATTATTTTGTCATCAGGTGCAACAAAGAGCGTTGGCCGGTACGAGCTTAAGTCTCAACATTACAGCTGGGCCATTCCCAGTTCTTGCTGCTACATGTGAATAAAAAAAAAAAATACTGCCAAGTTCTGCCAACAAAAGATCTCGCATGTCACCGCAATCCCAACCCCATTAACCAAACCTGGCTGTGAATCGAGACGAAAACATTCAGAGTGTTGTTGAAACCAAGGCTGAAACCATCATGTTTACTCTGCAGAAGTTGTTAAGTCCCCCCTTCTCTGGCCTGATGAGAACAAATTATTTTTTCCACCAGGCAAACTGCATTAGAGATAGAGGCGACTGTGTTTTTGATCCCCTGGAGACAAAAGATTTAAAAGACAGCTGTAGAGAAAACAAGCATGTCGAAGGTTACCAGTTTGCTCGTTTAATGCCGTGTTTCCACCGCAGGGACCCCGGGTCTACAGCCCGCAAACCAGTTTGTTTTTTTGTTCATTATGCTTTGACACATAATCATGGAGCAAAAATGGTGTGCAAAAATACCTGTCGTCAGTGGACTAATTTGCCTAATCTAGACAACAACTGGCTGAAAAAACCTTTTAGTTCCCTGTAAAGTAGTTCCTGGGACTAAAAGTTATTTGGTGAAAATGCGGTTTCAGTTGGTGGAAGTGAATCAGGGATCCCTAAAGCAAGGTTTCAACCCCCAGCTGAGCAGAGCTCTAGACCACTGTACTCTGGGCAAACAGTGTAGATGGATGCAACTCTTATTCCCCCTGCAGCTACTGCCCCCCCCAACTGCGTTGGTAAACAAGACACTGACCTACCTGGTTACAAAAGGGTTAAAAATAGATTATCTTTGATTCAATAACAGAACCTACTTGGTTGAAGTGAAACCACTTGTTTCACAAACTTCTCTGATGAGTTTGTCATCCTACTCAAAGATAATTATGCAGTCTGGGGAAATTATGCCTACATTGTGCTCTTGAGGAGATAATTGCAGTGCTGAAGCCTATGTATCACATGAGGATCGAGCCTCATTCCACAAATTAAATGCATGAATGTCACTAACAGACTATGTATATTTTCAGTACTGCTTGTATTACACTGTGTAAGTTCCTGTGTTATGGCATATTTCCCCTGATGATAACAAACGAAAAACAAAATTATTGTGTTAATTGAGCTGTTGTCAAGAGATGAATAATCATGCATGTCAAATTCCTCACGGGAAAACAACAGTCAAAATTAACTTTAAGAGAAAATGTAATTTCCATAATTTTCATCTTTTAGTTTAACTTCATTGTGATGCACGTTTCATTAAATTTTAGACCAAAGAATTACCGGAATAGACTCGTTAAACAGATAAATAAGCTGCTCAACGTTAATGAATTCCTCAACTATGAAATCACACTCCCATCGCAGGTGTGAAAGCAGGTTGTGATTTAGGTTGATGGACGACTAATCAGGAAATCAATTAGGCCTTGACCCAGAAACTGAGACAAAAGGGGAGAATTATTTTCTTCATTTCTTTCCTCTGGCTCTTTCATCTCTTGACTTGGACCCTCTGGTGTCTCTGATTGGACAAAGAAAATCCTCTGGGCTTTCAAAGGTTTCTCTTAGCAAAGTACATCAGGAGACTGTTCTTGTATTTTATAACTGGAAAATTGATCTATTTATCAAATGTGACCTGTAGCAAAAATAATATGTTCAAATATAATTCAGATAGATGAGTTTGTCTATTCAGATTGCCCTTTGATTACCATATTATCATGAATGATATTTTTATTTGATTCAGCAAATAGTTTCCACTCTGCAGGTAGTTAACAAAATGCTATCCACGCAATAACGGGGGGAAAAATCAAAGTTCAGTAATGTCTGTGGAGGAATCCAGACTGTAAAAATATTATCTTGGGATCCAAGACCTTCCTTGTTTTTCTCCATTCGTCTATGATTAACTGCTTCAAATGTCACACTGCATTCATCAAATTGTTCATGATAGTTTTAATCGCATCAGTGGTCAGTTAATACCTGAATTATGAGATTTTCCTGCATTATCTGTTGGGGCAGACAGCAGGATAAACAGCCATGTCTCCAGGTCGTCAGGTTCCCCAGGCTGTGGAAAAACAGCTGGGTCGGGTGCAGTGATGGAGACACCCTTATGCACACACACACACACACACACACACACAATCTCATATCAGTCTGACCTCTTAGGGTCAGACATAAAGGCTTGTCTTTTCAGCAGCATCCACTTAGTGCTGAGAAGGAAGATAGACATATTATCCATGTACCTTTGTCCATCATATTCACTTTGTATTGACTGAGTCAAACAGAACAACTGTGTCTTTATGTGGGCAGGGGCAAAATACTCACTGAAGATTGATAAAAGAGAAGAGAGAAGACAGAGGGGGAGTTTAAATGTAGCGTTAAAGGTCCAGTGTGTAAGATTTAGTGGGCTGTATTTGCAGAAATGGATGTATCTAGAAGAAGACAGCCAAAGGCAATTGGACTTGCTGTTTGATGTTGGCTCTCTATTGTGCTTCAACTCCGCTGTTTTGTCTTTTAACTTCCTGTCAAACATTGAGTGCTTTTTATGTAGCAGCGCTAACACATTTCCCCTGCACAGCAATGGGATCAGCTGGTCATATTACTTTTACTGGTGTGTGTGTTAGTATTTGTGTTTTTCTTATGTGTATATTTGTATAGTATATAACAAGATGACAGAAGTTTTCTGAGTTTGTTGATAGAGTGTATAATCAAAAGTGTTTAATCACCTCTTCTTCTGTGGAGTCCACCATGTTAAACTGCAGTGTTTCTACAGTAGCCCAGAACGGACAAACCAAACACTGGCTCTAGAGAGGGCCTTTCATATTTTTCACGAGTTTCACGCCCACCTAGTTTCTCCTACACACTTGGAAGGTGAGCAGTATTCAGTTGGTTGCAATCTGCTGTAAATCCTACCCAGTGGTCCTTTAACAACACGTTGTTTCAGGCATAGGTTCAATACGAACATGTAACATAAACAAACCTTTTTTAACAAGTATACCTTAAGTTTTGTGCAGTGCAGATTTTGTTGGGTTGCTTTATCAGTGTTTTCCAAAATCGTTATAGGAGATTCATATGAGTGTTGAGTATGTTTTCCTGTATGTCACTACTGGGGTTGATGTTCAGTTGAGTTTAGGCATCCAAAACTGAAACATTGTTAAAAGAAACCAGCATTGACTGTTGGTAAGGGACTGGATGTGAACAGTTGTCACCCATTTGCTCCTGAATTGCTCCCTGCCAAAGAGATGACAACTACTATGCAGATGTGTCAGTTGGTTATGCTCACTTTTAGAGGTGTCAGGTTCTGTGTTTTCCAAAACTCTGCCTGGGGGAATTGGCAGTGCGCTTGGACTGTAGATGTCTGTGTCAGACAGGTTTTTGATTTTGTAGACACCTCATGTCAACTGCATTTTAATACACAGAATGTGGGTGTCCTGGTGGATCAGTGGGATAAGGTGTGTCCAGTGTAAATAGTATGTGTCATTCCCTTCTGTCTCACAATCTTTCCTGCCTCACCCTACTTTGAACGAATGGTGAATGTGCCAAAGAGTTGATGTTTTCCCTCAGTGAAGTTCACATTTCTTTGGAACAGAGCGTTTTCGTCTCCTTACCTGAAATAATTTGCTTTGTCTTGTTTGGTGCACTAAGCTCCTTACCGTGTCTGCGGAGGATAACCTAACTGCTTACTAGGGTTTAGTATGTCCTAGTAATGAGTGAACATAAACTTCTGGAGAAAAAAAAAAGATGTGTATTCATTTTTGTGGATAGAAACCTTAAATTGACAGTTGGTGAGATGCAGTTTGAGTCTATAGCTAGAACTGAATGAAGACTGCTGTTGGAAAGCTTGCTAATTTGCTCCATTCAGTCAGCCTTTGCATGTGCAAAAAAGTGCATTTGATTAGACTGAAAATGTTGCACTGTTGAGGGTGATTTTGGCTCATACTTGAAAAACAACACGTTCATCCCACATTGCTTTTTGTCAAAGACACTTCAGATATATTATCACTTCCAAACGAGAATTCCCTCGGTCCCTGTAAGTAAACCTTCCAAATCCCCAGCTCTCATCCCTATTTTCCTCCCAAAAACGAGCATTAGAAGGATTGCCCTGCTATTGTTGCTCCCCTTGGGAGCAAATCTATTTCTGCAGAGATGGAAATTGTCGGTCCCCACAAAGCTGCTGACACACTCTCAATGGAGGTGTCAATTCTCGAGGCCTCGCCATTGTGGACTGGATAATTTAATTGGAGAGGCACGACGGTGTGTCCCCGGTCGGGGCATTCAAATTTTGTATCACCGCCTGTCCCAGTGCTGGCTCCTCTCCTGCTGCGGAGATTCAAGACTCCACACCCCCCCCTCCTTCTCCCAGATCCCTCCAACTCCTCCGCATGCAGGTGGGGGCAACACAGGCCCATGCTCCTGAGAGAACCCTTTGTTGGGGGGGGGGCACAGCCTTGTGGCCTCAAAGTCTCGGAGCGGCTGTTCTGGAGAGGTGCAGGGGGAGGAGGGTGAACCTGCACTGCCATTACCTGGGAGTCGTCTTGGGGGCAGGCACAAAATTAGTCAGCAGATAATGAAGCTGTCTGATTGCAGGAGAGTACGAGGGTTGGAGGGGGTTCGATGGGGGTGGGGTGTCTCCTGTACAGGGGGCCTCTACAGGGCATGAGAAGCATGTCTTTGGAGGAGCGCCTGCTGTCAACGGATGCTCTGTTTCTCCAAGATCCTGGCATAGTTTAGGGTTGAAAGATGCAGAAGGGTTGGAGAGGAGCGCAGCCGGACACATTCCTTTGTATGGCTGCTCCAGGTGAATGGGGTTCAAAGACAAGTGGATAGACAGACTAATAGTAGACAAATACACGCAAACCTATGTGAACACACACTTTCATCAATACACACGTGGTGCTTTCTGCTTTATATCTGCAGGCACTTTAGTTGGAACTTTTACTTTTGTAGTAGCACTTCCTGCCTCTGGAATATCTTCCACCACAAAATGGTTTAAACATTTAGCATTTTTGTTAGACATGCTCGTGCTTCTTTGAAACATGAACTTTGCAGACTGTCTTTACCAATTTTCATCTTTATCTTTGTTAGTGCATGTGTTAATGCGTCTGTGTGTCTCACTGCGCAGTTGTCACGACAACCTGCGCGCCTGGCTCATGGCTGCCCTCCAAGCGCAGACAAAGCTGTCGTCGAATGAACCAGGCGTGTGTCCACCGGACCTGAGGGGTGCCGCCACCGCTAACAAAACACACAAAGACCCTCGCCCCTGGCACTGGCCCTCACCCCGTCTACCCGCTATCCTGCCCCTCCCACACACCGCTGCCTGCTGCTTTGTGCCTGCTCCAAGAGGAGGAAGTTCCTCTCATCTCCTTTTCAAGGTAGCCCTGCCACCCATGCCCCTCTTTCACACAGGCAGAGTCGAATGGGTACACACACACACGCACAAACTGGAAAGACGTGTAAATGACACACTCTTCAAGGTAACACAGTTCATATGTTTTTTTCTGTCTTTGCTGAATTAGTTTTGATTTTAAAGACATCTTTATAACACGCAAAACAAACACAGGAAAATATGCAAATTGGCTCACACTTTACTGTTACTGGCCAGGCAAGCTTCATGCTGAGATTATGCAACTTTGTAATAGATATGTAAGACTGTATTTGCATTACAGGAAGAGGCTCATATGGGATTTTTTAATCTGGTTTTAAACACACAGACACAAAGAAATGTTCTCAATCTCTCTCTCTCTCGAAACTCAAGAAAAACATGCCAACTAACTGCTCTGATGTCCTTACTTTCAGTCCCTAGTATGATTTAAGCTCCAAAAACACTAGATCCTTTATTTCCCATAATGCAGGGCAATCTTTTTTTTTTTTTTGAAAGACCCTCCATATTTGGTAAACACCCATTCTTTTTCAACTTCATGCCCCCCGTTTGTAATGCAGGCTTTCTGTTAATAATGGATTTTGTAGCCTCGTTGCCCAAGATAACCATGATGCCATCCCCAGGGTTGTTTTGTTAGACTTCACAAAGCTCCTTCAGAGCCACAGAAGACATCTTACAACTGTTTTTACAGGCTGCGTAGTGCTCATGACTAATAAACTGATCTTGATGTGTAGAATCGGTGGAGTTTCTCTTCTCTAATTTTAAACACAGTACAGATTCATTCCTCACTCGCATCAATAGGACTTACAAGTGAAGAAACTGTTCCACATCCAAGGACACATTAGATCTGTCAAGTCCACTATGTTTGAAATGTAAAGAGTGTAGACAGGCTGTGTCAAGTGGTGAGTATACGTTCTTTGGTATGTCAGTCACTCTATAGCATGAGATGTGACACTGAGCTCACGCGATTGTCACAACAGTGCCAAGTCAGCTCATAAGCATACCTGTATGTAACTGAGAATGACAGATCATTCAGGACTCTGTGTCGAGACAACTTCTATTGTGACCACTCAGGCAGAGCAAAACCAAAGAAATGTGTTAAAGCTCAAGTGAGGATTTTTCTCTTTCCTCTCACTATGCAGCCTGTTTCGCTTGCACTTGATTTTTCATTGACCTATTACTAATTCTGCAATGTATTCAGTCTATAGCTATATACAGCATACTGCTGCGGTCTTTGATTTAAGCATGGTTTGCCTAGTACCTTAAAAGCATTTACAACTTCTCTTCTCTCAATCTTAAAACATGAAAATTGACTAATCAAAGTGACACCCTCTTAGTCCAGGGGCTATGTTGTGATGAGGCATTGTAAATAATGTTTTTGTTGTACTACTAACTAAACCCCATCTACTTACCCTGTAGTGTGGCCTGTCTACATCTATTTATTTTAAATTAAATGTAATTGTTGTTTAGTGGTGTTATAAGGTGATAAGGTATGGAAAGGTTTCCAGACTCTGAAGCGTTTAGAACTGACTCGTAATTCAGAGTTTGTTATCAACAACAGAATCATGGACGTGTTTTCTGTCAGTTATACTGAAAGAAATTTCTAAACAGATGTCTGATTGATCCGCGATGAATCAGGGCATCAGGTGGCTGCTGTATTCATCTCCTCTATAATGTATTTCTTCCCATTTGATATTTGATTGTAAGAATATGGCAGTTCAAATTCTCTCTGATTGCTTTTTAATTCTGAATTTAGTTTTTTGTTTTCTGGTTCAGAAATAGGAAATGCATTACAGTGACATACCGTGGGGCCATCAGTTTTTTACTATAAGTGATACATGAAACACAGTATTTCTGCTAAAGTTAGACCACTTTTTGTTATTTCACATTTCTGTCTTCATCTCACTGGTCTGATGTGGGCGGGACTCAGTTGGAAGAAAATGTGATGTCATGTAACTTTGTGCACCAATCAGGACTGAGCAACATTTGAATCAAAATGTGATGAGGTGGGTTGTTTGGTCATTGTCTATCAAATCTGTCCTGATGAGGCAGATCAGCTGACAATTTTAGTTTCTGAATTTTTAGTTTTTAAACTTAAAGATGTTAATTATACTTTGATTGTTTCTGAGTCATGCATATTCAACACACAGGAAAACCTTTTTGAAACCAAGTTTAGTAACCAAGTAATTTACAAATGAATTAGTAAACCGACTTTAGTGGCCACAATCATCTAAAAATCAGCAATGACCTTGTGTTCCCGTCCTTTAAAGCAGCAGTAAAGTCTATACAGCATCAGCGGCATAATAACAGACCGCATCCTAAACCAGAATCTTTGTAATGAAGGTTATCCAATAAGTAGCTCACCAATGAAGTCACAAAAGTGGATCAAAGGGAGCGAAATACAGTTTGGACTCAGAACAGGGCCTCCAACCTCTTAATGAATATGACCTCTGAGTCCTTCCCACAATTCCCTGGGCTCTCATTCTCCCTCTCCAAAAAAAACCTACAGTGTTTAATGATTCCAAGGACTCTGGGGTGAGCTCCAACTCTAATCAATGAACCCCATCTATGGGGAGCCAGTATCCCTGGTGACGCGGTTGCCAAGACAGTCGTGCTTGGCAACCCAGGTTCACCATGGTGATGAGTTCCCGTTAGAATAGTTTTTTTTCTCTTGATGTGGAGCGTCTGTCTGAACTGGCAAGACATTATTATTAGAGTCATTATGGAAAGTTTTTTCCTCCTCATTTACCATGTCTGCTCTTTTTCTGCAACAACAGAGTATAAATATGTAACTATTTTGTTTGGAGATTTTCATTTTTTGTTTAGTACTTTAAAAATTATATATTATTTTCTTGCAAGTGCTTGTTTGAGAATTCGCTTTTCAAAGACAGTCTTAAGTACTTGCACGCTTGCCTCTTTCAGCGGAGTTCCCTTCTGCTTTGTCATTTTTTAAAAGACTAAAAGAACCCCCTAAGAAAGGTCTAAAAAATGAAAGGAAGAGCATTTTCCACTGCTCTTCTCATTGATGAAATGTTTCCTCTTCCTCTTCAATTATTTAGGCCGTTTTCATTGGAGAACTCCCAGTGGCACCCGGTGAGATTTGCATCCTGATTTATTTGTCATATATCCTTTATATCTCTAAATTCTTTATACCTCTCCAGTGGCTCCATGCATCTTTCATGGGCTCCTCAGCAGTGTTTGCAGGCCAGATCCAAACACATTTTACACGTCACGCTGCAGCTGCAGCTCGCCTGTTTCACCTTGGGTGTGTAGGCTGAATGAAAAATTTATTGTCTGGTGTCATTAATTTTTTTCTCCTCACACCACCAAGTTTTTGGCGTCGTCAGTGTCAAGAGTCGCCACCTCACAGGCAGCTTTTCCCTACTCTCTCCCTCCTTCCTTTTTTTGGTTTGTGTTGAACTTTGAAAATTGCAAGAGAAGCATCTCTCTGACCTGGAAAAGGTTGTTTTGTTGAGGATGAGTGACTGAGTGACTGACACAATTAGGTGAATATGGAAATGATGTGTTGATGCTACCCACAGGGCAAGTCAAGTCAAGACAAATTTATTTATGAAGCGCTTTTAACAAAACAAGTTCATCATGGGGGGGGGGGGGGGGGG
>NW_023339751.1:18326753-18350763 GCF_004916995.1 Morone saxatilis | reverse complement strand
GGCGTCACACAGACTTTACCCCCAGATAGTAAAGATAGTTTACAGTTATCATGACATTTGTTTGACTTGTGGTGACCTTTGACATGCAGTTTAAGAGGTGATTCTGGTAGAAAACTACACAAGAGACCTCACCTACCCTTTATTTTGTGCCATTTTTATGCCATGGACAGACAATGGTTAAAAAAAACCCCAGGGGGAGATAAGTTTGTGACACGGTTAAATGTGACAATACTTTGAACTGGCGTCACACAGACTTTACCCCCACACCGCAGAGCATAGGGATAAAGATAAACATGTTTGTAATGGTGTAAATTTAATTCTCCATTTGGCCTGCATCGCAGTTACTCTCACCCACGCAGGATGGCATGAGGGAAAAAGCATTCCCAACTGATTAATTCCCCAACAGTTATTCCCCTATCTCCCTCTGTCTGTCTCTGTTGACATGCTGCCACTCCAAGCCGTTCCGCTGATTTTTATTTCCCTAACACTGGCACAAGCTAAAGCTCCACATATGTGGCGCGCAATGTGGGAAATACTCCGGCCTTTTCCTCTGGATTGGAGCGCAGCACGTGGAGACAGATTGTGGTGCTGGAATGCGCCACAGAGCCTTACAATCCCCATCTGCTTGGGCAAACCGTGGATGAGCGGGGGAATGATGGAGGGATGGAGAGGCAGAATGATGGAGTGGCTATTAAATATACAGCAGGCAGTGAAGAGCATGCAGGGTGTTGTTGGGAGGCTCCTGCATTATGGTGGCGCATCAGTGCTCCATCTCTTCATTTCTCTTTTTCCTTCTATTTTAGTACCACAGCTTCAGAGCAGGGTCTTGTCCGTCTCCCTGTTTTTCAATCTTTTTTTTTTCCAACACTTCTTTCTTGACATTCTTTCATTTTTCCCCACAGACTCTTTTCTTCTTCATCACCAATTTTCTAACCCTTCTTTTTCTTTCTCTTCTAATTTCATCTTCTTTTGTGACATTTTTACTGTATTCATGCTGTCTATCCTTACCCTTCTTCTTCTTTCATTACATTTTATGTGTATTAACTTGCCTTCATTCTTCCTGTTTGTTTTTTTACTTTTTTTTCTTCCCCCAGTCCTTCCTTCTTTTCTGCTGTCTGCTGTCTGTTTTCTTCACTTCCTTTCCTTTGGCTGTCTTCCTTGCAATTACTTTGTGTCTTCTTTCTTTCTTGACATGCTGCTCATTGGGATGTAAGGCCACCTATGCAACATAAATCAGAAATGAATTCAGCCACAGGGTTTAAATGGAGATGTTTTATTAGAACAAGTCCTCGAGTCCTTGGCGGCGGGAACCAGTTGATGTGAATTGAGTTGAGGCTAACCTCGATGTTAATTCAACCTTTTATGGAACGGCTCTGGCGGTGGTGGGTACGGGCGCCGTCTCAGGCTTTGTGACAGCTCGCTAACGCAGCTCTGCTGAGGTGTCTCTGCCACATTTTCTCCCCGTTTGCCATCTAATTCACACGTCCCTGAAGTACACTCCAAAAAAATTGGATGGTAAAACATTGTGAAAACATCCTTAGATGACAGTCGTACCACGGTTGGGGGATGGGTGGGGCGAGTGAGAGGGTATGTGGGTCATGTATCTGTGTCCAGATCAGTTGGCAGATTTTCTTTTTTCTCTTTCTCTCTCTCTCTTTCATTCCGGCAGATTTCTTCATCAGGTTGGAGGGAAGGCGGCCTTCTGTCACGAAACACTGTGTGTGCTGTGTAGGGTGGGGGGTGGAGATAAGTTGGGATGGGGAGGAGGTGAGTGGGTTTGGGGGGCAGTGAAGCAGTCTGACTGGAAAACTGTGTTCGGCTATTTTTAATTCATGGGATACCACCTGGCTAATGGTGTTTTTGGATCCGCTCACTCCCCGCAAGCCCAGAACAGGACTTGTTTCAAATAATCAGGCCTCCACCAAATGCATTGAAATTATTCATGGAGCCTGCATTACGAGCCGTTGATCATAATATTGGAATATTAAAACAGTTCGGAAATGTCAGGTAGTATTAGGATGCATTGATGGCAACCCAAACAGCTCAAGTGAGTTATGTGGAAATAGTATGGCAGAGGGTTGTTTCTTCTTTTAAGATTGTATAAAATAACAAGCACTGCACTCTGCACGTAAAGCTATATAAATATAAATATGTTTTTTTTGACAATAATATAAAGACATTAAAGCAGAAAAATAATGCTGCAAATAACTTGATGTAAACATAAAATATAAGACAGGCAGAACTTTTCTTTCGTCAAACATTAAGAGGCTCTGTAGTCTCATGGGTACCATTAAAGACATATTGCTGTATCTAAAATTCTCCCTCAGTGGGTCATAACAACATTGTGATGTCAACATTACAGGAAACGTTAACATAGTCATGCTGAACTTACAGTAACCAGCAGGCCACTGATGTTATCCTGCCCATTGATTTCCTCTGTGGCCCTAAGTACTGACGGCTTCAGCTTAAGATAGCATGAGACCATAAAAGGCAGATTGACCAAACACAACATCATAAGATTATATGAAATATTGATAAGAGTGGTCTCCTCTCCCATCAGGCCTTATGGACAAATAAATGGACAACTGACCAGCCCTGGCTGGACTCGAGCAGCTTGTGTAATGAACTGAGGAGCATAAGAGCTGAACAAAGTGGAAAATACAACTGAGTCTGAAGGATGGAAGCTTGTCTGGTGCAGATATATATATATATATATATAATTTTTTTTTATAAATTTTTTTAATGATAATAATACTATACATTTAACTGCAGTGTGCACTGGGCTAAGGGCTGTCCTCAAACCAAAATACAGTTGTTTATCATGCTCATGAAAAAGTGTACTTTTGTTTCCCCAGACTCCCAGTGTGTTAAAATTACATTTTTATTAGTTCTTTAATATAGAATAATATAGAAAAAAAGTATAAAATTGGGAATTTTATATTACATCAAATATAAATGAATGGACTTTCTTGCCATACCAAGTTAACTTTTCCTCCAGTAGTCCAGTAATTGAAATAAATTAAATAAATAACTAGATAAATTAATGAAAATAGGTAGATAGGCAAATAAAAGATCTTTTCAAACTACGTCACTTTTCTCTACGTGATTTTTGCTCTGCCACACAAATCAAAGCAAGCAGTGACAGAATGTATTGACACTGAACACAGTTTCTGACTGCTGGATAAGGGCGATAAGAGCATTATCAGGGGGAAAAAATCACAGATTTGGGTTGCGATTAAAGGAGCTGACCTGCAGGTGAAAATGTCTGCATGTACAAACACATAAAAGTGGTGGACACTCACTTTAATGGCCCCTTTCAATATTTTGTCCAAACCTTCTTTTAATATTCTTGTCCAATTAAGAGACACTGATATACACAGCTCAACAAAGTGTATTATCAGAGATGTTTATCTTGATTTATGCTGCAAAGAGTGTAAAATCTGAGTAATGAGAGATAAAGTAATCTGTCTAAGCGATGTTATGTCTGTCAAAGTGATTACCACAGCTGTTATCTACAGTTTTTCAGAAGCTCCAGTAGTTAGTAGTTAAAAAGTACAATAGCCTACTGTTTTGGATCTATATCTGCAAAATGTCAGCTTTTCATTAACAAAGATAAAACAATAGCCATTTCAGATTGATAGCTTTCCAAAACCTATAAGGACATGAAACTCAACCCAGAAAGCACCATGTCAGTCTGAAGTTCAAGTAAAAACAACTACATTTTCTTTCTTTGACAACAGACAAGACTATTTTAAGTTCCCAGAGAACGTGATTCATTAGCTGCACACATATTTCAAACGACAGATAGGGGGAAAGCAGTTTTTAACAAGCCTTTAGTTGTTGAGGGGAATAAGTGTAAGCAGTCTTCCATCAGCTGCACACGTTCCTCTGATGAGACGATAGCGCCTAAGACATTTATGCAAAGATGCAACCTCACGCTTTCAACTTTCCCAGTCACATGGACAACAACTTTGATGCCATATTAGATGTGAAGCAACAAACTTGATACGGGTATTTACCAACAAAGCCTTATTCTCACTTGTGGGTTGTGCAGAGTAAGAGGATTAGATTGTCTTTCTTTTGCTGTCAGGGTTTAGGGAAACTACAACTTTTAAATTTAATTGTTGTTCCGTTGACTTAAACACAAGAATCTGACTTAATGCTATATGGCCTTAATGCCACCAACATGAGGACAAAGTAACTCTGATGGTGTGTATGAAGCAACTAAAGCACCTGTTCATTTTAGAGGCATTTTGGGTTCATATGCATTGGTTTGTTTGTTGGCACATAAATACTCAATTTGTACCTTTTTTACTCATCATATTGGCTGATTTATATTTGTCTTTTTTCTTTTTCTGTTATTCAGTTGTTTTTGGAGCAGTCAATCTACAGAGGCCTCAATTAAGTCTGGGAACAGAAGAAATCTACTCATTACTGATGGCATTTTTGCCCCTGCAGTATTCAATTTCACAGGTATTTTATTCATTTTTAAGCCCCCTATTTCATTTCTGATCCTCATGAAAGTCATTTTCCAATACAATTCCAGAATGTGGGTTAGAAAGTATAAAGTATGTTCAAAGATTTAATAAAGAAAATTAAATCAAATTTAAGAGATCATCATTCTCACCTGTGAAAAATCAAATGGTCCTCATTTCCCATTTGGCTTCAGCCTCTAACATTCAAAAAGTCTTTGATGCCCCACTAACAAAGCAGAGGAAAGAGAAAGACGGAGGAAGATGAAGATGAACAGGAGTTGGGAGGAAGAGAAGAGGGTTGGGGAAGGGAGAGGAGGGGGTTGTGGCAGATTTTTTACCTGAAGGCAAAAGCAGGGAGAGGAACCCGTAGGTTCAGCAGGGAACAGTCGTGCCCGCCCCAGTTCCAGGAAGGCCCTCTCCGCTGTGATCCATTATTCAGCAACGAGCACAATTAGCCTCTGTCAAGCTATTTTTACACGCTCCGATAAGATAGATTCAATGTACAAAAGAATGTGCAACGCCCCCCCCCCCACCATGCTCCCCCTCCGCACATCACCACTTATTTATTTATTTGGCACGTTAATGCGTTAGAATGGTATCGATGTAGCTTTTATCCCTTCACTTATTCATCAGGGCTTTGAGAGAGTTTGTTTAGAGCTGTTTAGTGAGGCATCATCATCAAAGCTAGAAGGATGAGGTACGTTAAGTTGACTCATCTATCTCGATGTTATGATATGTGGGTGTAATTTCTGTTTGAATGCAGATGGTTGGTATTTGAAAATGAATTGACCTCAAGAACCTAAACAGGCACTTAGCATCAAATGCAGAACGTTAATACTTAGCCACACTAAGTGCAGGTGGCCATTTACAGAAGAGACTAACTTAAGTCAGGTTTAAGACTTGAAACTTAAGACTGGAAACAGGGAGAAACAGCTAGTCTGGCTCCAAAAAGAGATATTCTGACACCATTTTTTCCTTCCCGATAATGATTCTGATATCTGAACTTTGCATATACCATACCAAGTGCATGTACCGATCCGTTAAAAAATATACATTAATGATTTTTTTTAAACAACTGTATACTGCTAACCCTGTATGATTTATATACAGAAGTTAAACCCTTTGTTAAACATGAACAAACACATACAGAGAATGAATGCGATAAAACTTTCTTTCATTATCTTTGACAGTAAGACAGATTTCTGACATTTAACTAGCTTTCGCCAACGTTAAACTCTCCTTCGCTGCTCTTAAACAGTAGTTGCCAGTGCCCAGTGGTAGCACAGCGCACACGGCACAACCCACTCTGACTCTGACTGGCTAGAACTTGTTACCTTTCTTGGTTTGGGTTGGTTAGGTTTAGGCACTAGGAGCGATATTTGGTAAGGTAAGTTAATCACTCAATCAATTGGTGCATAGACTTGTGTACTCAAATCTGATCAAGCATTTTAGGCTGTATCAGAGGCATTTCTGAGACTGGTATCTGTATTAGAACAACGCTATAATAAACATATTATATTTTGTTTGTTTAATCCAGACAAAAAATAAAATCAAGTTGTTGTTTTAAAGGGGATTATGTGCCAGTAGTTCTCATATAACCCTCCACCAGAGAGCAAATAAACATATTTCCAAAAATTAAATATGCTTCCTTTAAAGGGTGCCCAGCATCAATGTTCAAATATAGTCAGGAAATAGAGCATTTATTCAGATTAAGTGTTTCCCAGTGTGAAGATAATCTCTCTCATCAGCATAATTTAGGTAGTTAGTATAGATTTTTGCACTGTATCATTATTCATGATACTGCATTGTAATAGAGAATAAATGTATCATAAGGTTAGGCTGAGGAGCAGAAAGTGCCGCAGTTCTCTCCACATTTCAGAGCTTTATGTGCAAATTCCAGACTTATATGTACAGCATAATTCAGTCCAAATAGGCTCACCTGCCATTTTCAAATAGGGAAAGGGAAATATTTTGGCTGCAATACTCTTACTAAATGACACTGGCTCCTTGTCTCAATTTTCCCTAATTTACTTCATCACTTCCTCTGAAAACTTTGTATTTGGTCACGGCTTTGGGCCTCAAGCAGTTTTGCTTTTCTTTCTTGAAGTGAGATGAGGATTTTCGTTGCTCTTGCCATACACTATCGGAGCATCACTTTATCTTAATAAACGTTAATTTGATGAGATAGCAGTTTGGGAGCTCCTTTATCTATGATCTTCTTTGATATCCTGTATGTCTAGGAATAGATTTCCTGCATATATAGTATAAAAAAAGCTGCTTTATGATCCTCTGGATGGAGCTGGGTTAGCTTCAATTAAATGACAGTTAAATATACAGGTAGGGAACTAAAACCAAGGTCTTGAATGAGGAAATCCAAACAGGCCTGGACTAAATCACTCTTACTTTTTAGGGAAATGATGAACCATTAAATTATTAGAGCTCAGAGGTTTTCTTGTGGGTTAGTAAAAATCAGGGCTGGCTTCATGTACCTGCATTTTGCCAAAGCAAATAAGCCTTGTATGTCTTGCATGTTAAATACTGATTATAACTGCTGTGCACGAATGCACGTGATATACATTCAGTCGTGTGAGATTGATACACGACCGACTTGTGAAACCAGCGTCCAGTGCAGTACTACTTTCATGATGAAAAGATATTGCCTGGTCTATGCACTAGTGATCTTTAAAGATCACATGCTGCCCGATTAGCATGAAACTAAATATGCAACGTGATTAGCTCGCATTAACATGAGGTATTCCTTAACAAGGTTGTTAGCGCATCCCAACCGAATGCTTTGACCCCTCATTGCAGGTGCTGTCATTGCACCAGATCAGGCAGGTAATTAGGCTACTTAAGTGTGTGTGGTGTTGTGTGTGTGTGCGTGTGCAGAGGGGGTATTAGTGGGGTTCATTAGCCCACCCTCCCACTTATCCACCCTTTTACCCATCCCCAGTTGATCTTTACAAGACCTCCCTCCTCTTTCATTCTTTGCCTCCTCTCTCTTATCTCCAGCAGCGTTACCCCTGACCCCCTTCAGCCCTCTTATTCCCCCCAGTGGTAGGGTGGGTGGGGTTAGGGGTGTGTGGGGAGGTGGACGGGTGCATCCATCGGGGCCGACTGATCAAAGCCCTGGGGATCCCCAGGGAGGACATTTTCAGAGGCAGGAGGGAATTTAAACAGCAGTCTAAGCCAGGAAACCAGAGCTGAGGTGAGAGGCGAGAGGGTTATTGTGGCTGTTTCTAACCTAGGAGAAGGGCAGCCCCGTCTTTAATCCCCTTAATGAGGGAGGGGATCTCACCAAGGCTGCTTTTACCTGTAAAGGGTCCTAATGTGGTTTGCATGGTGATAACCCTTGAAAGCCATTGGTTTTTTATAAAGGGCATAAGAAGTGTGAGATGTGAGAAATCTCTGGATTTGTAAGAGCAGCGTGAAGCATATTGAGGATGACAGAAGCATCAAAAACAACAAAGTGGTCTCTAGAGGCAGACAATATCCTGTGTGTGTGCGCAGCAGTGTGTGCTGATGCATGTGTGTCTGTCATCTGGACTGAGCCTCTTCTTTAAAGTGTTTGTGCACGTTGCAGGCCGGGATGCAGTTCTGTGTGTGCGACTGTACAGTGTATGTGTGTGTGTGTGTGTGGGTGTTTTTGGCCCGTTGTGCGTCTGTGTGTGTTCCATCACGTCAGAGACATGACAGGCGCGAACGCTGATTCAGTCTGGCGGTGGTAGTGTCTGAAAGCGCCAGGGAACCTACCGGGAGCAAATGATATTCATTGGTCTTAAATGCTCGGGTTGGCTGGCCAGCCTTGTTGCAACCGCTGGTGTCATGTTACATTATGACCTGAAGATGACGGGGGACGACACTACTCCAAAAAGAGGAGAGAGGGAGAGAGAGAGAAGAGGAGAAGAGGAGGAGGAGGAGATGCAAGCAGGGAGGGATGAGGAGTGGCGGCTGCTTGGCTGAGGTCATTTAAAGCCCTAATCCACAGTTTGGTTTGCTGTGTGCATTTTTAGTGGACAGACACAGATTCTTGAGTGTATCTTCTGCATTCAGGAATTTTAATTTAGGCCTATTTCCCACAAATATTTTCTATTTCTGTTTGCTATCCTTCATGTTTTTGTATTTTATTGATAGGTTTAGTTTATATCCTTTTTCTTTGTTGTATCCAGTGTGATTTAATCTCACTCACTGTGAGGTATGTTTTACATTGCAGTTTACATTACAATGTACACAATGCTATTTTGGACTACTAAACTGAACTCAGACAGTAATTCTGACACTGACTCATCAACATAGCTTTGATTCAAATAACTAAAGATAAGATAAAACACAAATAAAGTCATTTTGGGGAAATATTTTGTCAACAGGGGGTGCTGCACAGCAGTTCAGTGGATTGCTGCTTCAGTGTTTGAGAACATTTTTAAACACGGCAAGTATTTTACTAGTTATTTCACATATGGAAGCTATTTATGTTTAATGTATCTTTAGATTGTCTTTGTATCTGTTGTGTGTGGCTTCTTTCACAGGCGTGTCTCTCCCTTTCTTCTGCTCTCCCTTCGTGTGTGTGTTGCGAACCAAAACATGGTTTTGAGGTCAGTTTGAAGCGTCTGGTATCTTCTGTTTCCCTCTCAGGGCTTAACCTTGGCTTTTATACCAAAAGATGAAACGGATTACATTTTTAGATATGATTACCCGTTTATTGCTGCTGACAGCAGGGTGTGCACAGTGTCAACAAAGACACTGCCAACATCTGTTTGAAAGGACTCTCTCTCCCACAGCCACGTATAAGAGAAGACACTTGTGATGCCACTGGGCATAATGTCTGTAGCTGTAGAAATTTTACACCTTAATGAGATGATTTAATGGTAGAAATGAAGTAGAGTAAATGTTCTTGAAAATGTAGTTTTAGTTTCAGCATTGGTATATACTGTAAACTCATATCCATCATGTTGCTTCCAGTTAGAGGGGATGCATGTGGATCAGGGCGACTGCACAAAGAAAAAGGGAGAAAAGAAGTAAAATATGAGTGAGCATCATTGTTCAAAAAAAAGAGGAAAACTATGCAGCTTGGTTGGAAACGAAAAACAAAAAAGCATCTGTGCCAGAGAAGAGAAATCTTTATGAAGCCGAAACAATGGTGTCAAGCTAAAACAAAGGCAGCGTTTATTGGTTTGTGGCACTGAATGGCAGAGGTTTGATTGTGCACAAAGGGGAGGGGGAACAGCTGTGTGGCTTTATAAAGACGAGACACTGAGATCCTCCATTGTCAGTCCATACCTTGGGCATGGATCAGTTTTGACAAAGCACCATTATTCGCCGTCACCTTGCTTGTGTGGTCAGATAATGAGGATGTTTTCACAGGCTAACAGAGAAACAGACTGAGAGAGTCATCAAATAAAACAATGTCATTGTGGAGCCAGTGTTTGGAGTTGCTGTTGTAGGAAGGCAGAATGAATGGATTTGTCTCCACATTTTGTGTAGCGATACAGTTTTTCTGTGGGTTGTTTGTGCCTTTGCCAATGTTGACAGGCTCAGTTTCATTCCCGGCCTTGGCTCGACTTTCTGCCAAAGCTTCTGCTGTAGTCTATTAAAGTGCTGCACTGCAGGACCTAGTGCCTGAGACCATCAGCTGTACTGATCCAGACTTCTCTGGACTTAATTGGATGTTGAAAACCAAGTAGGTTTTCTATCAATCAAGAAACTATACGTTATATCAAGAAAATTAAAAAACTTAAAAAACTTAAATCTACATAGCTCTTCAGTCCTGAAACATTTTGTCAGTATATAATAATGGGGATCATTCTGTTTTTATAGCTGCTCTGAACATGTTTGAAAAAATCCCAGAAGTTCTGTAATGTGCAGTCCTGACTTCACACAAAAACACGCACTAAGTAGTATAACAAGGTATAACAAAAGACTAAATATTAAGTGGATGAGTTTCGCCATTTGTAGACAAGATGCTACTTTTAAATTGAGAGGTTTATAGCAGTCACCAGAGTTGTGTTTAAGAAAACAGAGCTAATACAGCCCCTGCTGCAGCCCCTCTTTATGATTTACACCTATGATAAGGGCGTGAGGATAAGGGATTATACATAAAATTATATTTAGTGGCGCTCCAAATGCCTCTAATTAAACTCGTTCTGAGTGACATTCTTCACTCGAATGTGTACTTTGCATCTTTACTTCCTCCACTTTTACTTTTTACATAGTTCTACGTTTCCCTTTCTTTCCTTCACTCTGGCAGATTTGACCTCTGCTTCGACCTCCAAATCAGTCAGGTGGATGAGCTAGCTCTACAGCTAGCACCCCAGTAGCCCTCTCACACAGTCTGTGCACGTCTAGGACTAGCCGTTAACCCGAGCCTCTCCTCGGCGCTGCAGCTGCGCCAACATCTGTGCTCTGTGTCTTCTTCGTCCGCCCCATTCCCTCCAATAACCTGCCATCCCTCTGATGGGTATGAATAAAGGAGGGAACAATCTGGATACTCTGTTACACAATATGCTGCTGGGACTGAACACATATCAATAATAGATTCACCAGGATTCACCTCCTTAGTTTTCTTTTGAATTGTATTTTGTCAACAAAAGTATATAAAAGATATAGTATATAAATTATTTTTTTGTCTTTTTTGAGCTGCATGAAGTCAAATAAATTGCCTCAAGTGATGTAACTTGCTTCCAGTGAAAACCTGAAGGGCCAACCTGCTGTCTTCAACCTTTACTGGAAGTGTGTTTAGCTCGCTGCATAGCTATTCTTTCATGTACTTGTCTTTTTGCAACTGATAAGCGAGTATGTAGAGTAGGTCTTTAAATGTAAAAATGTGGGGATGTTTTCTTTTAAGTAGCAGAGATTATAAAGTTTTTACAGTCAAAAATCTGAATGAAGGGTGGTTAGGTTAAGTACTCAACAACTCCGTTATCTCCCTGCAGAAACAGTAATATCTAATTCAACTGACTTCCCATTCAAACAGGTATATTCATGGTATAAGGACATACAGTAGCAGAGAACTATACTAACTAACTTTAAATAGGTGTGTAGGAAAGAGAACTCCACACTTTTATTTGCACTGTAATTACATAGATACCTGTTGGTGTATGACGTTAATTCTTCCAGCATTTCAGATATTCTACAAACTACTTTTTCTGCTAAAAAAAAAAAGCTCACTTGTGTGGATTCGAAAGTTTATTTCAACTGAAATCTCTCACCCTGCTCTAACAGTGACAAAACAGGCAAGACTCTGGGGTCTATTACATATATCAGCTGCCACTGCAAGTATTAATAGCAGAACACTGTCTGCTGGTAGTGTTAGCAAGCCTGATAAACCCTGGTTGAAAAACAACATCCTACATGTATGAGGTTTATTCCTCTTCAGTGGCAGTAAACACAACATATGAGCCCACCAATAACTGTGCTATAGTCAGAGCCTAACAAGATATTTAGGGTTGAAAAACAGCAGGGCTGTGGCTATATAGTGACACCCCCCTTACAGACACACACACACACCAGAGTAAAGGTGCTAAACCAGCTACAACACCGATACCCACACAGTAACTCTCTCAACAGGTCATAAATGTTCTTCTAGTGACTGTGAAAGCACCACCAGACCCTGCCTTTCCAGCAGAGAAACAGAGAGTCTGAAAGAAGCTGCTAATGGCCGGTTAGCTCTGACTACCAGTTCTACGTCACTGTCAATGCTCCACTGGTCATGGTGGTCAGTCAGTCTCCCCCATGTCCCCTGACCCTCCATGTCACACAGTACATAGCCATGAGGCCTCCTACAGTCAATGCTCCCCCATTCCTCTGCTGCATTTGTAAAACATGCTGTGAGGCAGAGTTCTAACAGAATTTGAGGGTGTAGTTTCCCTTTAAAGGCATGTGAAATAACTGCTGAGCTTTTATTATGAAATGAAAAAAAACCCCTACAGCTTCTGTTAAATCCTGTTTGGAAATCTATTATTTGTTTGTTAAGGGCCAAGGAAATCACAGTCTTACCCTGCATGATACTGCATGCAGTAAGGTTACATGCTGGAAAATCTTGGCACTGCACAAATTGGCATGTAGGCGGGACCATGTTAATATGGTGTGAGACTGCTAATGGCTTTATGATTGGATAATTAGAGGAAGGTGGGTAATTAGGAGAGTAGTCTGTGCTTGGCTTCCCTGTTGGAGTGAGTAGGAACAGGAAGACTCCCTGCTGGCTGTTGAAGGGTGTTTATGTGTGTGAGCGGGTAAGTGTGTGTTTTTGGATGTCATTGCTACCGGCTAATAGTATAAATCCTCGCTGTGCCAGTATAAGATTCCAGACTTTTAAATAGGGCAGTAGTGAGTTGAAGAAAACTGGAACCTGTGGCTCATGCTTGATGTGTAACTAATGCTGCATGATGCAAAAGCCTTTGGGGAGTGAAGTACTCTATGCACGACGTTAAGTCATTTATAAGGTAAAACTTATGGGTTTATACTTTTACATGTGCTCCTGCATTGAATGTTTTTATTTTATTTCATACATATTTTATTTATTTCCAAAATTTAAAGGGGATTGTGATGTTTTTAAGGCTTCCCTCTGAGTATTGCTGCACGTAGTTGATTTTATTTGTTCTTTGTAATATTAAACAAGGCCATCACATGCAAATAGACAGAGATAAAACAAGAAGGAAACCAAAGTAAAACATAATAATGATAAAAATAAAAACAGACATCTAAAGCAAAAAAATATTATTCAAACTTCCACAATCCACAATCTAATGAGGTGTTTAAAGTGTTTTCCATGTGGTACCAAAAACATTTTCAGTGGTGAGACTTTTTGTCTTTGACATTATCCAAATCACGAATCGCTTTCAATAATATAGAAAAAAAATGATGTCATACTCTACTCCTCCTGATGAGAATATGAGTCAGGAAATTCTCCAGAATTTCACATTTTCACTGCTTTTGGTCCCCTTCAGTTCACCAGTCCACCCTGCTGCTTTTGGAGCGTGTTTTTAATCCTTTAGAAAATGACTGTGAAGCTAACGACTTCTCCCTCCGCCCGTCCACCATCTCCAGACATCATTAAAGCCAGGCTATAGCCTCGGGCTGCACATGAACCCGTTCTTCAAACTGTACACTTTATCCATAATTCAGCTATCTTCCCTGAATTATTCAAGCAAATAGTGGGGAAAATAATGGAGTTCACCGAATTTTACTTACACATAAAACTATTTTAATGTTGATTTGAATTTTTGAGGCTTTCTGATGTGGTGAGGGAGGGGCCTTAAGTAGCACATGTGGCCTCCTTTGCCTCAGATCTGATCAGGGGCAGGGGAGGATTGGTTGGCTCATAAACACATTAGCACAGTCTGAGGGGGCTAAATAAATTAAAAAATACACATATGTGCATGAGCATGAAAATCCTGTACAGTTTTACACCTGTATACATACAAAACAAACAGGTTTGAAAGCCATCAGCTGATTTCAGAATACAGTTTTAGCATGTGGTCTTTGAACAGTTTCAGATCAGCCTTTTCACAATTCTACATTTGCTGACTGAACATATAGTATGTGGTAATTGTTGCCTTATAAAACAGAAAAGAAAACATTATTATTAGTATATGTTGTTCAAGAAAAAGTTTCCTTTCCTCATTGCTACACAAGCTGACACAACAACTGTCTATCAAATATTTACTGCATATGATGACATGTAGCGTGACACGGAGCCCCCCCCCTCTATTCCCGTACAGCCTCTCCACATATTAAAAGGGGACAGGAGGGTAAATGTAACAACGCCCCCTACTTGATACTCTATCAGAAAAGGGCTGAATTAACATTAGTTGCTTACTTACCATACCGTAAGCCTTGGTGTTAAATCATTTACTCCCTTCGGAGTGGGTAAGGCCATGCAACTTTTATCGCGGGAAAAGAATCAGAATTCCCCGGATAGGAGAAGGGTGGCTCATGCATTAATAAAGCACACAGTACATGTTAGCACTATAACCTTGCTCAGGGGTTTTGCTTTAAGCACAGAGCGCATTACTGAGAGGTTTTATACGGTATCATATAAAGGCTGTAAGCCCATGCTTTATAGCAGGGCCTTCGGTGGAGTGGGGCTGAAGTGGAGGATGCATGGGAGGCAAACTCAGGAACTTAGGAGGACACACAGAAGAATGTCCTTGGGTCATACACAGCAACACACTTCTGTGTATTCCCACTTGTGTTTACCTTCACTCACAGTCTTGTAAATCTTGTCTTTTTGCCTTCAATAACACACGTATGGTCACATACCCACACCATAGAGAGCATCTGGTATCATTTGATTTCAGCAATGTTCCCCTCGTAGCTTCAGCACTAGTTACAATGCAAAATGAAAAAACAAAACAACCTATTTTAAAAATGATGCTTAGTTTCATTTTAATGAAACACAAATCACTAAACAAGTGGCTTCCTAAAAATAATATTCTTATACAACTAATTTGCAAATATATTATGCTGCCTGGATTACTTTGTTTATTAACATGAGGAGGAAATGTTTATATTGACTGCCAACACCAAATCTTCATACTGAATGAATCTCAAAAACATTCACTATCATACATCAAACATATTTTATTTGTTTTCCTCCCGTATTCACTCATGGCAACTAAAACATGATTAACTCTTTAATGTTTAGGCAACTCAAACCACTTGGTAAAGGTTAGGGAAAGATTGTGGCATATATAAAACATCAACGCTGATGTGAAGCATGCTCTTCTATATTTGACTAAAACCACAGTCTTGCATAAACCTTTAATGTAAGTTGTAAACAAACACAGTTACTGTTTACATTCCCCAGGGCAGTGTCAGTGTCTAACGTTACAGCTCTATTACAGAAGCTTTGGACTGCCGGGAGCACCGGTGCTCCCAGTCCGTTAGCAGCAGTTAGTGATAGCTAATAGGTACAAGTTACGCTAAATGTCTATTAGTAAAAACTGTTATTTCCTGAGAGTTGAAGCAGAGAATATGTTAGAAAAATACATTGGAAATGTTGCATTTAGAGCAGAGCGTCTGAATTCTGAGTGTTTTGCCTTTATTTTTGTTTGTATTGTTGGCCTTGTTTAATCTCAACATCCAACATTGTAACATTATATATATGACAAAATTAAGGAAAAGCACAATACCTCTCCTTTAAAACTAAACTTGCTAAACACTTGTTCACCACTATTAGTGGTCACAAACACCACAGGGTACCTTTAACCGAGTGTTTCAGTAGCCTAAACCTAACAAGATTTGAAACGAGGGACACAAAACCTCCTCTGCCACCTGACCTTCTCCATTTGACTTCTGTTCCATGTCTCACTTGCTGATTTAGAAAAAGGCAACTGAATCCCATGTTTACCCAGAAGTCATAGCAACTAGAGGCAAGCAAGGAAACACCAGATTACTAGAATAAAATTACAGAAATCTCAGGGTTGGAACATTGTTAGAAACATTGGGGATAATTAAAGTACACAAATCATCAAATTGTTTTTAAACATTTCAATGCCGAAATGTTACTTCTCAGTAAGTTTTAGCATTTTATAAACAACTGGTTGCCTCAGCCATCAGGGGTATTTTTGGGGTTAGCTGAGCTGCTGCTAGTGCTACTACTCTCTGTGCTTCAATATAAAACTGCAAGCTCTTTTCATTCACCACTCCACAGACACGCAGATATGGAAAACTGGACATGAAAATCAAACAAACACACAAAATATATGTTCAGATTTAGTCCGACTGCAGGCCAAAGATGGTTCTTGTGGTTTTCATGGTGATATATGAGCGAGGGGTGAGCCTTCACCTGTATAGCTGTAGATGACTAGAGAGAAACGAGGGACAGGGTCACAGGAGGAATGGAGCGGAATACGTGGGAAGAGCAAAGGATAGAATGACTGGGGTGTAAAGAGCAGCGGAGAGAAGGGAGCAAAAGATCACAGCAAGGTGGAGAGGAATGAGGCCCAGACGTGAGAACTAATTTGACACATTTGCCCAGAATTCCAGCACCGTCTGCCACTATCAACACATTTACCCTCTTTGTCTTGTTATCAAGGGAGATGAGGCCTCTGAGGTCTAGCATAGGTCAAAAAAGGCAGATCAAAGAAGGTGCTTTTCCAATAGAGGCAGTCATCCAAATGCACAATATCTCTCTCTCTCCATTCATATAAAAGAGAAAGAGAGATAAGGCTTAAGAAAAGTGAGAGTGACAGTCATTTTCCTGTACTGGGCAGGGGGTAAAATGTGAGTACATTGTATTTTACTATATTGGAAGCATATGGTTTCAGTGTGCTCTCTGTTTCGATCACACCGTGTCTTTATATATCAGATTCCCCTCCCCCCGTCTGAATGCCAGCGTTCGAATAACTTCCTAACTTCATTTAAAAGAGACTGTCTCATTCTCACATTTCCTTTTCATTATTATCACTCCTAGCTTCAGTTGTAGCATTGTAATGTATTGTAATGGTGAAGTCCATTTAGAGGACCTTTCAGGAAAGATGATCACTGATAAATGTTTAACACACGTTGTCTGATAGGAATCCAGATGTGTAAAGGTTTTTGAAAGCAACCATATCCAGCTTTTTGCTTTGAGTCAAGTGTCCCCTTGTATCGCCTTATTGTCCCTAATGTAGTCAGGTTTGTGCCGCAACATTTGTCATACACCCTAAAGAGCTGTCTACCTTGACATCTAATCTGAAACTAAAGTGACCAATATCCATGAGGACACCACAGGTGGTGAATCAGCAGATGGTGAAATCATTCATTTTGCATTGGCATTTGTACATTTTGCTTTTGTGTCAGGCTGGGATTATGCTTCTGCAAAGATACACATAAACTTTTCTGTGGGCCTACCAGCGCTTACTCATCATGCCATCCTGTCATCCAAGCAAGCAGATTGGTTAATCAAACATCTGTCAGGATAAATGGAAAAGAGAAAAACACACAAATGTACAGTCGATAATGGATGTTCAAAAGATCCTCGATAGACAAACTGGGTAGATATTTGGCTTCAGGTTTTTCTTTTAAAATCAAAACTATGTCGTAGTCCATGTTGGTCAGAAATTAAACTTGTCTTTTCAGTCATTTACCATATTTTATGCATAAAAATGTGTATTTTATAACTTTTTGTTGCTCACTTTTGACTCACATAAAGGCACCTTTTATCCTGGATTTGACCTTACCCTATTCCAATCAAGATTTAAAATTAGTAAGTGAGCACTAATACAGTGTTTAATATTGGAAGAATATATATTTTTATTTAAGGGTTAAGAAGCCTCCTCTTTAGGGCTAGATTAACCTAAACTAATAGTAAGTGGTAACCCAAGGTTAGAGCCATGATAGTGGCAGTGAGGCTGTAATGCTGATTATTGGACAAATTGAAAGAAGGGCTCACAAAGACAATCCATAAAATGAAAAGATTAGGATTCATCGTCTGATAATCATTAATGCCTGTAAAAAGATTTAATGTCAATCTATTCAATGGTTGTTGAGATATTTCAGTCTCGACCAAACTGGTGGACCAACCAACAGACAGATGCGATCCATAGAGTCGCTTGTGTGGATGAATGACACCAGTCTAACACAGGATGAAGGCTCACAGGATCCATGTGGTGTAGATAAAGCTCCGTATTACCAAACCCAATTATTCATATAACACTATAAAATCCTACACTGTGTGTTATCTTGTGTGGACATTACACTGTTACACTATTAAGGAACCTAAACACGGCACAGTACTACCCAGTCCAGAAATATCTGAGCTGCTGGTGAATTCCATGACTGATTGCTTCCAGACTAAAACTGGCGGGCATTTATTGCTTCAGCTACATGTTCTCACTAGCCGAGGCTCCTATTATCAACCTTTGTCTCCCGTAATGAGATATTCACTGTGAAATGTTAATTACTAAACACAGGGCCGAGTGGCTTCCAGTACTGACCCCATTCTGATTGAACTTAATAACAATTACTGTAGTTCTCTGTGAAAGTGGGTTATGAGAAAATTAGATTTTACAGTCGCAAGCAACTCAGCTACTGAAACAAAGGAAAACCCATTGTCCAAATTTGTGAAATGAATCACAATCAAGTTTTTTTTTTTCTGTTCAGAGTTAACATCTATAACTTAATCATAACAGTGTATCAATCATGATGACACAGGTTGTGTTATTTTGTCATTCAAATGCAAACAATACAATGACATTGTTTATACAAGACTGACAAGATTCTGTTGCTACTGTAATTGAGTAGGAGCACAAACATGTTAACATTATTGTATGTGTGTGAGAGATAGAGACAGAGGACGTGTGTTTGCCTACAGCATGTGTATGTCTTGGTGAGTGTGTGTGTTTACTACCAGTGGAAGATTGACAACTATTTTCTCCTGTTTGAATGGCTCTAAATCCACACGTATCTGCATGAATCCGGCCCTGTGTGCTTCTTAATGGCAAAGACCTTCTCTGTTGGCTCAGCTATGAATAACAGTAATTGTTCAACCCACTCCCCGTCTATTCCCTTTGTGCCCCTGCCAGCTGGCATCTGGTGCCCGCCGACAGTAATATTCACCCTCCGCCCCTGCCATCATGTCCCCTCCCTACACACACACACAATAACACACACTGCTATACGTCTGTGATCACATGACCCTACAGCTGTGTCCACATGATTCCTCAGTCACAACGTAAGCTTAGATGATGCTTAGCTCATGCATATACACATACATAGATTACATATAATATAAGTATGTACAAAGATGCCATAACAAAGTCTACTAAGCTTAGAGTATCACATTACTAGCTGTAAATACATGAACAGACAACTTTTTACACAACTCATTCATGCATGCATGCACACACACACATACAGACACACACACAGAGGTCCCCTCCCATCCTCTCAACCCCCAGTCCAACGTTTTCCAAATGATCTCATCAGATTAGCCCCAGATTGCTACCTATTACAGCCTTGCTACTTATTTAGCAATTTAGCTAGGGGGAAAATTGCCCCCGCTTGATGGCTAATTTTCAGAGGTGACATTTTGCCACATTGGGCCGCAGCGCTGAGGGGCCTGTTGTTGAATAGACAGGGGGTCCAGTTGTAGTAGAGCCATTAGGACTAAATGATCCCCTCTGACTTGATTTACTGACAGGAGTCTTCACATTGTAACCAGTGTGGACAGAGCACTGTGCAAGATGAGGGAGCTGAATGGTGGTTCTGTAGTTGCTGAGACCAAATCTACTTCAAGCTCTGCAGTTTCTGGCTTAATGTGTCTTGGTCATGTAATATGGGTGCTGGGTACAGCCTCAGGTCCCAACATTTTCCCTTGAGCTTTCTTAATCAGAGCAGCAGTATGTGCTGCTGTATATTTAGTAATACTTTATTTAAAGAGGGGTGCGTAAGACTGAAATTACACTGTCATAACCATGACATCACGCCTGTCCTGAACATGAAGGAGTTTTCTATGAATATTCTTGACTGTTGTCATTAAATGTCATTCATGTCACTATTAATGCAAAGTTGACATTGTTGACATTGACATTGTCTTTGTCATAAACATGCCACAGTGAGCCATCTCCTGTCTTTCCCATGTCTGTTGAGAGTTGCCTATGTGCAGTATCAATTGGGCCTGATATGACTACAGTGTGGAATCATATAGCACACTGCTGGCTGTTGAACACAGCCAGACTAGACGTAACGCAGCCCCTCAGACCGGCGTTGGCGTCTTTGACAGGGAAAACTGTATCAATGCGGTTTTCTTGCCGTTTTTGCTCCTGGCACCCTAGGGCTGAGTCAACTAATCAGATGGCTAACCAAGCTAACAAGCTAGCAGCAACTACTGTGGGAAATTATTACCAGACTGAAATAATGATTTGGTTGGTTAATTTTAACATTTATCTGTCAGTGGCTGGTAGATGTTCACATTTTTTAGAGTTACCAGCAGTTAGCAGTTAGCTTACTTTAGCACCACGTAAAGCTAGCTATCTGTCAATCAGGAAACTCCATGTAGTCAAAATGTCAAACTGTCCTTTTAATAATATCTTTATTTTTCAGTCCAAATGGTACCTCTTTACTTGAAGTCAAGTGAAGTATTCATGACAGTGTTATAAAAGCATTTGACAGTGTAATAAAACTTAATGAGCTTTATGACCAGTCCAGCATGTATCACTTTAGGTGAGGTCAAGAAAAACATTTATAACACAATTATAATGGTCTCATGACAGCCAATGTCAAAACCAACCACATATGACAGCATAATATAATGTTAACACGTAAAGCTCAAATGTTTCTTTAGGTTTTATAATTAGGCCTATGGCATGCTTATGACACGTTAATATCAAGTTGTCATAACAAAGACATCTCTGTTAGCTTAGCATTAAAAGTGACATCATTCAAGTGACCCATCAAATGACAGCAGTCATGAATATTTATGAGAGGTGTCATGTCATGGTTATGACAGCGTTGTCTTAGTCCTATGCACACCCCTTACCTTACTGTGTACATAGACATTTTATCAATTGTTTTAAAATCCCATGGCTTCTTTTAAAATCTGTCAATTGTGTGATATATGGTAGGAATTTTCAGAGTAAAGTAAGAATGAGACATTAAAGAGGCCTAGTCATATGTGCACAAATTGCACATGCATTAGACTGAAAAAATACTGAGAACATTTGTAAATACATATATATAAAATATAAAGATGGTGCACAATTACTGCTAATCCACATGGAACCTAGTTTGACTCACCTGTATGTTTTAGTCACCTTTAAGGTAAAGTCCTTTGTGTTTTTCCTGTTTTTGGGCTAGCAGCAATTTGTCTTGACTAATGTAAATTTTGCTTTCACTGGTTCGAATGTCTAGTGCCCAAAATCTTCCACTTTTATCCTTAACAGTGGTTGAAGTGGTAGCACCAACACAGTCAGACAGTTTTAATGATTTGATAGCCGCCACCCACACTAAGAATATATTTACCCCTGGTACTGTAAGGTGCATTGGCTATAGCATCTGCTGCACCAAATGCGATATGTTATGCTGATGTGAAAGCGCATCAATAATCCTTGGTGAGTTATGAACTGACCATGATTATGGCCCTGCAACTGCAGGAAATCCGTTTGAGGCTGTAAAATATAAAACCATGACATTATAAATATGCAGGCCATTAAAAACAGCCAGCTGACATTGCCAAAAATAACCCTGACACACTGTCCAAGGCAGAAATATGGATTATCGCCTAATGCAATACAATTCTCTTTATATCTTTCATGATCTGGAAAACTCCCACTGCTCTCATTTATAATGAATGGAAAAACCTTATGTACAGTGTGTTTTATGCTATCCTGATGATGTCCATAGAGGCTGGCTTTATTGCTGTGTGTTGGTGTGTGTTTTTCCCTATTGCCTGAGAATGTCAGTGGAGTTCATAGTTAAATTTAGAGATTAGCTAAAATAGACAAACAGGCATTTAAGCCTGAACACATGTTATTATCACATGGAACTACTACTACTACTACTACTACTAAGTATGACATTAAAAAACAAACATCAGAGAAATAAAATTAGTAACACCTACTACATCAAGTAAACGCCTGCCTAAATAAGTCCTAAGTTGATTTTTAAAAAACAGATCTTGTTTATATAAGATCTGCATATCTAATGTAAGTGGGCAGGGTGTTCCACAGTCTTGGAGTGTTGTAGGTAAAAAGACAAAGCAAATTACCCACAAGGTCTATTAAGTGGCACAACACCATCTTGCTCAGAAAAGTTCCCAGTTGTCATGGAATTGTAGATATTCAAATGTCCATTTGACTGACAAACCGTGTTTCACTGCCCCACTTTCTGGTTGTCTCTTTTATCTCTGACTCTGGTGGTTTAAAGTCTCACCTAGCTGCAGTGACTCAAGGACATATTGACATCACTGAGGCATAGTCTTATGCACCTGTGACCACACCTAACAGTCATATCATGGTTTCCTAGAGTACACTACAGCGGTCAGAAAAGATTTTCACAGCCAACAGTTATTTTAAAGGCCCTCTAATCCATGTAAAATTGAGATGAATCTTGACCTTGGAAATGGATGTAGATAAACAATGTCACCATGAGGTCCATTGTGTTTTAAGCACAAACATCAAGTTTTGCTTTGCTAAATCAGAAAATGTAAAATGTAAAACAGTCTTGATCTTGTGCTGCTGTATGCAGGGCGTCAGTGATAACCAGCAAATTTAATCAGGCTTTGTAAATGAGTTTTACAGAGTGCAGACGTTGGAGGGTAATTCCTTAATTATCTGAGGTCCTCACACACTACTTGTCCCCTGTGAATGAGACTAAAGACAATGAAAGACAGAAAAACAGACATAGTAGCATCTTTTTTGCACACTGATTACTTGGACTGAGGCATTAGTGAAGCAAAACAACAGCATTATGGCCCTAATGATGACCAATTTGAGGACCCCCGAGGACCCCAGCTGTGTTCAGGGCCAGACATATTGGCCCATGATGGGCTAAACCAAGCCTATTTACCCATGCTCTTTCTCCCCAGCCTGTAACAGCCAACCACACGCAAACACATATGCATAATGGGGAAATAATGGAATCTTCTAATAATTTGTTTTGGCCAGGGAGGAAAGCAGAGGGATGGAGAGTCAGAGGCTGGCTTTCTAAATGACATGCCCCTGTGGCCTAACACGATTAGAATTTAAACTATGAGAACGCTGAGCCCTTCTTCAGGGGTCGAGATGAAATATTGAGATTGCCGCCGTGGCTTTTGCTCTCTTCCCAGCTTCCCGCGACATTCTCTCACTCTGACACTTGTCTGCCAATCAAAGTGATGGACAGCTAACACGGAGAGAACAAAGATGAGGTCCGCAGAGCCAGTTTGTTTTAGTCGGCTTGGTGGTGAAGGAGGTTGAGTGACACCTCGACGTTTGGAGACACAGTGCTTTACTGAAGTGATGTTCTGCAGTTTATTTAGTGGTAAAATCATGTGCAGGAAACGTTGTCAGACTCAGAGTTCATGTGAAGTAGGTGCTGTCAACCATATTTACTACCAACCAGAGAGCAATAAAATATCTATTTTATTCTCTTCTATTGTGTTTTGTTCTGTTCTATTCTATTCTATCATTTCCAACAGCAAAGATCTTCTTGACATTTGCAATCTTAGGGCGTTTTCACACATATAAGATTGGCCAACGTCAGACACAACGCCCGCTACTCCACCAAATCAAGAGGGAGACGCAAAACACACGTACGTGGTACAGACAACACCGTAGGTTATGTGATGGAAAGTTCTTTAGTGCGCCTAGCAAAATTACTATTGTGAAACCGAAAATAACAGTGGATCAAGAAAGTGTATAACCAATGTAATTAAACCACCGAACGTTGGCTTCCGGACCATTGCGTCCAGACTTTTAGGGTGTGAAAACGCCACCTTAAATGTCATAAATGTTGTGTATCTCCATTCTACTTCCATTCTTATTCCCTAAAAAAAATCCATATTGTGTTCTAGTTCCATTCTAATTCACTATTCTATTCTATTCCTATTCTATTATACGTTGATCATTAATTATATA
>NW_023339751.1:18313160-18326728 GCF_004916995.1 Morone saxatilis | reverse complement strand
ATTATATTATATTATATTCTTTTCAAGTAATTTCTGTTCTAGCCTTTTGTATTCTGTTGTCTATTACACTATATATTTCGATTACAGAGATCTCCTGTCGACATAAGCAGTCTTTTAACAAAACTTTGTCCGGTCAAATGTATGTGTAACGCAGAGGATGAAGCGTGTCGCTGGTTAGAATTTCTCTCTCTCATGTAGGGAGTATGAACCACAGAAACAGTGTTTGGCACAGAAGCAGAAGCTCATAATTATTTGAATATTTTCTCCCTCATGAATAATACAAATATTGCTTGCTGGACTTGGTGCTCTCTCTCTCTCTCTCTCTCCCGTCTCTCTCTCTCTCTCTCCAGTCTCATCCATCTCTCTCTCTCATCTTTCTCTTCTCTCCACTCTCTCTCCTCTTCTCTCTCACAACTCTCCACGATCTTTCTCTCTCTCTGTGTGTGTGTGTTTCTGTGTGACTGCATTGACTGTTTGTGTGTTCTGTGTACATGCATGTACACCTGTGCTTAGGCATGAACAAGATGCCAAGAGTGTGTTTCCGCATTCATATTGATCTCACCATCCTTTTTACCCATGAGTGTTTATTTTGTGCACATATATAAGTTGTATTGTATATGTGTGTGTGCGAGTGTGTAGAGGTTAAAAGGTTGCCAGTCACCCTCCTCCAGGGTTCCAGGCTGCCAGTGAACATATGTTTGTCTCTGTGATCTCTTGGCCCACCAGCCATACAGGCTCGCAGTGTGTGTCCCCTCAGACTCTGCCACTGCCAGGAGAGCAAACATGTTGATGTGGAGTCTGAGTGAAGACAAGGAGCCAAAGAGGAGCTGCAGTAGCAGCATGGTGGATTGATGCTTGAGGTTTCTGTCTGCTGTTGCTGTATAGCACCCCCTCCACCCACAAAGGGTGGTCTGCCTTAAAATTGTGGTCTATGCATTTGAGTGTGTTTGATCCAGATTTATAGATTATGTGGGGTCTACTACATGGCCTGCAATTATATTGTAGACCTGTGGATGGTGAAACAGAAAAGCTGGTTTTCACTGTTTGTGGATCAGACTTTAACAAGTCACCATCAGGTAGCAAACCCTGCTAGTAATGTCTTCATTTAAAGACAGAAGAAGCAGTTTGGTGCAACTGTACCTGAAGAGTCAGCTCCTATATATATACTCTATAACATACTGTGTATATAAAACAGTTGACAGGCCTATGACTTTTGTATTACAGTAAGTCATTCTCAACTGCCATGCCTTTGCCACAGCTGGATTAATTATTTTTTCTGTATTACTGGGACCAGTGTAAAGCCGACTCTGACAGTGTCAGGCTTTTCTGAATGTACATGTGCTGACAGTCAAACAGGAATCGGTGTGAAAAAACCTTTTAGAACTTTTGACATAGTGGAAAATTGCACATTGTCTGCCAATGTACTTATTTAGCCTCTGAAATTTCTAGTTTTAGATTCCACCCACAATACAGCATTGGTAGTTTCAGAGATTTCTCTGTGAATATGACAAATGTTTTCTATAAAACTTTGTCAATTAAAGGACCGGTGTGTAGGATTTAGTGGCACTTCACTCACTTCACCCTCACCTTCCAAGCGTAAAGGACCGTAAAAAACCCCTTCTAGACCAGTGTTTGGTTTGTCCGTNNTTTGGTTTGTCCGTTCTGGGCTACTATAGAAACATGGCGTTTTAATCTGTGTCCTTAATAATTGTTGAAATTACTATAAGAAATGTGAAAGGTGTCTACCCCACAGAGAATTATCATCCATCTCTGTAGTTTCCTCTCGCTCTTTTAGCTATTTGGTGTCTTTCGGCTCATTGTTTTGGTTTTATGGCCCACACCCACCCATTTACTGTATTGGTTCATTGTCACTGCTCTCATCTGTTTCCAGACGTAGTCCACAGCTGTTTTTAGCAAAAAGCTTTGATGAATCCATTGCATGCCACTTCACCAGCACCAAACAACAGACTGACACAGTTAGCAACTAGTTGGTGAACATAGTGGAGCATTTAGCCACTAAAGAGCCAGATATTTCCCTCAGGAGTTGGTAAAGACCAAACCAGAACTAAAAAGTGAGTGAATATGGTGTGGTCTGCAGTCGCTAAGGTGTGGCTAAGGTGTGGCTTAGCTACAAAGCTAAATAGTTGCAGTGAGCTAGACTTGTACAAAAAGACATGGTTGGTTTATTTTAAAATACCCTCAAGGTAGACAGCTGATGGGTGACAATGTTGTGGGCCTTTGACCAAAAAGAGGGTTGTAAAAAAGTCGTATACTGTAGCTTTAATGATAAAAAAGGGTGGGTGACGTATTTGAACCACTGAAAGTACTTGAATAATGATAAAGTTAAATTTTACTTGCTATGAGCTGATAATCATTTTAAGCGTTTGGATTTTACATGTTGGAAGATCCTTCTTGACAGACTAAGTGCTGATTTTCTGACCATCAGACTGCTCCCATTACTCTGTAAAAACAACAGAGGGAGAATAACTGATGATCAATGGTTACTTTCACATTAGATGAAATTTCTGTGGTTGCAGATATCATTACAGTTGTTTTAATATGGCCAGCAATACTTCAAGGGCACTCACTGGGGGAAAAACAATCAGTTTTAAACCCCCTTGTGAATATTTTGCCACAAGAGGGGGCTAGGATAGTTGCAATTTGTCTGAAACTGAAATGTAGTCAGAAAACAATCCTTAATCCTCTTAAAAAGGAAATAAACCCCCAGAGAGATCCTGAACATTAGGTCAAATGATTATTTCCTTTTCAGTATGACTCAGTTTTGTGTGCCGTTTATTTTTGAGTTCAATCAACATAGTTATTGTACTTGAGTTTATTGGTCTCGTAGGAACTCTGATGTGAGTCAGATAAAAATGTTCCTCCTTCCAAACTGTCTCAAACTGTTTCAAAACTGCTGTTGTAATAGAGACATCCAGCCCAGTGAAAGTCATGTCACATTTGTGCTAACTTGGCTTCAGTACAGTCAGAGACGAAGATAGGGGGAAATATGGAGGGACATAAGAAGACAGAAGAGAGGAAGAGAATGACCGAGGGATGGCCAGAAGACAAAAAAAAGAAAAGAGCCGTTCCTTATTCATCTGATTCTAATTTGGATGTAAATTGCAGGCTGATGTCACGGCGGAGCGGCATGTTGCTGGGTAATCACAGTGGAATCCTGGAGAATGAAGCCAGAAAGAAAATACTGCTAGACAGGTGCACAACAGAGCTGCTCAATAGAGCTGTAGTTTCCTCTGCGCTATCTATCTCGCACACGACAGAACATGGGCGGCAGTGCATACGGCAGTGCTCATACAGGCTGTCATAGTGTACACTACTCAAGTTCAATCTGAAACTCCGACATTGAGGCTGGAGCAGCTGTTACTGCCAGCAGCTACAGTAACTCTCTTTTCTTTCTTCTTCTTCTTGCTTTCCTTCTCTCTCGCACACACTCCCATACAAATGCCTCCCCACCTTCATTCTCATTCTACTCTTTAACTTGTTTCTTTTTCTCCCTGCTCTGTTTTCTTTTTCTGTGCTGCCACCCGTCCGCCTGCATCGGCCCACTTCTGGGCGGCATGCCACTGTCCCGGCCCCCTCCATCACATCTGCTGATGATAAGTTTTCTGCCGTTCATTAACAAATAAAGTTCAGCAGCCTGTCTATTTGTGCCAAGGCAAAAAAATTTGACGTCTAATTGTTTACTTCTAAATCAGTGTGATGTTGCTTTCCTGCTGAACCGCACACACATTCCTCTGCCGTGTCCCCATTTGATGATGTCAGTGGTGGATTGTGGGGTTTTTGGTTGGGGGCAGCGAATGGCTAAGTGACTGCGAGAGCCCCCAGTAATCCCTCTGTTCAGGATGGGGCCCGCTGGGGCCCAATGAAAGATGTAATAGGATCCCTCTGTATGCCTGCTTCCCCTGCAGGGTTAGAGATTAACACTAGTGTCATATTCGGCTCTGTCTGCCAGAGCTGGACCCCTCTGTCACACTCCCTAACAAGCCTGAACATTTCACAGGCTTGAGATCAAATCAACATAGATTATTGCAGTGTTTATTCAGGATTATAATTGTTTTTCAAGGGACACAGGTTTTTTTTTTATACACAAAAGCATCTTCATGTATGTTTACTGCTTGATTCAATGACATAACAATATCCAACAGATTTAAAATATACATAATATATAAATGGCCTATTTATATTTAAACTGGCAATACGTGGCATCACTATCAATGTCGGTATCCTGCGATGATCGACTGAAATATGCACATTTGGAGCTTTAACCGTATTTCATGTATTGACATAAGCAAGCAGCCAAAACAGCAACCGTCATAACCAAAAGCTTCCCTCCTGTGTTAGTTATTTTTCCAGGTCTGTCTTCTTTGCCAGAGAG
Source organism: Morone saxatilis (assembly GCF_004916995.1). Taxonomy (NCBI): domain Eukaryota; kingdom Metazoa; phylum Chordata; class Actinopteri; family Moronidae; genus Morone; species Morone saxatilis. The sequence continues at coordinate 18,322,335 of NW_023339751.1, read as the reverse complement.
CAAAAGGCCTACAGCATCATTTCCTTTAGGCTGATGACGTCTATGGAAAAACAGAACAACAGGAGAAGAAAAGGCGGTGGTTGACGGCAGCCGCTGCTCTGTCAAACCCCAGAGTGAAACAGTGACTTTACCCACTGTGGCGTCACAAGGCTGAATACACAGGATGGATTAGCGTGACGTTAAAAGTGTCAGTCAGCCAGAGTTTGTGTGAGGGCTTGCAGTTCCATATTTTAGATGCCACTTGTTTGAGTGTATAACACACAGACACACAAACACACTGACTTACAGACACAGGCATGAAGAGAAATAAAAAATAAGGAGATACATGGCTGCCAACACTCACTGCCAACAGTTCTGGACCCACTAAAACAGCCAGCTTTGACCAGTTTCAGTGGCAGCAGTGACAGAGAGAGGGAGAGCTGTGGCTTCTGAGTAGAAACCCAGTCTGCTGCAGTTTGGCAAACCCCTGGACCTTTACAGTGTGAGTTTGTGTGCTTGCTTGTGTGTGTGTGCACAGAGTCTCCAGTACTGGAGAGGCTTCAGAGAAAAGAGAAAAAGTGTGTGTGTGTGTGTGTGTCGGTGTGTCGGTGCATGGCCAGTAGTCTGGCAAACCAAACGTGCATACGTGCACATAGGGATTTAGTGGTGGGAAAACTCCTCTAACATGTGTGCACGCACTCACACATATACTCGCAGGCATGCACACAGTCAGGAGTCAGCTGTCTACCCCTGCTTCTCAGCTCATTAAACCAAATCCCAGGGACTGGACTGAAGAATTTAAATGAGAAACCCCCCTCCTTTGAAGTTCTGCCCCTTTCAGCTTACCGTAGCCGTAGCTGCACTTCTTGCAGGTACAACACACCCACTTTGTCAATGCTCCGTGCCCCTTCTTTCAGTATTGCGTGTGGCCTCCACTGCACCTTTGGGTGTCAAACCGGCAGCTCGAGCCGACACTGACGACACTGACGGCCCCTTTTGCCTGGGCTCTGACCTTGGGGAGGGGGTACTTAGTTTTAAACCCTGAAATCGTATATATGTGTAAATCCGACAAAAATCCCCCGCCCAACACTCCCAACCAGCCCACGTTTGTCTGTGCCTTGTAGCTTCAGGTCCCCACGGAAACTGGATAACAGCACTGTTTAGAGGAGCTTGGGATTCATTTGGGATAACAGGACTTGCCTGACAGGCCGAGGGAGCGTCCATGGTCTCTTGCAACAGTAACCAGAGAGAGAGGGGTGAAAGAGAGAGCAGATTAGAGACTTTCAATGGGAGGACTTTAGGTAACTGTTTTGCAAAATAGGCTGATCCTCTTGTTTACCTCACTGCCATTAACCCTAACAGTAAAAGACACATGACTGCTGTGCTGAAATGTGTGTGTAGAGTGTCTTTCACAACCCTTAGGTAATAGAAACCTTTTGTCGAAGTCCAGAATGACATGAAATTCAACAGATCGAAACTGTATCCCAAGACAAACAATTAGCCTTTCACTTATTTTGATTTTTTCTCAATATTTCTGGGGGCTTTTATCGCCTTTATTAGATATGACAGCTGTAGAGACGTGGGGGGGCGGGGGCCACGCAGCAAAGGGCCACAGGTCGGAGTCAAACCCATTCTTACTGCTATGTGGCTTATGTTAAAAAGAAGATGGGGAAATAGGTCAAAAGTATTTATCAGTGTTTTTTTTGTCAATGAAAGACTTCCTTAGAGTTTTCAATGTGCTTACCGATAGTTTTGACAGCTGTAAAAGTCATCAAAGAAGACACAAGTGAGCAGGGTTCTCCAGCAGAAATGTAAAAATCTTCTCTGTCAATGTGAGTTTTGGATTTAGCCCTCATACTTTGACGTTTGTCATCAAAGCCTTTTTCTTCAGCTTACCCAGAACTCTTTTCATTGTTTTATTGATTAACGCAGAAATAGTGTCAAACCTCTCTGGATAAAGTTCGACAACAGTCTCAGAAGAACCCACAGTAGCAGCTGCCTGTGTCAGTGAGTCAAGAATATGCATCTCCATTTCATTTTTCTTCACTCTCTCATCTTCCTTTGCCGTGAACTTCACAAGACATCCCTTCCCCCTCCCTCACATGTGACCTCCGACCCAACCTTGATTCTTCCTTCTTCACTGTTTGCCAAAAATTTTTTGGAAGGGGCCATCCCTGGCTGTATCTCTATGGAATATCCTTACCCCCTCCCAACCCCCCCTCCGCCAGGCATCATCCAGCGGCCCTCGCTCTCTGTATCAGCTTTTTGTCAGGGATTTGCCTCCTCAATCCCACAAATCAACAGAGGATAGATGCCTATTGTGCCTAATCAAAGCACTTCCTCCTGGGGTAATCCCTCAATTTGAGCAGGAAGAAAAGCCCAGTGAAGGGGGGAATGTTCTGGATCAATCCTATGAAGGGCCCATATTATACACTCTCATTTAGATTTCACCAAAGAGACACAGCCAGCCAGCGTTCTTAAACCCCCCTCCCCTCCCCTCCAACCACCTCCGACTGCTCTCCTTTTCTGTTTGTGTTTATCTTTATTTTACTCCCCATTCTCTCTTTATTAATCTGTTTTTCCTTTGGTGTGATTGTCAGCGAGTGTCCTGGCGTGCCGGCTGGTTAGCACGTGGCAGCTCTTTCAGCGCTGCTTGTTTACCGGAGGAAGGTTGAGGATGATTGACTTGTCGCTGGCGAAAGCTTGTTTGTACAGTGGATGTAGGATGACAGGAGCATCAACCTAGATGTTTCAGTCAGCCTGTACACAAAGGCCTAGCCGGCTTTCGTCTAGGAGGTGGAAATGTAAAGACATTTGTCAGGTGAGCTTCATCGGGAACTTAGCGTATGTCATTTTGGTCATTCATGCTGAGATAAGAAGGAAATATTGTTGGATTGCTTCCATTTTTGGTGCATGTTTACTCCCTTTCTCAACCTATGAAAGATCGGGGATCACATGAAGGATCCTTAGATGATTCTTTTCCCAGTAGCACAATCAACAAAATGCAACAATCTCAAGATAAGTCAAAAACATTTATAGAGGATTTGCAGTTAACTAGATCTGTCAATCAAGTCGGGTGCCATCATTAGTTTCAAGTAGATGTCTTCCTGTAGTAATTTATACATACACAATACTAGAGAAAGGTGTAGTGTTGATATAATATAGATCAATTCTGTGAAGGTATTTGTATACAATAAACTGTTTCTAAAAGTCGCGTTATCAGGAGGGACTGTCCACATTCAGATGAATGAGAGGACTGTGTTTCTTTACGCAAAGTTGAAGTGGGTCTGACCGTGGCCTGAGTCATTAATTGTAGTCTCTGCTCCAGAAAACTTTTAGCTTTAGAAGAGTCGGGTCAGCTATAATCAGTTGGCTGGCATTGTTGTGTAGCTAACAAACAGGCGGATAAGGCAGTAAACTACAAAAGTGTTGATGAGAGTTAGTGTCACTTTTTTGAATGTGTAATTCTGGAATGAACTGGTAAAATGAGGCAAAAACTTAACTTAAGTAAGAAATGTATCCACAGAATTAAATTTCTTTTACTTTTTACCATTCGCTGAATAAGTGCTGCAACCTTGTCCGGCTCTCAGGCTTTCTTAATAAGTTGCTATGTCTAGACAGCAACAGATGTTTCTGTTGTGTCTCTTAGATCTTTAAGTAGTTGTTGTGTTAGGTCTTAAAGACAGCTGCCGTTGGTCTCTGCGCCGTGTCTTTCTTGAGAAAAGATCCCTGCACTCTTGGACTAACCAGGATAAATAAATACACAAAAAGTTATAAAAATATAATACTAACACTGCACCTCTTCCTTCTACTCATTGAGCTATTACTACCTCTTACTCTTACTGATACATTTCTCTCTATTTTGACATCTTTGATGTTGATGTTGTGGAATATCTTTTTTCTCCACTGATTCATTGACGCAGTGTAACCCAAACTCGGGGTTTTTGTACATGGGAGCTGCAACAATAGATGTCATTGAACAAAGCTGACAGAACATGACCTTTAGCGGAGTTCTGAGGTTACTGTTCTCAAGCGGAGGAAGTCAAAATAGATGAGTGGATTAAGTGCGTCCTTGGAGACTCATTAGAATAGGAGAAGAATAAGGAGAGCGAGAGAAAAGGACCGATCCCAGCTGGACTGACTTCCCTTCACATCTGACCTCATCACCAGAAAAAACTTCATGGACGTCCATCTGGTCAGGTACCCAGACTGGACAGCAGAAGAAGCTGTGCTCCGTACACTTAAATCAGTGTTAATTTAACCCTAACCCTAACAACTCTGTGGAAGATTTATACAAGTTTATATTCATTTAATTTCATTATTTTGATTTGCTTTGATAAGTGAAAAATGGCAATAACTTCTGAGGGCCGGATGTGACATCTTTAAACCACTTATTTTGTCCAACCAACAGTCCCCAACCCTAAAGATATTTAATTTACAACCATATAAAACAAACAAAAGCTGCAAATTAGTGAAGCCAGGCGGTTTTGCTTCATGAATAACTAATAGCAATTACAGTAAAATAAACAATTAATTGCTTATCAAAACTGTGGGTAATTCATTTTTTGTTGATCAATAAATCATTTCGCTTGGCAGGCTTGCTGTATAGCCAGGAACCAATCAGACGTTCAATGAGATGGTGAATTTTTTCTGTCTTAATATGCACAATATATCCGGGCTGTAAGGCAAATTTTATATAAAATGTTATTTTAGTTCTGAAACTGCTTGGTTTTTACATGTATACAAATATGAGCTGTACAACTTCAACCCTGTACTGTTGGACATTGAGCGTCTCTGCTATTGGACGTCTTGCTCAGAGTGACTTCAGCAATGACTTTGCTCTCTATACATTCAAACTGAGAGTAGAGGAATGTATCTGAAGCCCTTCTTTGTCCATCTTCCGCGTGCAGCATTGGTCCAGTGTAAGATGGCAGCCATGTGTGGCCCAGATTGTGATGATGTGATGGATGATGTGAGTAATTCTCATTAACTGGGAAATGGCACATTAACATTTATTACTTTTGAAAGAGGCATGATTACCTGGGTTTGCATTGGTTAAACACAGCCCTGTGTGCAGGCACTTTAATTCCCAGATTACGCTATCCTCATATATATGCCTTGTGAAACAGAACACACGACTGCTTTATTTCCTTGCTTGCTGGCACTTCCAGTAACTGCTGTAAATTTTTAGTCCAACTCCTCTTCTTACGGCACTTTCTCCATTTAGAAGTGTTTTTTGTTCTTGCACCGGCAACAGAATAAGTTCTGAGTTACCGTCGAGTTTCCCTCTGTCTACCTCTACGCACCATCCTCCCCACTAGTGAATATGGCTTTCTCTGCTCTCTGGGGCCCACAAGTGTCCCAGTCCCTTCCTCTGGCCTGGGTTTCTAACCTAGATCAAATGTTAGGCTTTAAAAAGCTAAAGTTTGATGTGGATGAGCAACTGCCTATGAAACACTTTAATCCGCAATGCTGTAATGTATTTAATTTCACACCCTCTGATGGTGTTGCCCCTTCTTAGGATTACCCAGGGGAAGAAGGGGATAGGGGTGGGGGCACAAGGGCATGGCGCGAGAGAAGGGGGGCAGTCATTGAAGCCCTTCATCGGGGAGAACAAGACTTAAGAAAGACAGAGAGAGAAAGGCAATCAAGAGCTGTACAAGGGAAGGTGGGGAGTGAGAGTGAACAACAGGAAAAGGATGCAAGAAGGAATTCAAAAATTGTATGTATGCAGAGGAAAGCGTGAGTGTCAGGAAGAAAAGAGTGATAAGTGAGAAAAAAAATTCTAAAACCGAAGAGAAATTGCACCACGGAGCTGGCTTCAGAGAGAAAAAGAAGAATGCCACTTTACAATTTGGAATGCTTGTATTCAAATAGGAGGTCGGGGCTTTGGAGCCCGAAGAATGCAGCTATATCTGCATTGTCACATCCCCCCCTGCTTGGATAAGGGGAAAAGACACCCTGGCAAATCCCATTGTAGAGCTTGGGAGCTTCATAAAAGTTAAGGAGCGATGGATATAGTCTTGGCCCCCTTATGAGATGAGGATCTATCTGGCCTGGCTTCAGAAGCCCTAGACGCATACGCAGGGATATTGGAGGCAATAATTCCCCGGGACGGGAGCACACACAGGCTCCTTTATATCGCCCCCTAATATCCAATTTACGGGCTCAGGCCCTCCGCCAGAGCAGCCCCCGAGAACTTAGAATGCACAAACGCCAGCGTGAGATGGAATTAGGGCCAAGTTCTCTTTTCTTCTGTTTGCCAAAAGTTTGAGGCTTACAGAAATATGAAACTGTTTTTTTCTCTCTCTCGCTCCCTCTCTCTCTCCTTCCCTTCCCTTCCCTCCTCTCCCCTCTCATGTCCTCCTCCCCCTCTTCTGTCCGTTAACCCAATTCATCCATTAAATAGACAAGGAACTGAAAGCAATAAATAATTTTGGCCTGGGATGGAAAATGACTTGATGTTGTGTGGTTTTGGTTAATATACGGCAAGCTTTTCCAACACAGTGAGTAGGAAATGTTGTAAACAAGCATCACTGATTGGAAATAAGATGATGAAATAAGACGCAGTTGTTAAATAGATTTGGTTTTCTTTGAAATTTGTCAGGCTGAGGGTATTATGGCCTTGCCAAAGTCAGTAAATGAGGGAGGTTTGATTATTTAGAGGAAAACTAAAAAGGGGTGAGTCTATCATGCTTAGATGAGTGGGGATTTATTTAGGTTTTGGGTGAAAAAGTAAAAGTTAGAAAGTGTATACATGCTTAAGAGGCGTGATATTCCCCCTCTGCTGATCTCCTTATCCTCTCCTTAGCCTCCCTAAGCGGTATGTGGTGCACACACACACACACATACGCACACACACAGTGACTTTCCCTCCGCTATTGCTGGATGAATCTCCCATGAACCTTGCCAGCCTCCCTTGCCTGTGGATGTATTTACTCATAACAAGGGCTTAGGCCAATAAGAATATATGGTGATTTATACTGTGACCAGCAGGGGATTGTGTTGCCCTGATGCTTTAAGTATTTTACACTTTGCTAAACTCTCTGACACCTCCATGGATAAAATCCCCCATTTGTACCAGCCCCTTCTCCGCCTGCTCACAACTCTGCACAAAGTGACAACAAAACAAAACTGTGATTGAACCTCGAAGCAGACGGCTCACAAACTACTCACACTGAACAGCGTAATATAATGAGACTGTCCTCGATGAAAAACTAAAGCATTGTTTCACCAAGTGCCCCGAAGCAACGTATGGTTACATTCAGAGGCCGTACTTATTATAACTCTCGACCATTAGAAGCAAAGAAGGAAGTCAGGTGACATTGTTACAGTGATAAAGTCTGCAGAGAGGAGGTCTGGCTGGATGGATCAACAAAACATCAGACTTTAACATGGGAGACCACTGCTTGTTCCCTGTTTCCTACCGTCAGTGAATTCTTTTGACAATGACCACGACCATTCCCTATCTTTAACCAAGTGGTTATTATTGTAACTATGATGACAAAGGTCCCCTAACCTTTACACAAACCTAACCAAGTTGTGCCTAAATCTAACCAAACCATTAACCTGGAGGCAGCTGGGCTCTCAAAACATGCAAGAATCCATCTTGCCAGGCTTTGTGGCCAAACTACATGGTACTTTGTTCTTCTCTTGACTGGCTTCGGTAGGAGTTAGTTGAGTTGGTTTGTTGATCTGATTAGTTGAAGTTTGCTCTTTATAGACGGTGATAGACTGATGGTTCATCCAATCACTGGCAAGTATTTTTTGAAAGTGCCTGCAATTTTCCAAACAGATTCCAATGACAACTTTCCAGATGCTTCTGTGTCACAAACCATCTGGCGCAGTCAGGTTACCAAACCATAGTAGTGTCACATGAAATGACAATGTGTCATTCTGGAGGGCATAGACCAATGACATATTGTGTTGTTTCATTTGGATAACTTGTCCTGGCTTGCAAATTGAAGAATGCTGGAGTTGTGTTATATGATTATCTGCAGCATTTGAGCAATGTGCTATTTCCTGTTTTACATCAATTGGGCTTGGGACAATTTTCGAGATGAAACAAACTATTTGAATACGTCTTTTTGGGCCCAGCAAATTTTTAATGGACATCTTATTGACAATATTACAATTAACAATTATAACAATTAATATTAATATTATATATATAATAATATATAATTAATATTAACAATATTAACAATTGATCAGTTAATTGGAAAAGACAATTGACAGATTAATTAATGATTAAAATAATCATTATATCATCATATGAATGTATCACCCTTACATCTTAGCTCCTAAACTACTATATAGGTTGATTTTATCAAATATAACAATAATTTAACCAGACAGACAACCCAAGAAATCACCTGAGATGTATCATCCATTTTTTCCCATTTCCTATGTTTAAAGACAAAGCCTTTGGCAAGCTGTTAATACAAGGCTATTCATTAATTTCATAATTTAACAAACTCTTCATATTTGATCTCTGACTTGTAACTGAGAAGTAACTTCAGACAACCTCTTGTGCTCAGGCTATTCATCTCCATCAAAACCTGTCTCTGTCTTAATTTACCAGGTCATTCTGACCAAACTCTCCAAATGGCATTGCATTTGAGAACCCGATGCTGATATCATCCATCTACCTTCCCCGAAAGGTCAAGCAGAGTGTGCTCGAGTCATAAAAATCCCCCATCTCATTATTTGAGCATTTCTCTGGCCGGTGGCAGGGGTGCAGTGCAGTGGAAATGGAATGATATATCGGAGCTGGTCAATAGTCGATCTATAATGACTGTGTTGTTGGGCTTTCACTTTAGAATAATTTATATCCTCACTGATCAATAACTAATCTTGGGCATAGTCAGCGCTGAAATAAAGAGGAGAATGATGATGGCAAGGGGAGAGGCTCTGCTGGAATGTGTGGGAAACTGATGCCCCCCACCTCCCATCTCACACACTCACACACACACACACACACACACCGGCATACACACAGGTCTCTGCTGCACTCAGGCATAAAGTAGATCATCACAAAGCCTAAAAAGTTTGGGCTGGAAGTGTACGGTTTGGAGGGAAATGATTGATTTTGTGTAATATTATGAAAGTTCCAATTTAATTAGTTTAATAAAAATTTACTTTATTTTTTGTGTGACTTTGTTTTTGTGTTTGTGTCCGTGTCTGTATCTCCTTA
>NW_023339751.1:18301826-18313060 GCF_004916995.1 Morone saxatilis | reverse complement strand
TGTGTATGTGTGTGTGTGCTGGCCTGTGGAGCTGAGGGGGCTGAACCCTCTGCCCTCAGATTAGCCCCTGGTTGATAGGATTAGGCTCTAATGACTGGGACTTGGAAGACAAAGGGAGTTTCTGCAAAGAGGCTTAGATATGGAAGAATTAGCAGCAACCTTCCATTGCTCTTTCTTTCTTTCTCTCTTTCTTGCTTTTCTCTTGCCTTTTTCACCCCTTCTCTCCCTCTTCTCTTGCTTTTATGACCTTTCCTCTCATTGTCTCCTGCATACACATTGTCTCTGGATCTCTTGTAACACTCTGCTGCTTTCTTCTGTTTCCCTCTGGTCATCTGACAACTTTGTGTACTTATGCACCTGTAAAAGTGTTAGAAATGCAATGTATTACACCACTCTGCTTGCTAGGGTTCTGGGTTCTGGGTTTTCAGATGTTACAAATTTGAGTTTAAATTTGCATCTAAATTAATTTTTCTATGAATTTCATATTAATGTCCAAGTTTATTACATGACAGACCAGGCTTTGTCTTTATGTAGCATTTATTTCTACAGCTGGTTCTATTGCTGTCTCTTTTAAAAATTCCTCTGTACACGGTGAAGAGCCAATTTAGGCTCAAAACATTTAATTGTATTAAACAAAAAATTTAACTGTAACAGTCAGAGGAGATAGAATTAGTCACTATCGCTCCAGAAAAGCTTTCCAAATTTGAGTGTTCAAACATCTCAAATCTCTTCGATACCGAACAGTGCTGCAGCGCCAATAGGTCTCGGTTTTTCGATAGCCAGCCTTATTAGCTTCTATGCTAAATGGTCTGATGCCCAAAGGCCTTGCTCAGGTTCTAATTGCCCTGGTCTCAGATGCTCTTCAAGAACAAGCACCAGCCGAGACGCAACACAACAACGGCAAAAGAGAGGGATTTAAGAGATTTTCTGCCAGCTTACGTAAGAAGAGAGGAGAGCAGCTCCTTTTGGTTGGAGCTGAGAGGCTGCATGTGTGTTTATGTCTGCAAAGATAAAACCATTGGTGGATGAAACCATTAGAAGAGTATTGCTCAATAAGCCTTGGTATTTTAATTTGGAGCAGAGCGTGTGTGTGTTCTGTTTGGAAGGCCTTGTGTGAGTTGCAGTGCAAGGCCGTGGTAGCGATGCCTGTGAAGAGGAAAAACAGCGAGGGGAGAACGACGTGGAGCCCAAAATAAAGGAGGGCGGGGTGGACGTCGAGATTTGTTTGGGAAGTCATGTATGGTGGTGTGAGTCTGAGGGCCGAGTGTTGGTTTACTGAGCCCCAGCTGGGCTTTAATCCGGCTGACTTTCATAAACTTGACTGGGCAGAGCAGGCAAAAGCACTGGCATTAGCACGAAGGAAGCACTGTGAGGTTGTCCACAAGCCAATCTCCTGTCAGTCTTAATCCAGTTATTGAGCTGTTTATTTAGTTTCTTGCCAAAGTCATGGCCTTAAGTTTATCATTTAGAAAATATAAAGTAGTGTTACGTTAGTAAAAGCCAAGAATGTAAGTGACCGATCCTTTAAAAACCACTGGAGAATGTTTTGAACTTTTTGAATTTTGAACTTTTAGTTACTCTTGAGTAACTTTTAGTAACCTAATTTTTGAGTAAAAATTTAAAGAAACACATAAAATGCACACAACAAGTGACTAATTAGTTGATTAATTTGGCCTGATGTGGTAATACGTCACTGTGATTCTCAGTAAAAAGTTCAAAGCCTGGATGTGGAGGTGGGATCTGTGAACCAACCTCAGTGCACATGTCTGAAGCCGCCGCACGCAGAAATCCTCAAAGCCAAATCAACTGCATTTACAGTGTAATAACGGTGACATCATGCAGTTTTCCTAACTACCCCCTGAGTTATGTTGAGTCCAATTTGCCCTAAAATGCTTACATACATACATCCAAGCACACACACGCACACACAACAGTCAAGTGTATGAACATGCGCACAAACACACACTTCTCCCCTGCGTTGTACACTTGCAGCCTGTTGGCTTTTATCTTGAGCTGGGCACTAGATGAGGACCATATGCAGCCTCAGTGCAATTATAGTGTGGTGAATTGGTAGAACAACAAGAGGGCGTTTTAACGGAGCAGTAAATGCAGGTAAAGGCCTTTATTAAGCCAGATCAGGTTGCACTGATGTTGTCAGCCGTAGACTGGCTCTCAGACAGGCCACAAGTATGTTTGTAGGTATGTGTGCATGTTTGCATGCAGGCGTATTTCATTTGCATTTCACGATAGATATGTAGCCGCTGGAAAATCAGAGGAGACATTTACCTGTGTTACTTTGAGGAGCTTTTGGGTTCACTGGGATTGGCATTGTGAATTTCTGCAAGAGTCTGTGTCAGGTATGCACACAATTTACCTTTCTGAATGTCTAAGCGGAATTACATGTGATCTGTAATGGTTTTGGACGTCAGCCCACCAGGCTCCTTTTTTTTGGTGCCTGATAGGTGAAAGGTCAATCTCTAAAATGTTTATGCGCTGCCCTGTAATGTTGACTCCCTTGGGAGACTCAGATTAACCCACACTGCTCCTAAATTACTGGTAGGTTTTGTATTTCCAGGGGTACAATAATGCTTTACATTATAGGCAAAAATATTTGCAAATAATTATCGGACTTACTCTAACTAGATTTGTCATAAATGTCTAGCAGCAGAGAAGTAATCAGATCATTTACTTATTTAAAAGACTACTAATACCACAATGCAAAAATATTCCATTGCATGTAAAAGTCCAGCATGCAAACATTTACTTAAATTAAAAGTACAAAATAATTATCATGAAAATATACTTTAAGAACCAGAACCTTTAAGAGTATTTTACTCTTATATATTAAATTGTTATTGTGAAAGCTGCTTTATGCATATATATTTAATCTATAAAAATGCATTATATTTTATTAATTGATCATATGATATTTGTATCTAAAATCTATACCTAGTAAAGTACAAGTAACACAGACTTAACCGTACTTGACTAAATGTGCTACATTACTTTCCACCTTTACAGATGGTTGGAGTTAAATATATGAAATGAGTTATGATTTATTTCTAATGTCTTACTAGTTTAAAACTAATTTCAGAAATTATTTGACAGTGCTGCACTGTAGCCACAGGTTTATTCACTATTACCTGCCAAATTCTGTATCAGTTTATGCTTTATGCTGTGAGATTATGACAATTTATGTGTATAGTAAATTAGATTTTAGGTTGTCTTCCAGGATTTGGTGAAAATAACAGGAACTGGGAACCTAAACCCCTGCTGCAGTGGAAGCTCTGGTGGTTTGGTGGTGAGGAGCAAATCCAGGCACAATGTAATCACTGCTAACATGTCAATCCAGACTGATTAACTCTGTCACTGTTTTTGGATGGAAATCGTGTTTTTTCCCATTCGGAAAGCACAAGTGGTCAGCCGCAGCTGCTCTGTTTCTCTCTTTGTTAAACTACAGCAATATTTAGATTCTGTTTTCCAGTTCAGTTATGTTTATTCAAAAATTACTAATCTAAACCAAATTGATGTTATGTAACTTGGTCTGAGTGATTACCTCATATCACTAAAAATTTTCAACTATGTGTTTTTTTTCTTATTTGATGAGTTTAAAATGTAATATTTTTTGTTGAAAAAGGCTTAAAAATCTAGCAGTTGCAGAATTTTCTTAAAGTCAAATTGTGAAAGTCACCAATGGTAGAGTTATAAAGCTTTTAATGACTGTATGCAAAATACAAAAAGCTTCACCAAAAACTCTTTTGATGGACCCCTTTTGCAACTGAAAAACTGTATTTATGTAGTATTTACGTGATATAACTTCACATCATGTTGTGTATATATATATATAAAAGCAATGAAAATAAATCACACTGCATGGACAAAAGATGCCAGGCATCGATTACACAAGTGTGTTTTATCCTGCGTGGAGCGTTGCAGTGTGTGTAGCTTTAAAGTGTCACATTCTTGGACAACACTTCTCCAATTTCAGCAGGTTTACATAAAACACTGAACTTTTTATTTTCTTTAAAACACCTTGACTGTCTCAGATGAGACATTCAATTTCTATCTTAGACAAACAACATAGAAAGGAAAGTACACCTACTCTTGAGAAAGCATTTATAGAAAACAGTTTATGGTAAAGACTGCAGATACAGATGCCCTATTATTCACGGTGTCTTAATGACAGTGTAATGACTTTTTATTTCCCCCCAGAGTCGACGCAGTATACGGCTCTTTGGAATAGAAATCTTCAAATTTACAGGTTCTGTCTGCATTTAGAAAATCAAGGACAAGGCAAAAAAGTGAGAGGGAAGAATAATTATCTGAGGCAGGTGTGGTATAATGTGTGATAAACAGAGGAGGAAAGAAAGAGCGACAGAACAAAGGGTATAAAGATAGAAGTGTCAAACATTGGCGCGTGCCAAGTCGTCTGTTGTTGTCTTTTGATGGTTATGACACTTGTGATAATTAACAAAAGCTAAGTGGAATAAATTTACAACAAATCACACTACCTTGATTCTTTGACAGTTTGCATGTGGGTTTATAAGAACTTTTCACAGAAAAACAAGTTTGCGTCTCATTGTTTAAAAAAGCCTTGGTGGATTTTTTTGTTACGCAGGAGCAGAATAATTGCTTCCATTTATTGCAGCAAAGCCACAGTTAGTGCACAGCAGCACCAGTCTCCTGTACTTCCACGTACCTCTGACATTTGTTGTTATGACAGGAATCTATGCTTTGAAAGCTTCTTTATTAGGATCCCACAGGGTCGTACAGTATACGGGGGATCTTAGATTAGATGATGTGACCACTGACCCCTTCATGAACTTCGGAAGAGATAACTTTGTTTAGGAGAGATGGCTGTAGGTTCACTAGCAACCGCTGCAGTCAATCAGTATGTTTGGTAATCTGATTCACTGCTGCCAGGATGGACGGGTGCCCCTTTGCTGAACTGGTGTTCAAATATCTGACTTGATATGTGTGTATATATAAATTTATTGTGAAGTCCACAATGTAACTATCACCAAACCGGCCTTTTATCTTAGGCATAATGTCAGGGTGTCTTATTTCTCTCAGTGGCAGACACTGAAAGACAAACCCTAACCTACGACATGTTTAGATGAACTTCAGATCATTCAAACTGTTGAAATCGTGCCTGAATACATGTCAGACGGGGCGACCTGCAGTCGTCTGGCAGTGGACTTTAAGTCTAAAGTAAGACGCAGCGTTAGTGCATCCTCCTCGCTTCTGCTACAGTCCACCCAAAGATGCCTGAATCTGATGTTTTCCAATGAAACCAAATCTTTTTAGCTTTGCATTTACATAGATTACAGACATTTTTGTAAACTGATATTTTAGTGTCTTGTACAGTGCTGCATTAGGCTCTCTCTTTTTTGGTTAAGTTTATTTGACTTTACAAGAAGGAGGACATCAAATCACACACAGCTACAAAAACAGTATTACTATAAAAAAAGGTCCCAAACTATTTTTATTTTATTACCTGTTATCTGATATATTTCACTTGATCTTATCTGTGTTTTTTTGGATGCTATTATTGAAGTTGAAGTTATTGCTTCATACTCCTATTTCTATTTTTGTGTTATATCTACTGTATTCATATGATTTATGGTTTAGTATTTGTATGTGAAAAACCTTATATTACAGTCTTTTACCAAAAGTATAATTTGATAACTGGAATAGACCAATAAACAAAGCAAATGAATAAGATTATTTAGCTATTCATTTTACATACCAGTGTGAGTGAATTGCTCTATTTTTTATTGCCTCCATTGACCGTATGAGTCCTGCACAGTGGTTTTGTGCTGTGTGAAAGTACAACTGTAGTTTCATGGTGACCTTGTGTTTACTGCAGATACGGATCAGCCACAAGCCAAATGCTGGTCGTGGTTAAGGCTTTCATACAGTACCACCCGCTTGGGCAAGAAACCGGCCATTATCTCAAGGAATGGTTTTACTCTGAAAATCAAGAAAGAGTCAATGTGGCACAGTTTGGCTTTAAAGGAAAGCACAAACATATTTGCTTTTATTTGTATTTTACCCTCAAATGAGATGTTTTACAAGTTTAGTAAAAGAAACATCCAAAAATCTTGGAGGTTCTTTAAATCCTTAGTTGTCAAAATAAAAGTCCTCCTACTGTAAGTACTGAGGACATTTTTACTCCTACCAAAAGTAGAGATCCGCTACATTATTAGAAACAGTTACTTTATTTTTATATTGTGGACAGAGTGTGTTAAAAACTACATATATGATACTTTAATTAAAGAAAAAAATAAAATTGTTGTGTTCATACATTGTAAATTTTGGGCTGTAACTTTCCTTCATTGTTGTTTTAGGGAATATGAATTTAATGGTTTTTGTACGTTTTAAGTTCAAAACAGATGGCTTTCATTTGAAATATAACTGGCCAGACAAAATAATCAAATCACAAAAGAACAACAACAACTCTTGGAACCCCGTTAATGTATTGTATGTGAGGTTATAAGAGCTGTATTGTTGAATTATTGATCTATGAGCTTCAGTAAACATGTCCTACACAGACTGAATGGTACATTTTCAACCAGGGCCCTTCATATGGTTCCCTTACAACTGCTGTTTCTCTACCGGGGTTTGCTGGTTTATTACCACTAGGCTATGCTGTGCTCCCAGGCCACTCTCCACTCCAGCCTAAACTCACACCCATCCAGGAAAAGATGAGTCTTCACACCTCCTCTGTAGCCTTCCCTCACTCCCCCCTTCCTATCGCTCTGTTTTTCCCCCCTCCTGGTTTTATAGCTCAGCTCCAACACCCAGCTTTTTCCACTTGTTCTCTCCTCATCGTCATCCTTCATCTCTCTGCTTTGCCGCTCTCCTTTTTCTCACTTTCCCTCCCTCCCTCTATCCCTCCCTCTCCTTCTCTCTCTCTAAGGTGCTGATCAATTCACAGTCTCCCTGGGAGGTGTGAGAAACCTTCCCCATTCCTCACCCATCCACCCACTGCCACCCTTACCCATCCACCCTGAACGGTGCGACTGGCCGGCACGTGATATCCCTTACCCTTCCCTCACCCAAATCCTTCACCCCTGGATTTTTGGAGAAAGAGGAGTTCATGTGATGATGATGACAATGCTGCTTTCCTTCTGGTCTTCCTTTTCTCCTCCTGTCCTCCTCTTTTCCGTCTGTCTGTCCTCCCTCTTCCTCCCTCAGCAAAAGTGTCTGTGACACCATTAGCACACCTGAAATAATAACGGTGGTGACAAATGCTATTGGAACGGGCGAGAGACAATGAGAGAGAAGGAGGGAGAGAGAGAGAGAGAGAGAGAGAGAGAGAGAGGGAGGGAGGTGTGTGTGATATAGTGATGAGCTCTCTATCTATCTGTGGGGTTAATTCAGACTCAGCAGCCTTTCAGAGTAAAAGGAGCTGCTGACCCGGTGGCCAGTGGCACAATGTGAAAATTGACTGGCAGCATTCAGCACAGCTATAATCACAGACCTTGTGTGTGTGTGTGCACATTTAACATTCTATATATGTGTGCATCTGATTTCACACACTTCTCACCATATAGGAAAGCAGCTGCTCATCACATATGTATCTATAGGTGTGATGCAGTGATGTCAGTGTGACTGTGACATCCAAGCAGCTCTTGTATCTGTCCAGGTTGAGTCGTTTGCAGTTCTTTATCATGAATCCACATGTTCACATAAGTGCAACACGTACGTGTGAACTGTTCAGATGGAAAGCTGCAGCAGTTTTCTTACTTTTAAGGCTGTAACAGAGCTAAATGCGCTACATTTACAGCACTACATTGGTGTATATTTTAAACATATAGGTAGCAGTTGTAGTTTTACACAAATAGTAATATCTAGAACGGAGATGTTTATGATTGTGCATCAAACGTAATCGAAGGTTTGAGTTCTTTAATGCTTCCATCTTTTGAGTTTATTACTTTATTTAGAATTAGTTTATGATTGGTGCTGAAGAAAAGTTTAAAAGGTCATTCCCAGCTTAAACAATACTTAAAATGCATCAATAGCAATGAGCGGATCTCCTTATGCCTCGTGCAGTATCAACAGTTTCAGAGTTTCAAATAAATCAAACACACACTGTAAATAAACACGCTGGACACTTGCAATAAAAGGCAGCACACCAAAAGACAGCTAGCACCGTTATGTATTTTATTTGCATGGTAAATTATTCACATGAACAAAGTGAAGAAATATAAATATGATCAATTTCTTTTATAGGTTCAAACATTATATTCTGCTTTTAGTGCGGCATGCTGAATAAGATAAAAATGCAACACTGCAACAGAAGTACACCACAAAAGGTTTCAAGTGTATTTATGTTGCAGGGGCTTAACTTAACTTCACTTTTTATCTTAATTATCTGAGCAGGACTCTTCCTCTGCCTTTCTGCATGTCATGTAATTTCCAACAGCTCCGGTAGAAGGCGCAAATGATTAAGCATTAATGTGTGTGAGAGGCGAGAGCAGCTCACATTAACATTTAGGCCAAACTGCAGAATCCAGCAGCACTGAAAACTCCCACAGGAAAGAGTAACACTGATTCCGTAGTTTAACATTAATATTGCGATACATTATATTATTACCAATGAACCAAAGCTATGGTTTTACACCATCAACAATAAGCCATAGTATTTACCATGATGATTTCGGTGCCATGTAATTACACTCCCGAGATATTAGTGCCATTATTTAAAAAAAAAATCATTTGCATCCCATCCCATCATTCTGTTCCAGTAATTTGAGACGAACTGTGTATTAAATTAATTCCAAACTATACACTTTCATAAATTAGCAGATAATTTGTAAACGATGATGGAGAATTAGGATGTAATACATGACTTTCTCATGTGACACCGGATGCCACCTCGCGTTATACCTCATTACACTAACTTTTAAAATAGATCTCCGAGGCAACAGAAATCAATTGCTTACAAAGCCGAGCGCCTTTTATTTTTTTTCCCCTGACTGAATAATTTCAGACCTGAACTCACACAGCGCCTAAACGCACCCTAATGAATCCGGCTGCATATTCTGACAGGCGATAATATACTAGTAGTTTCATATAATTAGATAAGCTGTGAAAACTTTGCAGCAGGTCTGTCTGCCTGCCTGTGTGCTGCAGCGGTGACACAAAGCAGAGAGACTCGGTGGCCTTTGCAGATCCCAACACGTTTGGGCGCAGAGCTGCGGGGCTGCAAAAAGTTTGACCTCAGTTTGACTCCTCGGGCTGCCAGTTACTCCTTGTTTCTCAAAACAGCGACAGACAGACAGACATACAGACCTTAGGGCCCGGACAGTGAATCTCTAGCCTGGAGTTTTTTTTTTTTTTACTAAAAACTGAGCGTATTAAAATTAATACTAAAATTTGCATTATTTATTAGAACAGTCTATGAGCTAAAAATAACTGGTGGTGACATAAAATAGTAATATGTTACACGGTGAGGAATACACATCTCAGACAGGGATTTTCTGCAGGATAGGTGTGTTTTTATAAACTAAACATAAAGGCTGCAACTTCTCTTTGTCTCCAAACAGCACAAGTCAGTGCGCACAGGCCGTGTGGTAACGCTTCCATTTGTTTCGGCAGTCAAACATGCTGTCAATTTACATTCAGCCGTTTGAAAGTAATACCTGCTGATTTTATTGAAACGACTCACAGCATTACCGTCATCGCAAAGCGGATTAAACAGAAATGACGGTATTTGCCCCCCTGCTCTCTTTCAGGATGCCAAAATGCGCTGACCCTCACGAAAGAGCAACTCCAGGAGAGAAAGTGGAGCTCCAGTTTGCTTTTATAGACGCTAATTGAAGTAGCTTAATTGCTTTATAATGCCATTGTAGTTATTTTACAGTGGTCGGGCGCTGATGTGGTCTCCTTTCATGTTAATTTAGCATTGCCTTTTCTCAATGACCCTCTAAAATTTAGTGTGCCTTGTGGTGTAGTGAGCTATATAATCCTGTTTGTGTTTCACTAAACCCACAAAGTTAGCTGAAAGTGGATTTAAACAGCATATTCTGCTTTAATTAAAATAACTTCCCTTCTAGAAAATATCTCAGTGACAATAATGCGTTTTTAAATAATTTATTATGCCGTAAAAAAATCAAACATAAAAAGAATGAGAGAGGGAGAGCTTCTACTCACCAATAAATAACTGAATTATCAAACTCGACGAGCACAAGTTAACCCGGTTCATTATTTGATCCGGTGTCTCCGTGCGTAATAGTCCATGCGTCCTGCTCGGCTTCGTGCTTCTCTGCTGTCCGCGCCCCGGAGCCTCGCCGGCCGGACTGCAGGAGGCTTTGATAGTCATTTCATGCCTGTAAATTTGCCCCCATCGGATCCCATCGGTCGAGTTTTACCACAGGAGTCACCGCCGAATGTGTGAAGCCGCATTATCACGTTATGACACCATTTGTGGCACCGGGGGCAGATGATCAATGACTGGACGCGCTGCACGGGGGGAAAAAAAGCAGGCTGTCACCGACCAGCAACACCTTATGAGCATAATCAGAAGATAATGTGGCTCTTTTACACGTTCTCTCTTCGTGTGTGATGGGCTAAAAAATGCATAAAAAGTTGGATAAACCTCTTGTTGGTGAGCCTCATGAGGAAAACAACCACAAAAATAAACAACAATCTATTGTAATCTCTGGAAATCCTTTACGTCTTCCCCTTGAAACTAATCCTGTCCAAGTAACTTATCCCGTTTTTATATTACTTCATATGCCATGAAATATATCATAAATATTTAATTCAGATTTTGAGATAGTTAAACTTCTTAATTAAAAAAAACTTGAGGGATTAAATTAAATAAGATTTGTACCCCTTTATATCCCGGCGAGGAATCAAATATAACGAGATAACGTAGTAAATTCAAACTGTTTTGTTAATTTACATCCACACATTACTCAATTATATCATTGCTTTTCTTGAAATTACTCGAGAATCTGAGTTTCCCCTCCATAAATTAAAGTTCATCAATATTTGACCAAACTTTTACAACCTCTGCACTGCAAACCGTGAAACTCAAGTGAACGCTTCATTATAAAGGGAGAAAAAGTTCAAATTAAGAACTTCTCTGAGATCAAGAAAGTTATCAACATCTTAGTGTGAGTGTAGCTCTGTTTGGTTTGGTGAAGTTTAGTCAAAGTGTGAGTGCATTTAGAAATGAGTAATTAAGTCAGTGATGTGGAGATTGGTGTGTGTGTGTGTGT
>NW_023339751.1:18285890-18301749 GCF_004916995.1 Morone saxatilis | reverse complement strand
AGAGAGAGAGACACAGAGAGAGGGGGGGGGGAGTAGAGAGATGTCTTGGTTAAATATTCGGTGTTTTGGTGGATTTACAACCTGTGGAAGCAGACAGAAAAAGCAAAGTGTGTGTTATCTACTCGCGGACGATGTTTTGTTTTGCGCCTCCTCGCAAATGTGGCCTAAAACCGATCAATCAGCCCCGGATCGATCATGTGGGGAGCCAATAGGGGGCTCCCATCCCGGAGCCTCTCTGCCATTGGACAGCCCGGGCAGACTGGAGCGACCCATTCAGCGCTGCTGTGGGGGAGAGGGACGGACGACATGTGAACTGTTATTTAGACATAAAAGATGTTTTGAGAAGCTACAGTAACCTTTTAATGACTTATTTCATAATTCAGCATGCAGACCACAACTCCGTGTCAGGATGTGCACTAATTACGCTGCTTTTGCACAGAAAACTATCAGTACTTAAAACTGAATCTAAACAGTGCTCCCAAATAACTTTAATAAGAAAGTTTTTATTTGATTTATTGTTCTTCTTATCTGGAGTTGACACGTTCATGGGGCTGTGCATTCCCATCAAAAAATCGTATGCACATTTATCCAAACATGGGAAGAAAATAGAGGTTGAGAGTGAGCAACCAGACGCAGAACCTGCAGGACTGGATGTTTGGCTACGAGCTACACCGTGGATATCATGCAAGCATGATGTTGACAGACTACCAGAAGCTCAAACTGACTGTGAAACAGTTTTAATGAACTAGTTTTACACTTATAACTTCATTTTTTTTTTATGAAAGAAATGAATGATTATAAAGTTACATCCAGTCCAAACCGATACAGATTCAGATCACATAGGCTCTTGATAACATACCTGATTATATAGCTCAAAGGAGTTGAAAGATGGTTCAATAAGCCGTTAATAAACTGTTTACAGGCGGAGAAGTTGATGCTGGACGTGTCAGTCCCGAAACACAGACCTCTCGGTATGTACACACGGCTCCAGGCTGAAGAATAAAGTCAGTTTATGAGAATGGGACATGGAGTTGAAGTCATAGGTGGGTATTCTCTGTTTATCCCCGTGTTGTTTCAGCTCGCGGTGCGGCTTGCTGGGCTCGCAGGGTCCTCCCACCCCCCCTCCTCTCCGCACGACTTGCTGCAGCCCGGTGCGTTGTGTAAGACGCGACCTGTTATGGCCACCACTACTTCCGGGTTTCAGCAGTCTGGTCCAGATCCTCCGCTCCTCCTCAGCTCAACACACACATCCATTGTACACAAACGGGCAGGCGGCTCATGCATACACACGCACTCACACACATACAGCCACATACACACACACACATATACGCACACACGCTCAGCATCGATCGTGGCTCCTTTAAGAAAGCCTAAGCCAGAATTATCACCCCACCTCCTCTTGATCTCCTCTAGACGCTTTTGCATAAGAAAATCAAGCCGGGAGCCGAGAGTGATCAAAGAAAACGAGAGGAGAACTGCTTCATTTTTTAACTGTGATTGTGACCATTAACATTTAGGTGGTGCCGATCCCGTGGAGACGCGCGTCGGACCATCATTCATCCGGTACTTTTGACAAGCCCTCGCATTTTGACTGACAGGCGGAGTGGCAAAAAGCCATGAGAGTCGCCAGTTTTGTTTGAGGGGCTATTTTATTTTCATCCTGGTTTTGGAAAAGGAGCCTGGCGCCGCTGCCCCGAGGATAGCCGAGGACCTATTCGCCGCGCCTGGGCTAAACTTGCGCAGAAAGCGGGGGCTGGCTTCACCGTTCCGTGGAAAAGAAAAGGCATACGGGATTTTGGCTGAAACACCTTCCCATTTATTTGGAATTTCTTTCTTCATTTCGTCTCCACCCTGGCCTCAGAGGGGATTTATCTAAACTGAAAGGACGACCAGGGAGTCAGGAGGGTTATGGCGCAACGGGTACGTAGGGCAATCCCCCCTAAAAAAGTTTCTCTAAGTCTGCTGTGCTTGAATGCAATCCTGCACTGTAACGTGGCTTAATGACACACATACCCGCACGGACACACACTCGCGGCGAAAGTTTCTGTCGTCTTCCTGACACATGGAGACACCATTTCATTTTTCGGCGTCTTTTGGCACGGTATTACGCACGGCCACACTCGTTCGCTCCACGAACCGGCCCACTGAGGGACATTGGAAGCGTGATCATATCTCACATCGGCTATGTTTTTTAGATTAGTTATGACAGGCCAGTTACTGGAAGCGAAATGGGGGAGGGCATAGAGGCAAAACAAATCTCCACATTTCGCTTCAGACTGTTCCGTCAAGATTTCACATTGAGGGGGGAAGACTTCGGAACAAAACACAAATCCCTGTTTCACCGTCGCTTCTGCTTCAACACTCGGCTTTACACCGCAAAATGCGCTAAAATATGCGATATTAGCATAATGCCAGTGGAGCAGTTTTTAGGAATGAGGTGATGACAAACGCGTTTTGATTCATACACTCCAGGACTTTATTCAGAACAGCGGCTGGGATCTTCACACGGAGAGTAAACAGCGTAGAAGCAGAGATGTTAGGGACACACTGGACACATTTAGCTACCTAGTTTGGCACTGGAGCTGCACCACGCTGGGGTTTGCACCTCTTTGCCTTTAGGGTCCAAATGCTCAGCTTTAAGTGATAATGCTTTTTACTCTTTCCCCGGCACTTGTTTGTCACTTCCATGAGCACTATCAATAATTCAAGCCACTTTTTTTAATCTGTCGAAAAAGCAAACCTCAAAAATAAAGATTTTATTTCAGACATTTGCATACCTGAATCAACAATTCCGCCACCGAGCACACCAGCAGAGTGTTTAATAAGTGCTAAACAAGAGTGTAAAGACGAGAGTGCATTATTTAACTCAAAACTGACACGTGGAAAAGTTTGAATATCCAGCTCCAGTTTAACGTCGTCTGAAAAAACACAGCAACTTGCGTTTGTTGCATGCAGTGATCACAGTGCGAACAACATGCTGCACAGTTATGAGCCTTTAAAATTGGAAAACAGTGTAAGTAAGAAGTTGAAGAGATTTGTTGTTGCACACAGTGAGAACACAGAGCAGCAGACTGATGGACCTAATTACTGTCTGCTTAATGACAATAACTGAGCCACGTTGCTGGACGTTTCTCTACTCCCAGAATTTTTGAACATATTCAATAATTCATATTTATTTTATTCATATCTGAGCTACGAGGGTCACTGTGAATAAGTCGAGAACAAAACGTAGTTTTCACGTCAGAATAAATGTAGTTTTCCTGTAAACAATATTCTGCTGAACAAGCCACTCACACTTCAGTCTTTAAAACTTGTTCTCTTGAAAACAAGTAAAAAATGAAACCACTGGGATGAATTTATTTCTCTAGTTTCGCACGTTTTACGAGTGTCAGTATTATGGAAGAAAGCAGAAAAGGCAGTTCGGTGCACTAGCATCAGGAAACCACTCTGAATTAAGACAAATGTTGAAACAGGTCGACTTGTTTTGGAAATTAAAGAAACCATTTCGCCCTGTTGGCAGATTTTTATTTTACTTTTCTTTTTTTTTTTTTGAAGAAAAACAAAACTTCAAGTGTCACTTCTCCTACTTTAAATAACTTTTACAATATATTCTTGTGGTTTATAGCAGACTTATAGTTTGACATAATCTTGTTCACGTATATTCACTGTGGCCCCGCGTGTTTGTTGTGTGCAGTACGAAGACTTGCCCCACTACGGGATGGACGGGGTGGGCATCCCGACCACCATGTACGGAGACCCGCACGGCGCCCGGTCCATGCAGGCGGTGCATCTCAACCACGGGCCCCAGCTGCACTCCCACCAGTACCCGCACACTGCCCACACCAACACCATGCCTCCCAGTATGGGCTCCTCCGTTAACGACGCTCTCAAGAGAGATAAAGACGCTATATACGGGTAGGTGCAAGGCTCCGGTCCGCGGGGAAACTCGCTCTCTGGCGGGCAGGCGTGGATCCAGGCCTGGAGGGGGCAGTCGGGGTGGGCTAGTGGGTGCAAAGTCAGTGCCGTAGCAGGAAAAACACCGGCTCAGTGCCCGGGACGGCTGTGCGTCTCTGTGAAGTGTTTCAGCAAAACAGTGGAGCCCAAACTGCCGCACAGGCGCTGGGAAAGAGAGCGGCTGCAGCCTTTTTGTCCTTCCTTTAATTTTTACACAGTTCACAATTGTATTCTTTTTAAGTCAACATGCTTATCGCACGTTTCTACTGCAAACAATTGAACAAATACTACAGGAGTAAAACTAAATATAGAGTTTACTTATGGAGACTATCTCACCAGTGTCCTGCTGCTTAGTATTTTACAGAAAAATGTAATTAGACTCTTAAGAATAATAATGAGACAAAGTCCACTTTAATTAGAACTTCTAATAATTTATTTTAAAGAATGTAACTGGCTTAGTTTCTTTTTTAAGTTCCATAATTTATTATAAGCAAAATTCTTACCTTCTCCCCTTTAACCATTTTAATTAATTGTGTGTAATATTCCAGGCTTCAGCAAATTAAAAATATATCACGTTTAAAGGAAACCCCACATATGCATGTCATTTATTAATTTACAGCAGTTTATTTAAAAATGTAAGCATTATGTTTTCACGGTGGCTAAACATGCCAGCAAGAGTTTCACCATCTCACGCCACACAACTTTCAACACATTACCAGTCTGCACATATTTACTCTGATGACATCAACAATAAATAGTCATCAAATGTGCGCACATTTATCCGCCAGCAGCACACACACACACACACACACGCGCATGGGATCCAAACGGAGACCTGTGCAAGAAATTGTTTGACTGACTCTAAAGCTTTTATGCTATTAGGCGCACCTAGATTTAATCACAAAGTCCGCCCGCTGTTTGCAGCCTTCCTCCGAGCCTCTGCATAATATAATAGCATGAGCTGCAGCAGCAGTCCCCATGGGCGAGTTGTTGAAGAGTAGCATGGCTGGCTAAATCTAGCCTGGAGTAGTCTTGACCCCGGCGCTGTTCTCTCTGGTGACATTTGCTATTGTGTGTGTTCCCAGGCACCCCCTGTTCCCCTTGCTTGCACTGATTTTTGAGAAATGTGAATTAGCGACTTGCACCCCCAGAGAGCCCGGGGTGGCAGGAGGAGACGTCTGTTCATCGGAATCTTTCAATGAAGACATAGCAGTGTTTGCAAAACAGGTCAGAAAGTTTGACTCTTTTTTTTTAATCTGCATGCTCGGGCTCGTTGTGGTCTTCTCTTGCATGTGTGGAGCTCTGACTTTTGTGCGCGAAGTTAATTCTGCAGTGGATGAAAACAAAACGGCATTCACTAATAAGAAAAAAGTTATTTAAAAATGTGTTAATTTCGTGTAGTGTGTTTGCTGTACATAAAGTAGGATTTAATACACCATTGTGTCAGTGCTTGCATGTTACATTTAATCCTACATAATATAAAATGTATAAGTTTATAATATTTTATATTCACACATTTTATAAAAATGTTTTTTGCTTCTAGATTCGGGCAGAAAAGCCTTTATTTTCATCGAATCCAGAATTGGATAATCTGGTAAGATGCATTATATTTTTATATGACACATTTCCTATATTTGCTCAGAGTATTTTTGTATATACCAGCTGCTGTTTGCATGTTTACTGGCGGGCTGTTCATATGTGTCAGAGAGCCATGTGGTGCTAGAAAAGTTACTGCAGGATTGGAGGTGATGTTCCTCTTTTTGGGCTGTTTGATATCATAATGGCCCCCGGTTGTATCTGTAGATGAAGGGCCGCTGTTAGACAGCTGTCACAAACCTTTGAACTCTGCCTGGAAAGTTATTGTATTCATGCTTTTCACTTTGGTACTTTGAATGTGATGTGAGAGTAACGTTTTCCTCACGACTAGTTGGTGGTTAATAGATCTCTGACTCTGAGGCTTATTGCAGCGCCAGTCTCTACTGTATGCCTGCTCTCCATATTGCAATAACGCCCAAGTTTAATATCAGTTCCACATAAAATCCATTCATATGAATATTTTCCTCGTCTGAAGTTACTTGTATTGAGAAAAACGTGCCTGTTTAATATCAAGAGATGTGAGCAGCTCATTTTTTATTGTTATTTTAATTTTTCAGATGATTCAAGCCATTCAAGTTTTACGGTTTCATCTTCTGGAGCTGGAGAAGGTAATATTCTCTCGCCATTTCTGTCCAGTGTGCCACTTCAGACCTATGGGCTGTATTTGCAAAAAAAAAGTATTTTTGCTAGTCGGTTATAATTAGCGTCAAAATCAATCATGGGGCCATTTCTCTTCCGCGTTTAATCACGACGCAAGCTGTTACAACTGGAACGGATATCTCTGTGCCCAAATCTCCCCGCATGTTTTAATGAAGTTTAATGCTGGCAGAAATTGCATGCAAGGTGAAACATATAGGCGAACTTTGCGTTTTTTTTTTAGAAAAGATTCTTTGTGGAGGGCAAAAGGCCCCAGGCAGCCATCTGTGGATAGAGGGAGTAGTGGGTGTAAAACTCTGATTTGTCTCCGTATCAGATGGACTACAGTAGCCTGTGCTGTCAACTTTCACCTGAACTTTAACGTTATGAAACATCATCAAAGCTGTTAAAAGTTTTAGTTTTTTAAAACTTGTTTCTGGTGCACCGCCTTTTTTCTTGGGATCATGCTGCCTGTAAACGCATGTTGTAAATGAGGGGTTGTAAAGTGTACATACTGTGCAACAAAGGCCATTTAGTAAATCAAGTTTAAGGTGGTGTGCAGTCTACATGGCTCTCTCCATCGGACATGTTTGTTTCTCGGGCAATGGGCGATCATTGCCAGTGATAATGTAATAAGTAGACGAAATTAAACAGTTTACCTTAAATGTCAGTCAAGCGGGTCACCCTCCTCTAATGGCCACTACCCGGGGCACCGATGATGAATTTAACACGGGTGTTGAGTGCGTTGTAGCCCCTGAGCCCTCTTGTCACTGTCAATTTTCGACGATATCTCTATTTTGAGAGGGGAAAAATAAAGTTACTATCACAGCACGGATGGAGCGCAATGCCAGCACGGCACGGCACTGCACGGGAACTGGACTCATCAGCCTGAAGGAGTAACATTCAAGTTTTTATAATTTCAGAAAAGCAAAGGTGAAACCCAATTGAAAAAAAAAAAAACTTTTTGGAGGTTAAATAAATTAATAGAATTTGAGTTTTTGACCATATTTAACCTGATAATTTATCCCAGTACAAAAACAATAATATGTGGCCAGTGATCAGCCATGATCCATGTTTGTCATGCTTCAACTCGTTTAAAATATTTAAACACATCAGATGTAAAACTGTGCTGTGATCTAAGGGTTTGCCAAATTGCCCTAAAAACTCTTCAGTAATCTTTTTGCATGTCACAGGCTGCCATGTGGTGTGTGTGTGTGTTGTGGTTGCACATGTCACTGTTGTGTGATGATGGTGATGATGTCCCTTATGGGTGAGTGTGTGTGACGCCTCTGCCTCCTCTCCCTCTCTCTCTCTCTCTCTGAAGGTGCATGAGCTGTGTGATAATTTCTGTCACCGGTACATCAGCTGCTTGAAAGGCAAGATGCCCATCGACTTGGTCATAGACGACAGAGAGGGCGGGTCCAAGTCAGACAGCGAGGAAATCACAAGATCATCGGTGGCCCTTGATCAGGTACATCTCCCTCTCCCTCTGTGTGTGTGTGTGTGTGTGTGTGTGTGTTCTCCCTGCTGGCTATTCAGCTATTCTGGGTCACTACTCCGCTGCGCTGTTATTTGCATATGATTAAGGCCGTTTTACATTCCATCCAAAGGAATGAAAAAAATTCTGAATAATGTTGCTATTATTGGCCCATTAAGACTTGAACCCGGAACCGACCTGGGGAGATTAGCTCGAAAAAGCATCGCCATAAACTTGACCTGTTTCATGTCGATTTTAATTTAGTGCCTCTCTCCATTTTTCTCTCCTCTCTGTCTCTTTTTTGAACCAAAACGAAACGTTATCAGCTCGTCTCTGCTGTGTAGCCCAGGAGAGAGCAGCAGCAGCAGCAGCAGCAGCAGCAGCAGGATGGGCTGCAGACTGTGGTTTAGGTGCCTTGGTTTTTCTCCACTGTGGAGTTCACGGTTCATTACGCGTCTTGTCAGTATTTTTCCTTAGACATGAGTGCACATTGCTTATCGAGACCGCTCCTCTCCTCCTCCTTTACTCCGCTCAGAGCGCACAGATTCAGCACCAATAAGAAGGTTTATGTTTTTTTTTTGTTTTTTTTTGGAAAGCCATAGAAGCAGCGGGTATTAAAGGTAGATTAGGGAGTGTTTCCTTTTGTGCCGATATCAGAGATAACCGCAGCCTTCATTATGTGCTCCACTGACTGTTGGCACTTTGGGGACATTGTAGTGTGCGCGCAGGCATGACCCTAATGGTCCGTACACTGCCGTTAAATAATGATAACAGCAACCGATGATTAGAATTATGCAAATCTGGATTTTCGGCCATTAATAGCTCGAGTCATTTGCGCAGGAGACAGGGTTGCAGGCTATGAGACCGTGTTCCAATAAGTTTAACTATCCCAGAGTTTTAAGGAATGACTTCGTAGAGGAGCGGCTATAACCTATGGATACCGAAGAGGGAAATGAAATCAAGTGTCCAAATTAAAGGGATTAGTTGGATAGTCCGACATAAAAAGTAATGAAGCGATTAGGCTAAATAATTTAAATCCTCGGACTTCCATATGGTTGAGTGGCTGGTCTGAGTAGAGAGAGAGACAGCCACCGGCTTTTATGTTCTGTGCTGAATGGCCGGACTGGGGCCCGACTGGGAAGGCCCCCACCATGCCGCGCATGCACTCCTCCATCCCCGGCCCTTATGTCTGATTATGGAAATGAGAAAGATCACCCGGAAGATAATACTTCATTTAATCCAGGAACAGAATTAAATAACACAGACGCCACTTGTGCATTTAAGTGTCTCTTTGAAGGGCTTGTTGTTATGCTCCTGGGGATTCAGTTGTCAAAAGTTTTTATTTTATTTATATAGATAGGTCAGGACATGGAATGAAGCCTTATGGTATATAGATATGGTAATAGAGTCTGGTAAAACCCTTGGGTTTCTAGGTATATGAAGGAAATTATGTTGTGCTTGGGGCACTGATGCAGATCTTTAATTGACTGTAAAATGAAGACATGGCCTATTTTAATATAATGATGGTCCCTACATATAATTCAGGGCAAAACCACATAAGCGTATGTTTACACTGATTTGACAGAATAATATAAATGACCTACAGGCATAGTTTGCATTTAAATGCAGAGAAAACTTTTTGACAGATGTGTAATATTGAGGGATGGGCTGATGTTCCAGAAGGA
Organism: Morone saxatilis; assembly: GCF_004916995.1. Lineage (NCBI taxonomy): Eukaryota > Metazoa > Chordata > Actinopteri > Moronidae > Morone > Morone saxatilis. The sequence continues at coordinate 18,292,398 of NW_023339751.1, read as the reverse complement.
TAACATGGAGACTGTCCACAGCAGCAGGCTGTGTGTAAATGGGCATATCCAAACAGGCAGAGGGTGCATGCCTCTCATTGCTGAATACTTATATTGTCAATCTAATGGCAGTGCACTTCATAACTTACTTGCGGCCGAATATATATATATGTTGAGTTTTGTGGGCTATTTTTGTGTGACATCTTATCTGCAGTTGTTAGGCAGTGACATCCTTAACGAATTTGCGTTGTGTGTGCATTATCTCTTTCCATATGTATTTTTAATATATGCCCTCGGGCATAAAGTTGAAGTGGACTGGAAAAAAATGCTGAGAATTTGCACAAAAGAACAATGTTAACAAGACGGAGAAAGCAGGCTCATTTATTCATAAACCAATTTATTCCAGTGAGGCGACTGTAGCAGAGGAGAAAAAAAATGTCAGAGGAAAAAAAAAATACTTTGAATTTATTAAACTCAACAATCCAACAACACTGACTTTCTTGCTGCATTATGCACCCTTGCGTCATAAGAGTAATTTTCTGAATATTCTTTACATGTCTTTACATTGTTTTGCTAGCCTGACTATGCAGGCGAGTAGAGAGGGACGCTGAGCGCCCCTTTCAAAAGAAAGCAGAGCATAGCTGAGAGGTGAAAAAGTCAGAGAGGCTCTGCGCTGGCTTGTGAATGCAGCTCAGCCAGTTTGGGCTCACCCTCCTGTGTTTGTGTGTGTCTTTCTCTGTAGATGTGTGTGTGTGTCGTGTGTGTCTGTCGCGCTACGTGGTCAGAGATGTGGCAGCAAATGTGCACGAGCTGTGTGCATGCATCTGTCTACAAGTGTATGCATACATGTGTATGTTGTGTGTGTGCGCTGCTGTGTGCATGTGTGTGTTCAGACTGGCCTGATAAATGCAGCACCCCCCTCAGGTGCTATGTGAGTGGAGTGACTGGTTAGCACCAGTTGGACTTTCTTAACCCTTTCCCTGCCACTCCCTGGAGAGTTTCCCACCACGTTTGCCTAATTTCTTCACTTGAGCAGCAGATTTCCTGTTGCCCCATTAGACATTAGACTGCTTTGAGCTAAGCTGTATATAAACATAGAAGACACAATGAAGTACAATTATTCTGGGAGAATGTTTCAGAGGCCTTTAATGTGGAAAGGCTTGTGTCCACACCGAACATGGCTGCGTATGTCTCAGCCTTCTTGTTGTTGCGGAAATGTGGCGGCAGTCCCTATTTGCCTGGCACACATGTTCACCTCAGCCAAAAGAAGCGGGGAGGTATTTCCACGCCACCGTACGTCATTTGCACAGTTGCCTTTAATTGTGCAGAGAGCACGGGGAGGGGCACAGCAATTTGCTAATGAACTCCGAGGGCCCGGGCTCTCCGCTGTAGAGCAGAACACTACTAATAGTGCTGAGGACTCACTCCAAGTCTCAAGAGCTCCTCTACTTGATTGAGCCATGCAGGCTGAAGTAGGGCTGGAAATAATTGAAATTTCCCTTAAAGATACTCTCTAGCTGCCTTTTTTGTGGATGTGAGAGAGTCTTAAATGATTATGAATGCTCAGCAGTTGATCTGTTGAGTTAAATTAGTGGAGAGGTATTTTACACGAGAGAGGCTTTGTGGCATTGACATTTTCAGAGTGATTTTGTTTTCTTTTTGCTATTGAAATCATGTAAAAAGAATGTGAAATAGCCTACAATCTGAAATAACATCTATACATTTGGGCTCAGTTGCTGTTTTTCTTATGTCCTGCACAATCTTTCCTAAACAAACCCTGCCTGTGTGAGCTTAGTGTTGTGGTCACTGTGTAAGAATTTACTCTTGATAGCGCTATCGCGGTATCTTTTTCCAACAATTGGCACTGTTATGCCATACAAGTGCTGGTTTCCAGGTCAGTGAGACCCAGCAGTGTTGGTTTAGGTAACTCTGGCGGTCAAAGAGTGACCCCTGCCCCCCAGCCTCCGAACTCAATGGAAACCCTGACCGCTGGGGTCAGCCACTATTTTCCTAATCAGTACACCGCTATCGCTAATCTATCTGCTTCTCGTTGAAGTATGGATCGAGTTACACTCGACTTAACGGGCGCACACTCTCTCTCTCTCTTTTTTTTCATTCCCTCTCTGTCCTACAGTGGCACACTGCTGATCTTAATACAAACTTTTGAATCATCGTGGTGATTGTTGGTAATGGCAGCTTTTGTAGTTGAATAGAGGAGAGGTTTGACCCCCACTCGCCCCCTCCCTCCTTTACACCCCCTCCTCCCTCCCCTCCCCTGAACTCCCCTTTTTTTCCATTGGGGAGTGAATGCGGGGCGGCTGTTAAGGATTCAACAAGTGATACAAAGAGGCGACCACGTGACTTGTGTGTTTCTTAGCCTCTTCATTATTGTGGTGGAATAGCAAGTAGGGGTGATTGTGATTAAGCAAATCAAGGCCAGAGGGACTTCAAAGAACAGGAACGTCCCGAGTTTCTTATATACTTTCATATATATTTATACATCCATAGTGCATTTATTTATGCCCATTTCTTTTTTAGTTGATTTATTAGCTGTTTTTAAATCATGCAGTATTGCTGGAAACTAGTTTTTAAAGGAGCCCCATTGTGTCACAGATACTTTGTTGTGATAGCCACAAAATCCCAATTGCAAATAAAGTTCTTGGCTTGTGTCTAGCGTTACTTATGATGGGCGGCCATGTCTGTCCCTGAGGCCTGCTGTGGTTTCTTTGGCTAAGTAAACAATAACCTGGCTTAACACATGTGTACTTAGCTAATGGAAAGTTCCTCTCCCCCTTAACCCCCTGCAAGCCTCTGACAATGGCCACCGTCACAAACAGCCCGTCTCCAAGGGATCCACCAAGAACATCCCAGCGCGGCGGCTGCGAGTCGAGCTAGGCTAGGCTAACGAAGAAACCACAGCAAAACATGTCATTAAGAAATTACGCCTGCCTTTTCATTCACGACTGAAAAAAAGAAATGTGCTTTGTTTGGGGTTAGATAGCGTGGAGGGGAGAGCACTCGAGTTAATGTTTTTGTTTGGATTTCAGCTCACAGAGAGTAAACAAGGAGCCTGTAGCGAGAGCTGTGGAAGTGGAAGAGGCCACAGAGAAAGAAAATCAGTTTGTCAGTTTCCGCGAGTGTCATCCAAATGGACTTTGAAAGCTTTGGTAATTATCTCAAACATGTAATTATCTTTGGTTGTCTCTATGAGGTTAACCCACCGGTTTTAAAAAGCCGATTGAAGAGTACCTGACGGCTATTCAGTGTAGCATACTTTACTTACTCAAGAGACCAAATCCAGTTTTCTCCCTCACCCCCTTCAGCAATTATAAGGTTATTTCTTCTTTCTTTGTCTATTGTGAAGAGTTAGGGAGGAAGGGGAGTGCAGAACAGAATGGGAGGGGGGGGGTCTTTTGCTCTCTCACTCCCTTTTTTTTTTTTTTTGCACTGCGCATACCATTATCAGCCCCTCTTTTCATTTTGGAGGCACTAATATTGCAGCAAGGGGAGGAGAGGGGTGGAGAGAAAAGAGAAAGCGGAGGTAGTTGGGCAAGCACTTGCCTGGCTGGTTATCAGAGAGGCAGATCCTGCTTTATCTAGTCACAGAGGAAAGCAAAGTAAACAAGAGTTTACAATAGCTGGCCTTTCAGCCCCTTTCACTAACAGCTTCCCCACCAGCATTCAGTAGAGTGGGAGAATGTGTCCGGAGTTATTGCAGGCCATCTCGCTGCTGCAACACATGGCATTCTCGCAGATTTCAACCTGAGGAAGCAGCGCTGTTGCAAAGGTCAAAAATGGTGTTAAAGAAAACAACCACAGTGAACAGATGCACCAAAGCATTCTGGGGGATGGAGTAGCCCAACTGTCATCTTTGATTCAGATGTACCACCACTGAAGAGTGTATGTGTGGGGGGTTATTTGGATATTTATGTCTGCGCCGTTAAGTATGCACATATGATTATTCCCGCACGCTCTCTGGCACAGAGTGAAAAGTAAATATCCATATCATCACAAAAGATATTTCAGAGTGAGGAAAGAGGGGAGGGTGGGGGGCAAAGCACAACAACCTTAACCATTTTCTTTATTATTGCAAATGAATTGGCAAGGCAACATTTCTTGCATGAGCGCTTGTATGATATGGGGCCTGGCACAGCGAGAAAGGGAAGCCCCCCTTGCATCTTAGACGAGGCACAATGAGAATGCATTGGATTGGAATGCCTCACCGATCATAGCGGAATCAGTATTTCCAGCAAGGAAAATCTTTTCATGGCGAATTAGGGTGGTGGAGGGAAGGAAAATGGTAATGAAAAAGAGAAAAAAAGGTATGCATGGCTCACAAACAGGGTTCCCTCGGCTTGGCGCGGCAGATTTAAGAACTTTAGCTAAAGCTAGGCAGAATAGAATGTGGAAAATTGAATTTACTAAACAATTAAGCATTGAATTAATCTACATCCTGCACAGGGGAGAGCGAGTGTGAGAGAGTCGGAGTTAAAGAGAGGGGGAGAAATAGAGAGAGAGGGGGCGAGAGACCATGGTGGCTCATTAAGGGGGGCATCGAATAAATCAAGTGTGGCTATGTGTGCAGATGGACAGCTCTCTCTTGCTCTCCGTTTCCTCGAGCTTTCTGTTTATGCATCTATTCATCTTGTGAATTTACATATCCCATATTATGACGGCGGATCTCTACATTGTGTGCTGCAGTCTTGTTGGCACAGGGTGTGTGTGCGTGTGTGTGTTTTTGTCACTGTGTGTCTTTTTGTCAAGGTGTGTGCTTTTGTTAACAGGGACTGTGAGTATGGCGGTTCTGTGATGTGTTTGCAGAAGGTAGATGAAAAGTATTTGTGTGTGTACAAGTTAAGTGACCAAAAAAGTGTTTTATTTGTGTATGGGTGTGTGTGCACATGCTGTGCGACCTGTGACCGTGTGTACTGGTATGTGTGTGTGTGTGTGTGTGTATGTGTGGGTTGTGTGATCTCAGCCGTGTGTGTATTAATTGCGTGTTAGATCAGTGCCGGGACTGTTCCGTCCAAGGGCGGCCTGTGATTATAAATAAACTCTCCGTCCCCGCGGAGATGCCACCAGGTCCTGTCTCAGTCCCGCCCCCTTTCCCATGGGGCCTCAGCGGCCACCTCCCAGCAGGCACAGCGCTCTTTTGTTCAATTACAGCTAATGCAGTAGTTTGCCATTTCCCCTTCCACTTTCTAATTATATTTTCAAGTGGAATTTGTTACAGAATTAAAACAAAAAGAAAAAGAAAAAAAATATATCTTTTTTGCGAGCTGAGGCTCTTGGGTTTTTTAATACTTGCTGTTCAACGTCCCCGGGGTACTGTGCTATTCTTTTTTTTTTTCACAGAGCTCTGAATAAACAAGTTCTACTCATTTTTAAAAGCTGCACTTTTGGAGGAACTGGTGTGTTAACTGTTTGCGTGCTGAGCATGTGGTCTGGATTACCTCACTTCTGATGTTCTCTGGAGTTACTCGGTCATGCACGGGTGTTTCATTTTTCAGTGTACTACGGTCAGCAAAAAAGAATTTGTAGGAGGTGGAGAAAAAAGAGACCCTCTTGGTATCCTATCCCTGTTAAAATCAACGTTTATCTACCCAATCACCATCCTAGTCATGCCTTTGTGCGGTGACTTTCCTCTTTATTGCAAAGCCTCAAAGCCTAATTTAGAAAACAACGATTTTATCGTCCATGTAAGCACTGGATTATAATTTCATTGCCCAGGAACATCAAACAGGCTCTAATAGACCCCAAATGTGTTGAATTTGCTGACTTGTATATCCTTTTCTGTTATTTCATTCCATCTATATTTTGTTTAAAACAAACTCGGCATCATGAATTAATGTCTACTTTTTTTCCTTTAAGAATTCTAAACCAATCCTCCTTGCAGAGGCAGCGCTGCAAGTAGTATCCCAATTGAAACCAGTTGTTCCCCAGTGTGTTTCTCTCCTCTCCCTCCTCTCTTCCTCCATGTGGGTTTCTATCACTCATTTCGTCACGTAGCCTTAAAAGCGTGATGCAAACACCACATTGCCCCTTGATATCTGCTTCATTTGATTTGACAGAGCAAAGATAGGCGGCAGAGTAGGCCTGAGTAAGTGTTTGTGTGTGCGTTTTGTTTGTTGCGTGTTTGTTTGCGATAGCTAGCCGCGTGTGATGAGACATTAGATTCCATTTCCTTCTATTTTGAAGTCTCTTTTCTCTCCTGTCCTCAGTGCTAATGTTGCTTTTCAGAGGCACTGGGAGATAAGAGGTTCCATCTGGTTTAGTTTCAATAATATGTAGCAGCTTTGTATGGGGCAGAGTGAGATCTGAGTGTGTGTGTGTGGGTTTGTTTTATGCAGTGTCTATGTATAAGTGAGTGTGTGTAAGCACCAAATCTGTAAATGTATATGTGTCTGAGGGAACTATATCTGTATCTGGCTGTACTATTTTTTGTGTGCGTCTTCCCTTTATCCTCCTGTCTGGATCATGCAGCTGACACTCATCTGGCCAAAGACTGTCCTTCACACACACACACACA
>NW_023339751.1:18282002-18285872 GCF_004916995.1 Morone saxatilis | reverse complement strand
CACACACACACAAACATACACAGCTTACTATATATAAACCCAGGTCTCCCGGCCACTCTTTTCTAGTTCTAGCTGCTTGTGTTCATTGTGTTATTTTTCTTGTGTAGAGAGAGGAATGGATTTCCACTCTGTGGTAATACCTCAACTTTTTCATTTTGTCTATATAAAGTTTTAAGTCAGCTTGAGTTTTGTTGGTAATGCAATATTTTTTATTTCTTTTTCATTTATGTGTTTGAGAAAAGACTGTGGGAAAACTTCAGCTTATTTGGTTATGTCTCTGTTCTGGCTCTGCTTCCCAGAATGAAATTTAAATCTACATTAGTGGGATTGGTCATCCACTTTTTTGTTATCATTTTTGGACAAAACGGAGTATTTATACTTATGTAGCAATACTTTGACTTATTTACCTCTCTCTCCCTCTCTCTTCCGGCTTGCTCTCCCTTGGATGACATCAACTCCCTGACGCTTGTTGCGCCTAATCTTAAGTTGCTAGCCTGTTTTGTAATTTCATCTGCTAGTGGTTTGAAGCCAAATGAGGCAAAGCCGTTGGATTGCATGCTCAAGAAAGCTGGGAACTAATACAATATGTTCGCTGCTATTCGTCTGGGCCCTTTCTCTTTTCGAGCCCCAATAAATCCCTCATTCCATAAGATTGTTGCAGGGACTCACCACACACTGCGTAGGCTGAGAGTTGGCAAATATGAATTTTGTGTGAGCGTGATTGTTTGTTTTTGTGTTGTATTTATGTATTTTCAAAAGTAGATAATGAAATATGCACACACAATTACAACATTACACATGTAGATTAACTGACTGACTCTCTCTCTCTCTCTATGACAGACGTCCTGGAACAGAGACCACGATGACACGGCGTCCACACGCTCTGGAGGAACGCCGGGGCCATCCAGCGGCGGACACACGTCTCACAGCGGCGACAACAGCAGCGAACAAGGTAAGAGACTGAGTTCTTTGTCGACATCTTTTTCTTATTAATCCAGTAGAGGAGAAAAGGGGGCACAAGGGACACAGATTACATGCGGACCAAGGTGCTGAGTGTATTACATCTGCTAGATTATATCATATACAAGTACAAGTTTCTACTGTGTGTCACGATGAGGTTTGACAGACTTGTTCAGGCAGTTTGGAGAGGGGATTACGTTTTCGCAACAGCTCACAGTCGCTGCTGGTAAGAAGAGAGGTCAGAGGTCATGTCAGCTGTATAAGAGCACTTCTGGACCGTGTAGGCATTCACTGTCTTGCTCAAGGGCATGTTGGACAACAGACATGGTGTGGTAGATGGCTGGATCCACCATGTTTCGTGCTACTGACCTTTAGCATGCAATTTTCTTCACTTGCATTTGCATATTTTGTTGGGTTTGTGTGTCCCAGCCTTCATTTTATCCCCGACTACACAGTTCATATTGTGTATATACTGTTTGACTACTTAGCTTACAGAACCCCCTACAAGTAGGTGGCTGTTTCTGCTCTCTTTCAATCATCTCTGATTATTCTAAGGATCCAGGAATCTTTTTCTGTTTTCATATGAACCCCTTGTCATAAGTGATAATGATTTTATTTTCGTGTTTTAGTATTGTTTGAACGTCTGAGAGGTCTTCCTGACTTTAATGATTTAAAATGTGCAAAGAATTTAATTATGATGTACTTGATTTATTTTTCATTCATATTATGTTAAGGCTCAAATTTAAAGGGTCTAACACATTAGTCTACACTTCCTCTCGGACCAGACAACTCTGCTGGGATCTGGATGTGTGTGCATTCTAAGAATATGTGTGTGTGTGTATGTGTGTGAGGTTGAGAGAGAGAGAGGCAGCAGTGGGAGAATGGGGTGGTGGTGGTGGGGCGGCGGCGTTGCAAACAAACTGTAGGCAAAAAAGCAACTTCATATATTATTAAAGGCGATGTCAAGGCAAGCAGTTTGCAGGGTTGCCAGTGCCAGGAGGCAGAGCCTGGGTGGGAGCAGAGAGCGCCGCCATGCCTTCCACTCCAATGAGCAGCCATTTATACAGTCAACACACACACAAACACACACACACACACAGCCAGACTCTCTGTCTCTCTTTGTCTCTCTGTCTGTCTCACACTCTGTCTCATCCTCGCTCTTTCTGTCTCTTTCACACACATTCTCTCTCTCTCACACACACACTGTTTGTCTTTCTTCCTTCTTCCTTGTCATTAATGCTCAACAGAGGAGCTGAGGGACAGAGGTGAGACACGAGTTGGGATAAAAATAAAATATAGACGCATGATGTGGAAGAGGAGAACAGACTGATAAAAAAAGAGTGAAATTACAGTGAAACAGGGGAAGACAAAGCAATATTGTGTGTGTGTGTGTGTGCGCGTGCACGCCTCTACCTCTGATGACTAATGGTCTTGGGCAGCTAGACAAGATCTGATTGGTCGCTCTAATGAGCGTGCTCTGTGCCGAGTTTGGGCTCCTGCTTCTGTGACCTTTGCCCTCTATTGACCAAACTGACACTTCATTTTTCACATCTTTCCAATTATAGGCCTTATGTTGGCCCGCCTCCTCTCTCTCTCTCTCTCTCTCTTTCTCTCTCATCACCGCTCTCTCGTCCTCTTTCTCTCTCTCTCCCTCACCCTCTATCTCATCATATCTCCTCCCCCCTCCACTCTGCCTGGCTATTGTAGGTTTTTGTTTGTTGTTGAAGTTCATTAGAGGGTAAAATGTGGGGTAGTGTGTGTACAGTGCATGTTCAGCATGCGTATGTGTGTTGTGTCAGCTCAATGAATGTGGTGCTTTGAAGTGTTACAGGAGAGTTGGGAGCTAACATGATGCATGCATGTAGGTATCAGGGTATCTGCAGGTCATGAAACATGTTTGCTAAATTAAGATGGTAGGAAGTAGTAAATTCTTCTTAATTTGGGCTTTTAAACCCAGGTAGCATCAAACAGGTCTTCCTGAAGCCTGCAGACACCTTGATTTCTGCATGTATGTGTCGTATGTATTGTTTTGTTTCTGTCAGGACACAAACACACACACAGACACACACACACAGTGTGTCAGGTGAGGGCTCTGATTTTTCCAAAGACAAACCTGCAATCCTGGAAGATGCCCAGCAGATGGCACCCAGAGTTTCCGAGAATGACATTGCTTTTTGCACTTTCATCTAGGAACTAAGGCTTTCTCTTTTGCTCATGAATACACAACAAAGCTTTGTGAATTCACATACATTTCCGGTATATTACTCCATTTGGTCTTGATGATTAACTAATGAAGCAAAGTGAAAAGTGAAGTGATGGTGATGAAGCTGAGGATGAGGTGAAGATGATGAAGGTTAAGATGACTCCATTGGGTTGAAAAGCTCAAGGGAAACTTTGTGTGCATGTGTGTCAGTTTTGTGTTTGCATGTCTGTATGTCTTCATGATTGACAATAACACAAAAACATTTTTGAAAGATGGGCAAATACTGGAAATATGAGATACTTGCATTAATACATTATTTCAGGGAGTAGTTAAGTGTAAATGGAAGACATACAACAATGGAGTACAATATCTGCTGTCATTTGGGCATAATCCTGCCTGAATGGCAATGTCCAGTTATGACCTCTGTTTTCCGAGCTCCCTCGCGCCTAGCCACCTTCTTTGGCAAACCCACTCCATCCAGTATGAGATGCTCTGGCTTCATGCTAACTCGAGAAAGGGCCCTCCCAACGGTGCCTTAGATCCGTCCACAGGTCTTTGAATGTTAAAAGCACACAGAGAAAACCTGCCTCCCTTTAATTCACAGCCGTCCGGCGTTGCGCCTGTTCTGCTGTGTGGTAAAACACCAGGCTAGCTGTCCAACGAGGACCTGTTTCGGAAAAAAAGTCAAGCAAAACAAATCATGTGTG
>NW_023339751.1:18278604-18281977 GCF_004916995.1 Morone saxatilis | reverse complement strand
ACACACACACACACACAATGATAACATTAAATACTGGAGGACATCTTGGACTGGTTTCAGGTTTATAGCAGTTAAGAGCTATCACTGCCACGTCATATTGGCTCTGGCAAATTGTGTGTCAGTCACTTGGTAATCCCAGTAAGCTGGTTATTTATCTGTTTGGCACTTTGCTCGCTCTCTCCCCGACAGTTTCCCCCTGCTGTCTCTCCTCCTTCTTTTTCGCTCTTTCATCTTCGCATCCTCCCTCTCTTCTCCAGTTTTCCCTTGTCTCCCACCTACTCTCACGACTCCCTCTTTCATTTTGCTCTCAGTCGGTTTCTCTCTCTCTCTGTGAACCCCCGTGCTTTTCTCTCTCTCCTCCCCCTTTTTTCTTCCTTGCCTCCCACTCACTCTAAAACACTACCTTTGTTTATCCTTCCTCTTTCCCTTTCTCTCACCTCTTTGTTCGTTTAGCTCTCTCCTTCTTCTCCATCTTTCTCTCTCCAATTTTTCACATTTTTATCTTGTCATCTTTTTCTCTCATCTTTCCTCTTCACGTTGACTGTTTTTTGTTCTTCCTCTCTGTTCATCCATCGTTCCCCCCTTTTCTCTTTTTTGTTTATCTTTCACACTCTCCCTTTCTCATCTCAGTTTTTCTCTTCCCTCTCAGTTTCACTTCTTTCCTTACTCTTCTTCCTGCACTTTTTCATTCTCTTACCTCTTTCCTTATTTCCTCCTCCCATTTCTATATGTTTCATTCTTGTATCCCCCCCACCTCTTTCTCTCTTCTACCTTTTACAGATTGCTTTCTCACTGACCTTTCCCTCTCTATCTCTCTCCTCCACTTTCTTCATTCTCCTCCTCTCTGCCTGTAGAGCTGCACCGCTAATGGCCATCTTTCTCTCCTTTCCTCATTCTCTCCTTCTTTATCTCATCTCTCCTTCAGTCCACCCCTTTTTCTCCTTCTCCTCTGTCTATCAAGACACCCTCTTACTCTCCTTCTACACCTCATCTTGCATGTAGTATCTCTCTAATTCCTCCCTGTCTTTCTCTTTTGCCCCCTTCTTCCCTCCATCCTCCCCCTCCAGCAGAGCAAAACAGCTCAGAGGAGGATGCTGGATGGTCAAGGGCCTTTAACTAGTGAACTCCAGTCTCCTCTCGCAGCCTTTTTTCTGAGGCTATTCCTTAGACAAACACATGCTCCGCTCTGCCCTCTTCTCTGAACGGTTCACTGCCCACTGGTATAAAAATCCCCATTTCCACCCGGAAACATAGCATTCACTCTCTCAAATCCAAGAGCTGTAGGAAATGTGAGGAAGTCTCTGTATTATGTAAGATCAGAGGTCTCTACGCGCTGATTGTTTAACTCAATTGCAGGAGAAGATACTTTTTGTAATGCAAAGTAATTGATGATGTGATAATTACTCTTGGACCTTTTTTTCATCAGCAGGTGTTTTGCAGTGATTTGACAGTGAGAATGTGAGCAATAAAAGCATTCTTTTTTATTTTTTGCATGTGGTGACAATGCTCACATGCTGAGTAGTTATGGGTGTTTATGCTCTGACCACAATGCCGGTGGTATTTCTTAGCACTGAATTCCATTGGCAGTCAGAAAAAAAATGGAGGGAGGATCACATTTGCTTCACACATGTCATTAAAATCAGTCCTGGGTGTCTCCTCTCTCTTGAAAAGAGCAGACAAAGAAGAAAGCCTCTTATTTTTCTCCTCCCTTTCTCTGGGACGTCTTTGTAAACATCCATAAGCTTCGATAGTGAGAGTCGGAGAGCGGCCCTGTAGTTAATTAGTCCCACTCTATTAGCCCAGCTGTTTGCTAGCTAGTTCCTACCACCAGGGCCCTTTGTTTAATACCCAGAAGCCCTCTGGAGAAGCCTCATTGTAGCTGTTGTTGCCTTGGATCATGCTTTTCTGTGAAGAGTAATGCTCGAAGGGCAGAGGAAAAGCCAACAGATCATATATGCCTGCGATGGAGGGGGGTCCCTCACGGACATGAGTGGGCCTTCTCTTTTTCTCCCAGTATAAAGTACTCCTCTTTGCCTGTGTGAATTTGTAAGGACACCCCTTGGCTTCTCCCAGGGCCTGGCGTGCGAGGAAACAGAATAACATTCAGGCACTGGATCGGGCAGCTGCAGCGATGTGGATGCGAGTTGAGCAGAGGAGTAGAGCAGAGTGTTTGCTCTGTTTTTGAAAGCTACAGGGTTTCCCTCTCCGCTTGTCAGAAACATCCAGGGAGTGAGGCGATGACTGGCGATATTAGATATGTATCACCAATTACCCAGACCGTTTGTAAAGAGTACAGTGTGCCGCGCCAAGGCAAATAGCTCCCTGTAAGGCTGTGTGTTAGTGTCTGCATACATTTCGTAGTGTCTGAGTAGTGGCCTGAGATTTCTGGTTGTTGGTCTGATATCTAGCTCTGAGGGTTTTTTTTTCTTTGGCTGGTATAGTTGGAGGAATTCTCAACATGATATTTATGCTGATATGTGCTATTTGACTGACCTAAACTGTGTGCATGTCTAAGTCTTATATGTGTAGATCAGAGTGCTGCTGCACATGAGGTCCTGTTGAACTTGAACTAATTGTTCCAGTCTGTATTGTTCTTGATGATTAGAGTGAATTCAACTTTGATGTATGAACAAATAAAACCCTGTAACATATGGAAGAAAACAATAACAAGCTCAAGAATATACTGTAAAGTCCTGAAGTCCTGAATAAGGAAACCTTTGCCTGATCAGTTGCTAGTTAGAATCCCAGCTGGGATCATCTTGGTGGTCTTGCCCTGCCCCTTCTTCAGGATGTGGCTCTAAAAAGATTAGGAGAGTCCACTTTATCATGTCCCAACACAGCTTCATTTTGAATCACTCCACTGGCTGTGAATCCCCATCGATCAGGCTGGAATATTCCTGACGTTGTCATCCATCCATCCATCCATCCATCCATCCATCCACCCTCCGACCTCTGTGCCCACCAACAAGGTCAGGGCACAGAGGAGCTGTTGCTTTCTGTCTCCTCATTGGCCAGTCTCCAGGGCTGGGGCGAGCAAATGGGGACATGGACACGGGTGCCAGGCAATCAGCAGCCAGATCTGGCACAACCAATCACTCGGCTTCACGTGGCCCCCTCAGAGTCACCGATTAATTGGTCCGATTGTCCAGTAGACTGGAAGAGAGAACTGTGAGTGTCTGTGGTGTGTGTGTATTCCCCTCCCTGCATAGCCTTTCTCTTGCAGTAACTTTTTGCTGCTCTTGAAAAATGTCTGTTGCACTAATGATTTAAAGGCTCATTATTAAGAGAATTAGATGCACTTTAATGAGTAAGTACTGTAAAGACATAGGAATCTGTATAGGTTGCGCTGGCATAGCCTTTCTCTTGCAGTAAC
>NW_023339751.1:18273440-18278577 GCF_004916995.1 Morone saxatilis | reverse complement strand
GTCTGTTGCACTAATGATTTAAAGACTCATTATTAAGAGAATTAGATGCACTTTGATGAGTAAGTACTGTAAAGACATAGGAATCTGTATAGGTTGCGCTGGCACTGTTAATTATTTTTGGTTAAACATGGCTAAATATGCATAAATCTACAAGTGAAAATATAGAACCTAAGAGAAGCAGTACTTAGTTTCGTATGTAGGTTGTCTAGACGTTGTCTAGACGTTTCCGAGTAATATCCTCATAACGGTAATTGTCTTTCTGGTGTCCAGCTCTTCTGGTAATCTGTTTAAATGTGAGGCTCTGTGGGTAGATAAAAGGTGTGTGGTTCCCTTGATTAGTCTGCAGACTGTACTACTGGAGATGTGCGTGTAAGTACAGTAGCTGGCAGACACAAACACAAATCTCTTTGATTTCCTGAGAGCGTGAACATGGAGAAAAAGAGAGGAAGACAAAAGTGAAAAATAAAACAAAGAAAGAAAGAAACAGCTAAATGAGGGAGTAAGATAAGGAGGAAGGAAGAGGATCTCTCAGTGAAAACATTTTGATGCTGACTGGAGCAGTGTGTCTATGTGTCTATGTGTGTGAAAGTATATAATGCTTGAGGAAAAGGGAGAGAGACAGAGAGCTACTGACTGTTGTTTGGCAGTCTACTGAGGCCTATGCACCACTGCAAGCAAACAGCAATACTGTATCTGCCAGTTCAGAGGTGAAAGAGTTGTGGCCCGGCCGGCTTAAGCTCACTGTGTGTCGCTTAGTGGGTTAAAGTGTGTGTAAGCATGTGTCCGTGTGCTAAAACAGTTTAATATCTGCAGAGCGGCAAGAGCGTAAGCATAACTTCCAGTTCACATGCTGTTTATGAAAATCAATATTTGAAAGGCATAAAGGGTAATTGCGTCTCAAAACACCTTGAGAAAACATACCATGACAACTCAGCATTGCCAGTAGGAATGTTTATACAGCCTCAACAGGATTTACTGCATCCTAAACATTATTATCTGTGGTTACCTGGGAAAAGAGATGTTTGGCCTTTCAGTGTCCAATCACGACCTCACTCTCTCAGATTCACTGAGATCTTTACGACCTCGCAATATCGCGGCGCTGGACGCGGCAACCAACACGTAGTGACTCGCCTTGCAGAAAATGATGGCCCTCAATGACTTTTTATTGCCTCGTAGGCAATAAGCAAACTCGGCATGGCCTGAGTTTGCCCCTCTTGAAAAGAGGAAATTGTATCAGGTTCCCACAGTGAGGGGCCAGTTTGCTTTTAGGATTAAGGCTGGTGTCACCGGGCCGCTGGGGTCATGTGGAAGAAAGAGTCAGAAATACAAGTAAACAAAGTGACTTCCTCCACCTTCTTCAACCAACTCCTCTCCTCTGCCTCCCTTCACCCATGATACACAATCTTCTGCTTTGTCAATCTGGTTCACTAACTTGTGTTTTATTGGCTTGAGCGAACACCTCGTTTGTGAGATGATAGTAGTCATAAAACTGTTTGATAAGGTCTTAGAGGTTATTTGACTGTTTGATTTTGGGATTTATGTGCTGTTTGTTGCCGAGCATGTTTAAACATCTACATGTGAGCCCCTATTTGTACATATTGTCTCTATGTCTTTATCTTCTCTCTCAGCTTCTGTCTCTTTCCCTCACTATGAACTTGTTTTTTTACTTTCTGTAATAACATTCAGGGGAATCTTGTGCACATTTTTTGAAGGTGAATAAAACGTTTCCCTCTGTCTCTCTGTTACATTAAATCCCCTTCCTTCATTCAGTCTGTTGGTTACATGTGGGCATGTTTGCATGACCGAAAAAATCCAAAGTCTGACCCAGACCATTACAATATGCCTTGTGTGCACAATTTACATGAAATACATATTCATTCATGACATGCATGCACATGAAATAGCTCTCCTTTCCCCCCCGTCTCTCTTATGCCTTCAGTCAGTCTTTGTGTTCGCTCAGGATGTGTTCTGTTCAGAAAGTATTTCAAATGAAAACATGGGCATCATTAATATCTCTTGTTCACGTGATGCCTTTTATCTACCTTATTTTGCCCATAAATGCACTTGGATCACACCATGTAGTTTGCTGCTGAAAGAAAAAGTATAACAGAAAAAAAAAGAAAAGAGGTTCTACTTCATTTGCTTCAGTGAGGGAGAGCAAGCGGGAGGGAAATGTATCTTTAGCTCCCATGTTATAATTGTGGCACGCTAATGATGTAGACACATTCTCACTGTCTGTTTACAGGAAGCGCTCTTCTTTAATTTGCGACTGGCGTGAAAGCCAAATGCCTATATCTAATTACTGGTGTTTGCTAAAAGATACTATTTACACACACTTTTTGCCTTGCAGAGGTCTCTTGTGTGTCGGGGTGGGGAGATTATGACAAGAAAAGTTAAATGTGTAAACGTGGTAAAGACTAGTTGTTTTTTTTTATTTTATCTGCAAAATTTATTTCTGCTTGTGTGCAGGAAGTGAAAATTAGGATAAGAGGAGCTTTTTTTCCACATATGATTTGTACATTTTTAACACAAAGATGTTTTCATTCAGTGCCTCTAAATCCAAGATCTTGTTTGAAAAGTGTCAACTGAGGACTCCATTCAGGTTTATTTCTGTATGAAGCACCATAATTTGCACCATTGTCATGCAATCATGTCCTGAACGAAGATGCCACTTTGGTCAAATTACTGGATATCTCCTTTTGGAAGGAAATCCTTTAGCTTTGATTTGCAAATGTAAACAAGTTGAAACATGGTTATGCACTTGAAAAGGATGAAAAGTTCACTTGTAAAATAATATGTGTGTGTGTGTGTTTGTGTGGAGGGTCTTGTGTTCTTGCCATAGGAAACTTGCCATAGTGCAGAATGGTGACAAATCTGGAATATGTCACCAGTTTGCACTCCTAATTTTGTCTGTTCTCAATTCGGCTCCAAATTACCAGGAATCACACAGGGACACACATGCACAATACAAAAAGACATGCACACATACAAGCCCTCACAGACAGTTCTTAATCACGGCAGGTTCATAGGAAATCACAGCGACTCATCACTGATGTGTCACAACGCATTACATCTGGCCGATAAAACAACCTTAAACCCTCTCCTCCTTCTCTTCCATTTCTCTCGCCGCGGACTGTGCCTCCCTCCCTCCCTCCTCCTCTCTCCTTTCTGTTCTTCCTTTGAAGAGAAGCTGAGCTCAGGGCCCAGGAGGCCTCTGATCAGATAGATTTTAACTTTTCAGGGGAAACCCTGATAGCGGGCTGGAGAATTCAGACTATCACTTCTGACACTGGATAACAGGAGTGACCAGATCAGCTTTCTCGTGAGCTTTTACACTATTTATGTATGAATAAGCTACAATTAATACTTTTGTAATACTTTTATTAGAGTATTTTTTTTTGGATGAACGTGAAAGAGACATACTGTAGTTTGGGCTTTTCTTTTGCATGGAGGGAAAATAAAAGGAAAGAGAGAGAAGGAATGGAAGAGGGAGGGGGGAGAGCAAAGAGACAGGGTATTAGCACTTTGTTTAGTGGAGAAGCATTGTTTGGCCCCTTAGCACACACAAGAACACACACACAAATAAGCAACTCACACACACACACACACACACACACACAGAGCACCAACGTTTATTTAAGCTTTTGATAAAGAGATTAGCCCCATCATCCTACGCTCTTAAGCTAGCTGAGGGGGTCCGTGTTCAGGAAATCCTGGCTTTCCTGACACATGGGCTTATAGGGGAACCTGGCTCAAGCAACACTTATATGATATTAATATGATTCCTAATGGTCCCAACATGATTTGGCCTTAAAATAGAGGGCAGTTCGGTCGGATCGGTATATTTCAGCGGAGGGTTTTAAAGAGGTAAAGCGAAAAGAAAAAGAGAGAGGCGGACAGAAAGTTAGGCAGAGAAAGAAAAAGATGGAAACAGAACGAGGAGGCGGAGTATTGTGCCAGCTGGGCTGTTCTGTCTTTATTATTAGCCCTATCACAGTGGTTGGAGTCCAGCTTAAAGCTACAAACAGCGAAGTGCTAATTTTAGCCTCCAAAGAGGATAAGGATAAATAGCTTGCTGCAGTTTGCCATATGGTCCCCTGCCGATTATATTGTGTCAGGAATATTTTCACCCCTCCCCTACAGACAAACATAAACACATAGACACAAATTCACATATCTGTTGTTTCAGCATTTATGTCGTAGGAGTCACAGAATATTTTTTTATTTTGTACAGTTAATCTGTAAAAATACAAAGATATGTCATACTGAAACAGTAATTTTCAGACAAGTAGTTGTTGTTGTGGCAGTGGTGGCCTTTTCTACAGTTTCCAGCTGCAAGGTAACACTTGGCCTCTTCTGTAATCTCCTGCAACTTGGTTCATATTCCCACTTGTAAATGTGAGCCCTGTAGAAGAATAAAAATGAAGTTTCTCCCTCCATCAACACACATGCATATGTTTCACATGTAAATGCAACACACACTCACACAGCCACTCTCCATTATTCTCTCACTCGCTCACTCTCTCTCGCTGAAATTGAAATAATTCAATTTATGGACACAGTTCCAGACCTCCCTGGCTAAGACCATTATGCATGGAGCCCCCCCCCCCTTTTCTAACAAAAGAACGGGAGAATTTACCAGCCGGCTCTCCAAACGACACCCACACAAAGCCAATTTCATGCCAGGAAAACACCAGCAGAAGCGCCATTTTTGGTCAAAACCAGCATCCCTGTGGATTTTTTTTTTATCATTGAATATGGGTCGATGCCACTTTAAGTTTCTTTAGGGCTTATTTTATAACCCTGATATCACACGTGCAACTCCCTTTGCTTCTAAAATTCAAACTGACTACACAGGTGTTCACTCATTTAAAAGTGAAAGTGCGAATAACATCAGATCTCATTGGTAAATGTTTACCTGTATGATTCAGTCACAGATTTGTTCCAATTTTCTGTCTCAGTTTAGGTGATAATGAGTTGAAAGTGTAAAGACGTGAAATACCAAATTAAAGGTGACTGGGTGTGTTTTAAGCCCAAGTAACCTGGGAAGCATGGGGTTGGTGGTAAAGGGTGGATTCAGTGTGTGTCAACTGGGCCAAAGCTTGACCCAGGGCTGACCCAGACCAAACATGCTGCC
>NW_023339751.1:18273021-18273340 GCF_004916995.1 Morone saxatilis | reverse complement strand
GAAAGAGGAAAGAGAGGGCTAGATAACAAATACCTGTAGGTAAACACAAGAGCAGCAGGGTGGGCTGGGGGGCAGCACTGGCGTTTACTTTGTGTGTTTGCAGAGCAACTCAAGGCATGCCACTTGCTGTATACACATTCATGAACACACACATTTGGATGTAACCTGATCGTCCCTTTTCGCTTCGAGCCAGTGAAACTCAAAGAGATGAGCAGGGAGCCGGGGGCTGAGATTCTTGCCAGTGATAACCTTTGGAGTAAAGGCCTGAGTGGCAGTGTTGAACACAAACACATATTCACACAGTGTATACACACACACA